>NW_011494926.1:6329254-6399105 GCF_000754665.1 Bison bison bison | reverse complement strand
GGTTGGTCATACCTTTCCTTCCAAGGAGTAAGCGTCTTTTAATTTCATGGCTGCAGTCACCATCTGCAGTGATTTTGGAGCCCAGAAAAATAAAGTCTGACACTGTTTCCACTGTTTCCCCATCTATTTCCCATGAAATGATGAGACCAAATGCCATGATCATCGTTTTCTGAATGTTGAGCTTTAAGTCAACTTTTTCACTCTCCACTTTCACTTTCATCAAGAGACTTTTAATTCCTCTTAACTTTGTGCCATAAGGGTGGTGTCATCTGCATATCTGAAGTTATTGATATTTCTCCTGGGAATCTTGATTCCAGCTTGTGTTTCTTCCAGTCCAGCATTTCTCATGATGTAGTCTGCATATAAGTTAAATAAACGGTGACAATATACAGCCTTGACGTACTCCGTTTCCTATTTGGAACCAGTCTGTTGTTCCATGTCCAGTTCCATGTCCATATCTCACAGATATATATACATATAGTCCTCACAGAAAATAGTTCACTTCTAAAAATCTCTTTAAGTCAATATTTTAAGCACCCACAATAATCATTTTTCTTAAAATAATATATTATAGGCCAATGATAAACATTACCTCTGCATGTTACATGAAAACAAACTCAATGGTTATAAAAATGAAAAATTCTGAGAAGAAAAATGAAGGGCAATCACAAACATAATGAATTATTTTATTGTACCAAAAAATTATTTTTCTATGAAGTAAAAATAGTATTAGCTAGCATCTGTTGCACCTTAGCAACAGCCAGGTACTACACTGAACATTTAAACGCATTAATGAATTTAATTCTCATATCTATAAAAATCTGGCATCGATACTCTTATTTGAAGATAAACATTTTAAAATCAGATTAAACAACTGACTGAAACAGCCCTGAAATAGCAAATTTTAAAATCACCTGTGATTCTGTAATGTTTGCTGCAAGGGGCTCATCCACTTTACTTTCATATGACAAGAGTTTGCCTCTGCTAGTGTGGGATTCTGAGTGAGAGAGATGCAGATTTGATTCCAAAATGATTCTTTTATTCTACTCTAATAATTTGGCCATCAAGAACCCACTCATGGATGGCTCTATCCATCCCAACCATCCCACATCATACACAGAAGGAGAAACAAGTGAAAAGGAATGTGAAGAAATGGGATGCTTTCTACTTGTGAGGCACCAAGGGACAGGACCTTCAGAAAAGTCATTCAATGCATTTTACTTCTTGCTTCCCCATCATTGTATTCCACCCCCCTTTATAAAATTATGGATGCCAGACTGTGTTATGTCTATGTATTAATGAGTCATGTTAATTCAGACTGATCCTGGAAGAGACCATCTAATCAAAAGAAAAACAACACTGAGTCTTGATAATCCTCTGGATAGATAACCAGTCTTTCAATCAATGAGAGGTGACATAATGTTCATTGGATTTATTTTTTAAATCCTTACTAATGGAGGCAGGAAACATTTCTCACTTCGATATCCCAAGTGTGTATTGAACACAAACTACTGATATGTAACACACATTAAACACATCTATCTACTCCTGTCTTAGATTGTGTCACGGACTAAAAAGTTCTATCTAGTTTAACATATCTTGGAAGGCTGAGGACACAAAATAGCATGAGCCCCTAGAGAAGCAGACATTAAGGCTGAAACAGAACAAGAAAAATGTTAAGGAATGCAAGACTACAAGATTAATCATCATCTTATATACTTCATTTTCTTTACTATCAGTTAAGTCTCTGTCCTTGTCATTCATTCATTCAAAAAATATATTTCTTAACATGTACTGAAAAATATGCTAGGTCCTTTCAGAATCCAGTAGTAGAAAAAAAAAAAAAATAGAAAGGCCTGCATCCTTTGTGGAACACAGACACCATATTCTTCATTTCCTACCAAATCTGTGGAGATTCTTGAGTGATGAAAAATACAGGTAACATACAGCTCATCTTCAGACATGTGCCTTCTTTTGCCTTTGGTCTCTGTTGTACCTTCTGTGCCTTATTTTTTTTTTTAAATCCTGAAACCATTCAAGCTGCCCCAAGGCTCCTTTACATGAGAACATATTGAAAGGGGTAGCAAAGGTCTGAAAAAGAAAAAGCAAAACATTCCCATGCACTCTCTCCAACTTTTGTCTCTGGGTTTATAATTTCTTTTGCACTTTATCCCAGGAGTCTGGGGCTTTCCAGGTGGTGCTAGTGGTAAAGACTCCACCTGCCAATGCAGGAGACACAAAAGATGTGGATTCGATTTCTGAGTCAGAATATCCCCTGGAGCAGGAAGTGGCAACCTGCTCCAGTATTCTTGCCTGGAAAATTCCTTGGACAGAGGCCGCCAGTGGGCTATAGACAATGGGGCTGCAAAGAGTCGGACATGACTGAGCACACATGCCAGGAGTTATGTCTAGACATAAGGAGAGGATGCGATCAGGTTTTCACCACATTGAAATGTCCACTTTTGGCATTTCCTTTACTCTCAAGCAGTACACATTTTGTTTGTTATTTTTCTTCCTATCTAGTCTTCAGAGTAGGTCTTCATTCCTGAGAGAGAATTTCAAGCTACTCTTTTTGAATACAGCAATAGCTGATGGAGACAAACCACAAGTAAGGGAAATATTGCTTGTTCATCACTGTATCTCTACTGCCTAGAAGAGTGTGTGGTACACAGGAAGTAGTAATCTTTCCTAAAGGAATGAATGGATGGATCCAGGAATCATCTATACTTTCTAACCTCCCACAATGTAGGTAGCTCTGGCAAGTCCTCAGTTCCAACTGACTGGCCATCCCATTTCCATCCTTCCACCTCGGTCCCAGGTCTTTTTTACTTTGTGTTCTGAGACCTATAACATACAAGTTAAGTGACTAGCTAGATTCTTCTTGCTGTATTGCGTCTGTTTGTTTCCCAGTCACCTCCAGTTTTTGTTTTTATATGCTGTTTCTTCCACTTTTTTTCCTATGAAGTCTCTGTGCTTCCCTTTGATTTGTTACTCTCTTGTTTGATTTCTTCTATTGATATCCCCTTTTAAGTGCAGGGTTTGGAGAAGGAAATGGCAACCCACTCCAGTACTCTTGCCTGGAAAATCCCATGGGAAGAGCCTGGTAGGCTACTTTCCATGAGGTCACAAAGAGTCGGACACGACTGAGCAACTTGACTTCACTTTAAGCTATCAGTAATTAATTCTTTAAAGTTAAACCTACATACATATGCTATATACACAGTACATTATCACACAGAGAAAATATGGAAAATCAAGTAAAAGAGTTTGGATACAGAGAATATTATTTCTTCACCACTTGAGTATTGCAAACTTATTTGAATCTCTTTTCCAGTCAAGAGCTGTGGTGGGAGGCATTACCACAGACACCCATCTGGCAGCATGATCCCACAAAACCAGATATACAGACAGCTATCATCCCTGCCCAGTAAACCCTGCACTTAGAAAAGGACATTCATGGGTATCTCCTCCCAGAGGGAAAAAAAAAGTTTAATGCACCCTCATGGTGATAGGAAAGTGAAAGTCAAAGTCGCTCAGTTGTGTCCGACTCTTTGCAACCCCATGGACTGTCCATGGAATTCTCCAGGCCAGAATACTGGAGGGGGTAGCCTTTCCCTTCTCCAGGGGATCTTCCCAACCCAGGGATCGAAACCAGGTCTCCTGCATTGCAGGCAGATTCTTTACCAGCTGAGCCACAAGGAAGGAATCCTATAATGATGGCAAGTAGGCTTAAATGGAAAAATGGGCCACTGCCCATGGCAAATGGGCCACTCCATTTGCCTTGAATCAAAGTAGGAATATATAAAATGGACTTTCTTCTGCAAACTGCCTGTGTGGTTCTTTTATTCACTATCTTAGTGGTAAGAATTATTTCCCTCTGAATATAATTATCTGTAAATATCAAGAAACCAAAAGAAGAAAACTTGTTTTGAATAGGAATTTTTAAAATATACTATAAATTAGATATTATACATGTTTCAATGCCATTCTCCCAAGTCATCACCCCCCTTCCCTCTCCCACAGAGTCCAAAAGACTGTTCTATACATCAGTGTCTCTTTTGCTGTCTCGTATACAGGGTTATTGTTACCATCTCTCTAAATTCCATATATATGTGTTAGTATACTGTATTGGTGTTTTTCTTTCTGGCTTACTTCACTCTGTATAATAGGCTCCAGTTTCATCCACCTCATTAGAATTGATTAAAATGTATTCTTTTTAATGGCAGATGAAGGAGTATTTTTACTCTTCATTCTATACCTTTCTGTATTGTTTTATGGTTTTGCAGCAATCATTTTTGTCATTTTTACTAATTAAAAGAAATAGAATGTTAAAGTAAAATAAAATAAATAAAATATACTGTAAATTAGATATAGGCTAAGAAATCAAATAACTCTGTTGTTTTAAAAGTTTTCCATTGGCTTTCTTTCCAAACCCCCCAAAATCTGAGTCAAGCACATTAACCTATTTTATTGGTAAAGATTTCAGCATGTGACTCCAAATGACTGGAATTTTTGTTTTAAACATCATCACGCCTGAATAAAATTAGGAATAATTCTTTAATATTATCAAATATCCTGTCAGGGTTTACATAGGGTTTACATTTCCTAAATTTATCTATAAATGCTGTGCAACTTTGCCTATTCACCTATTCACCATGTGGTTGGTGTGTGTGTGCGTGCACACTCAGCTGTGTCCGACTCTTTGCAACCCTGTGGGCTGTAGCCTGCCAGGCTCGTCTGTCCCTGGGACTCTACAGACATGAATACTGAAGTGCGTTGCCATGCCCTCCTCTAGACAATATGGCTTGTTTGAATCAAATTCCAAATAAGGTCCACATATTAAAATTATATGGTTACTTATCTTAACTCTTTTTCAGTTTATAGGTTCTCCCTTAACTTCATTCTAATACCTTTTTTACAGAAAAATTAATCTTTTGTAAGATTTCTTTTTCAACCTTCTGTATTTTACTAATTGCTTTCCACTGCACCACATTAAATTTTGTTTCAATTTTTTTTGAAAAGAATTTCCTGAGTTAAATGTCTACATATGAAATTTAAAAATTATAATCCCCAAACCTATGTCCTCTTGCACCATCCTAGTGAAACATTTTTTAGAAATTATTTAATAAACCATTTCATTGCTGAATTAAATACTTTTCTGTGGCTAAACATTTAACATTTCCACTGGAACCTTTTTTTTTTTTCTTTTTAGAACATGTGGACAGTACTATCTATGTTAAATGACTTTATTCCATACCCCAAATTTTCTTGCTACTCTGCCTTAGCATTTCAACATAGCATTTGATAGACATAGCCTGAGTCGTGAAATAAAGTGCTTGAAATATGATAAATTCTTCCATTTATTCTTGATATATTGTGAATGATCTCCTTTATCTCTCCTGTCCTAAGCATACAAGACTTAGCTTAGCCATTTTTCTTTGAGTTCATCCTGACCAAACCCTTGTGGTTCCCCATCTGAAAGTACTCATAACTTTAGAGTTGAGCTTGTGTATTTAAAGGCAAAATTTAATCATATATTTATAGAGTATTTTCATCCAGACCTCAAAATTATTGCTCTGGCTCATAAAATGTTCCTAAGGAAAAAGCAAATAAAAAGCCTGCCAAAACTTGGGTTTGAATGTGCATAAGTTAGCTGTGGTAGGCACTGAGACACCAAAATTCTTTATTCAGCAAGAGACCAGTCTGGATGGATGAAACACTTTCTGGGCATGAAAATCTGATTTCAATTTTTGGTCGAAGTCACCTACTTATTTTAGTAGCACACTTTAACTGGCACTTTTGGACTATAGATATTATACAACTTTTGGCAACCTGAAAGTGAATTAACCCACACTTTTCTCTTCATTTAAATTTAAAGATGGAGTGTGATTCTCATGGTGACTTTAATATCTTCTGAGTCAATTCCTCCTGCAGGATTGTCTTCACCACCATCTTTCTTTGTTTCATCGAACACATCCCTTTCATGCTCCAGGCTAGGCAGATGCCACACTATTCTGCCCCATCTTATGGCAGAATGACCCTTTCTTTGTATCAAAACTGGCACACTAAGTTCAGAAAAGTCTCAGGTTCTCTGCAGTTTCTTGGCCTTGAAACAGTAATTCATAAGGTGGTTTTCTGTTATTGCTGCTTCAGTTTATATTGCTTACTTTACAGACTGGTGCTGCATGTTATTAAACGTTCCTTTTGTAAGTGCCTGTGACTGTACTACCAGAGGATATTTGGAGGGAGTCGCGATTGCATCGAAGCAAAAGGAAATGCCATTCACTTTTGGATTTTTGTGCACCCGTGCTCAGTTGCTCAGTCGTGTCTGACTCTTTTGCAGCCTCATGGACTGTAGCCCGCCAAGCTCCTCTGTCCATGGAATTTTCCAGGCAAGAATACTGGAGTGGCTTGCCATTTCCTACTTCAAAGGATGTTCCCCACCCAGGGATCAAACCCAAATCTCTTGCATCTCCTGCACTAGCAGAGGATTCTTTACCTCAGTACCACTTGTGAAGCCCCTTAGATTTTTGTAGGTAGAGGATAAATTCTTGACTAAACTGTAATGGACCGCACAGAAGTGTGGCCGAGAGGAGCTACCCCTCGCCCAATGTCAGGGGCAGCGACTGAAAGTGCCAGGCTGCATCGGCACAGGAGTGGCCGAGAGGAGCTACCCCATATCTGAGGTCAGGGGCGGCAGCCAGGAGGAGCTACCCCACGCCCGAGGTCAGGGGCAGTGGCCAAGACAAGCTACCCCATGCCCGAGGTCAGAGGCCATGGCCGAGACGAGTTACCCCATGTCTGAGGTCAGGGGCGGTGGTTGAGATGAGCTACCCCATGCCCGAGGTCAGGGGCCGTGGCCAAGACGAGCTATCCCACACCCAAAGAGTGGTGGCTGTGTGGGCGCAGAGGGGCCTAGAGGAGCTATTCCACATTCAAGGTCAGGAGGGGAGGTGGTGAGGAGATACCCCTTACCCAAGGTAAGGAGCAGCGGCTGCACTTTGTTGGAGCAGCTGTGAAGAAATACCCCACGCCCAATGTAAGAGAAACCCAAGTAAGATGGTAGGTGTTGCAAGAAGGCATCAGAGGGCAGACACACTGAAACCATAATTACAGAAAACTAGTCAATCTAATCACACTAGGACCACAGCCTTGTCTAACTCAATGAAACTAAGCCATGTCCTGTGGGGCCACCCAAGACGGGCAGGTCATGGTGGAGAGGTCTGATAGAATGTGGTCCACTGGAGAAGGGAATGGCAAACCACTTCAGTATTCTTGCCTTGAGAACCCCATGAACAATATGAATAGGCAAAATGATAGGATACTGAAAGAGGAACTCCCCAGGTCAGTAGGTGCCCAATATGCTACAGGAGATCAGTGGAGAAATAACTCCAGAAAGAATGAAGGGATGGAGCCAAAGCAAAAACAATACCCAGCTGTGGATGTGACTGGTGATAGAAGCAAGGTCCGATGCTGTAAAGAGCAATATTGCATAGGAAGCTGGAATGTCAGGTCCATGAATCAAGGCAAACTGCAAGTGGTCAAACAGGAGATGGCAAGAGTGAACGTCAACATTCTAGGAATCAGCAAACTAAAATGGATTGGAATGGGTGAATTTAACTCAGATGACCATTATATCTACTACTGTGAACATGAATCCCTTAGAAGAAATGGCGTAGCCATCATGGTCAACAAAAGAGTCCGAAATACAGTATTTGGATGCAATCTCAAAAATGACAGAATGATCTCTGTTCATTTCCAAGGCAAACCATTCAATATCACAGCAATCCAAGTGTATGCCCCAACCAGTAACACTGAAGAAGCTGAAGTTGAACGGTTCTATGAAGACCTACAAGACCTTTTAGAACTAACACACAAAAAAAGATGTCCTTTTCATTATAGGGGACTGGAATGCAAAGTAGGAAGTCAAGAAACACCTGTAGTAACAGGCAAATTTGGCCTTGGAATACAGAATGAAGCAGGGCAAAGACTAACAGAGTTTTGCCAAGAAAATGGACTGGTCATAGCAAACACTCTCTTCCAACAACACAAGAGAAGACACGGACATCACCAGATGGTCAACACCAAAATCAGATTGATTATATTCTTTGCAGCCAAAGATGGAGAAGCTCTATACAGTCAGCAAAAACATGACTGGAAGCTGACTGTGGCTCAGATCATGAACTCCTTATTACCAAATTCAGACTGAAATTGAAGGAAGTGGGGAAAACCACTAGACCATTCAGGTATGACCTAAATCAAATCCCTTATGATTATACAGTGGAAGTGAGAAATAGATTTAAGGGACTAGATCTGATAGACAGAGTGCCTGATGAACTATGGACAGAGGTTTGCAACATTGTACAGGAGACAGGGGTCAGGACCATCCCCGTGGAAAAGAAACGCAAAAAAGCAAAATGGCTGTCTGGGGAGGCCTTACAAATAGCTGTGAAAAGAAGGGAAGTGAAAAGCAAAGGAGAAAAGGAAAGATATAAGCATCTGAATCCAGAGTTCCAAAGAATAGCAAGGAGAAATAAGAAAGCCTTCCTCAGCGATCAATGCAAAGAAATAGAGGAAAACAACAGAATGGGAAAGATCTCTTCAAGAAAATTAGAGATACCAAGGCAATATTTCATGCAAAGATGGACTCAATAAAGGATAAAAATGGTATGGACCTAACAGAAGCAGAAGATATTAAGAAGATGTGGCAAGAATACACAGAACTGTACAAAAAAGAGCTTCACGACCAAGATAATCACAATGGTGTGATCACTGACCTAGAACCAGACATCCTGGAATGTGAAGTCAAGTGGGCCTTAGAAAACATCACTACGAAAAAAGCTAGTGGAGGTGATCGAATTCCAGTTGAGCTATTTCAAATCCTAAAAGATGATGCTGTGAAAGTGCTGCACTCAATATGCCAGCAAATTTGGAAAACGCAACAGTGGCCACAGGACTGGAAAAGGTCAGTTTTCATTCCAATCCCAAAGAAAGGCAATGCCAAAGAATGCTCAAACTACTGCACAATTGCACTCATCTCACACACGAGTAAAGTAATGCCCAAAATTCTCCAGCCAGGCTTTAGCAGTACGTGAATTGTGAACTTCCAGATGTTCAAGCTGGTTTTAGAAAAGGCACAGGAACCAGAGATCAAATTGGCAGCATCTGCTGGATCATGGAAAAAGCAAGAGAGTTCCAGAAAAACATCTATTTCTGCTTTACTGACTATGCCAAAGCCTTTGACTGTGTGGATCACAATAAACTGTGGAAAATTCTGTAAGAGATGGGAATACCAGACCACCTGACCTACCTCTTGAGAAATGTGTATGCAGGTCAGGAAGCAACAGTTAGAACTGGACATGGACAACAGACTGGTTCCAAATAGGAAAAGGAGTACGTCAAGGCTGTATATTGTCACCCTGTTTATTTAACTTCTATGCAAAGTACATCATGAGAAATGCTGGGCTGGAAGGAACACAAGCTGGAATCAAGATTGCTGAGAGAAATATCAATAACTTCAGATATGCAGATGACACCACCCTTATGGCAGAAACTGAAGAGGAACTAAAAACTTCTTGATGTAAGTGAAACAGGAGAGTGAAAAAGTTGGCTTAAAGCTCAACATTCAGAAAACTAAGACCATGGCATCTGGACAGGGAGCACTGTGATTCATGGGATCGCAAAGAATTGGACACGACTGAGCGACTGAACTGAACTGAACTGAAACTGTAATTCAAGATCTAAGCTCTATTTCAAGATGTATTTACATTGTTAAAGCAAATGGAATAAAAACCTAACAATAATTTAGGAGTATGGTACAGATAATATCTTAGCCTGTACAGAAACCATGTTCAGACTAAATAGCCCATATGAAAGTGAAAGAGTAGAGTGAAAATGTTTTCTTAAAGCTCAACATTCAGAAAACTAAGATCATGGCATCCGGTGCCATCACTTCCTGGCAAATAGATGGGGAAACAATGGAAACAGTGGCTGACTTTATTTTGGGGGGCTCCAAAATCACTGTATATGGTGATGGCAGCCATGAAATTAAAAGATGCTTACTCCTTGGAAGGAAAGTTATGACCAACCTAGACAGTATATTGAAAAGCAGACATTACTTTGTCAACAAAGGTCCATCTAGTCAAGGCTATGGTTTTTCCAGTGGTCATGTATGGATATGAGAGTTGGACTGTGAAGAAGGCTGAGCACCGAAGAATTGATGCTTTTGAACTGTGGTGTTGGAGGAGACTCTTGAGAGTCCTTTGGACTGAAAGGACATCCAAACAGTCCATCCTAAGGGAGATCAATCCTGGGTGTTCATTGGAAGGACTGATGCTGAAGCTGAAACTCCAATACTTTGGCCACCTGATGTGAAGAGCTGACTCATTGGAAAAGACCCTGATGCTGGGAAAGATTGAGGGCAGGAGAAGGGGACGACAGAGGATGAGATTCTTAGATGGCATCACTGACTCAGTGGACATGGTTTGGGGGGACTCTGGGAGCTGGTGATGGACAGGGATGACTGGTGTGCTGTGGTTCATGGGGTCGCAAAGAGTCAGACATGACTGAGTGACTGAACTGAACTGAATTACCTATGCTCACTATGGAGTCAGCCCCACATGCAAAATATCTACTTTGCATTGGCAACTAAATGGCCAATGGGAAAGCAGCCTCTAAAACAATAAGGAAAACTGGTAACTGCCAACTCAGGTAAATTAGACTGTCGTGAGCATTGTAACTTTTAGTAGGAGCTATATTAAAGGAAGTAGCTGAGCAGTTTAAACATTCATGGTTTCCTTCAAGTTGATACCAAGACAATCACATGGAAATCACATTCTCATTTGATCAGGCTCCTGGAGAATTTCAACTCTATTCTTTAAATGCTGGATGTTCTCAAATTTGGTTAAATGGACAAAGAATAAAACCAACAACCTAATAGTTGGTCTGTTTTCAATTAAGAAAATGGGGATAACATTCATCCATATGTTCTTCTTTATATACCTTGAATGCATCTGGCAGTTCTACTTCTGAGCTGCCACAATGCCTAATGTTATTCTCTTGTTGGATCTGATGTTCAAGGAAGCCTTGTAACAAGAATGAAACAGCAGAATTATCTGATTATTCCGGATTCCTGAAGAAAACCGCTCATTGTCCACTTCTTGTTGCCACTAAATCAACGTATCTTGCTCACTTTGACTCTATCTGTCCACTCCAAGCTAGGAGAAACTCCTCTTGCTGACGTGTCATCTATTTAATATTCTTGATCTGTACTAGCATTGAATTAGGTTTTTGGATTACACAGAAATCATAAATCTGAAGACATTATTCAGCCCAGTGTAATAAGAAATAAATGATATTCAACAACAAAAAAAAACGGATGAAAGAAGATGATGACAATCCCAAGGGAAAGCAAAACGTGGGTTTAATTAACCCAAAAAGAAATATGACTATATTGAGTGGGACTGAAACAACAGCCTCTGGTCATTATGTTCCTCTTTGCCTTGAAAGTTCTAATACATGTGTTTCCCAGATATTGCTGATATATGGTGCAAAGGCTGAGCCTGTTTCATTTGAGAAAATGAAGAAAATCAAGAGCTAACTGCCAACCCATTAATGATGTCAAGAGTTGTCATGACTTTCATATGGACCTCAAAGATTATGACAGCTGCCACAGATTATGACAGCTGGCAGGCATTTGGGGTTCATGAAGTTAGATTCCTTATGTTACAATCACTTCTCTGGGATGGATATGAGACTTTCCCAGCTATTTGGTAAGGGAAGCAGATTTCACAAATAGAAATTTCAACATCCAAGCTAGTGCTTTCGTGAGGACATTTTCCAACTCTCATTTTGAAAAATCACATACACATATGCAGGGGGTGGGGAGAGAAAATGAATCAGAGCCTTATTGGGAAGAACAGAACACTAGAGGAAAACTGAATAATATGTTGTGATGACCAAGCCCCAGCAAAGTGCATTGTGCCTCACCCTTGATGTCTGGACTGACTAATCCCAAGATGGGACATGCAATAATACCTCTCATTTAAACAACTCCTGGAAACACTGGTATCTCTAGCAAGTGCTCCGGAGCATGTTTTAGTCTGCCTGGTACCCCATTTCCTATCTCTGCATTCTAGTGTGAGCTCGCATGTACTTGTTTTTCTTCATAGTATGTGAACTTGTTTGGATAAAGGAAAACACATCAATCCCTTTAAAATGTAGGAGAGAGAAGGACAAATTCAGTCTTACTCTACCCAATTTCTTTACCAAGACAGAAAGCACAAGCATCATCTCAGAGACCCATGCCAGCTAGTGTTTCCATGAAGACATTGTCCGATCTTCTTTTTAAAAAGTCCCTTACACACACGGGTGAAAAGAGTAAAAAGTAAATAAGCACCTCATTGGAAAGAACAGAACACTAAAGGGAAACTGAAAAATATGTTGCAATGACCAACCTGAAAGGAAAGAATGTAGGTTTTCCAATCATTCTTTTCCAAAACCCTTCCCCACCCCACCTTATCATATAGAAACCAATTCAGTTCATTGAGGGTCTCCAAAGTGTGTTCCAAATGTATTGACCATATCCATCTTCATCACTGCTCCCATAGTCCAGAAAACTTCATCCCTCTCTGACATCACCGTTTCAGTTCAGTTCAGTCACTCAGTCATGTCCGACTCTAAGCGACCCCGTGGACTGCTGCATGCCAGGCTTCCCTGTCCATCATTAACTCCCAGAGCCTACTCAAACTCATGTCCATCATGTGGGCGATACCATGCAACCATCTCATCCTCTGTCATCCCCTTCTCCTCCTGCCTTCAATCTTTCCCAGAATCAGGGTCTTTTCCAATGAGTCGGTTCTTCACATAAGGTGGCCAAAGTATTGGAGTTTCAGCTTCAGCATCTGTCCTTCCAATGAATATTCAGGACTGATTTCTTTTAGATGGACTGCTTGGATCTCCTTGCAGTCCAAGGGACTCTCAAGAGACTTCTCCAACACCACAGTTCAAAAGCATCAATTCTTTGGCGCTCAGCTTTCTTTACAATTCTTACATCCATACATGACTACTGGAAAAACCATTGCTTTGATTAGATGGACCTTTACTGGTAACGTAATGTCTCTGCTCTTTAATATACTGTCTAGGTTTGTCATAGCTTTTTCCTTCCAAGAAGCAAGCATCTTTTAATTTCATGACTGCAGTCACCATCTACAGTGACTTTGGAGCCCCTCAAAATAAAGTCTCTTACCGTTTCCATTGTTTCCTCATCTATTTGCCATGAAGTGATGGGACCAGATGCCATGATCTTAGTTTTCTGAATGTTGAGTTTTAAGACAACTTTTTCACTCTCCTCTTTCACTTTCATCAAGAGGCTCTTTAGTTCTTCTTCACTTTCTGCCATAAGGGTGGTGTCATCTGCATATCTGAGGTTATTGATATTTCTCCCAGCAATCTTGATTCCAGCCTCTGCTTCAGCCAGCCCAGCATTTTGCATGACGTACTGTGCATATAAGTTAAATAAGCAGGGTGAGAATATACAGCCTTGATGTATTCCTTTCCCGATTTGGAACCAATCTGTTGTTCCACGTCCAGTTCTAACTGTCGCTTCTTGACCTGCATACAGATTCCTCACAAAGCAGGTAAGGTGGCCTGGGGTATTTCCATCTCTTGAAGAATTTTCTACAGTTTGTTGTGATTGTTGTGATCCACACAGTCAAAGGCTTTGGCATAGTCAATAAAGCAAAAGTAGATGTTTTTCTGGAACTCACTTTTTCGATGATCCAGCAGATGTTGGCAATTTGATCTCTGGTTACTCTGCCTTTTCTAAATCCAGCTTGAACATCTGGAAGTTCATGGTTCATGTGCTGTTGAAGCCTTGCTTGGAGAATTTTGAGCATTACTTTACCAGCATGTGAGATGAGTGCAGTTGTGCGGTACTTTGAGCATTCTTTGGCATTGCCTTTCTTTGGGATTGGAATGAAAACTGACTTTTTCCAGTCCTGTAGCCACTGCTTTGTTTTCCAGATTTGCTGGCATATTGAGTGCAGCACTTTCACAGCATCATGTTTTAGGATTTGAAATAACTCAACTGGTAGGACAAAATATAAAAGACAAAAAGAGAGACAAAAGAGTTAGGGACGGAGACCTGTCCTGGGGAGGGAGTCGTGTAGGAGGAGAAGTTTGTACACAGTAGGAAACCCTCTCACAGATGGGTCTGGAGGGAGTTTTGGACTCTCGAAGGCAACATAATCAGGAGAAAAAAAAAAGCCACGGAATACACGTCTAACCTCAACTAAGGAAAAGAGAACATTCCCGCAAGAGACTCTAACCTAACAACCTAATATGCAGCCTGGCCTGCTCACAGAACAAAGGATTGAGCAAATAAGAAAGGAGAGCTAGCTGAGTACCGGCCCCTCCCCACCTGGAGGCAGAGAGGCAGGCTTGTGACAGCTGGAAACAGAAGCCAAGGGATTGCTGCAATCTCAGTCCCAGAGACGGCATCTTCCACCAAACCATGAGCAGGCTCCCAGCATGGGAGCAAAACTAACCATGCCTTCCAAGATCCTGGGTGGTTGACATCCTCCAGGAGAGTCACAGGCTGAGATCAGCTTTCCAGAGGAGACATAAGGCACACCTGAGATGGTGGTCTCGTGGCACACCCGTGACACCAAGCAGCCAGGATTGGGGAGCTGATTAAGACACATGGCCCACCTGGGACAGTGTGTTCGCCAAGATCCTGGTCACCTGAGCTGCTCAGACCTTGAAAGGGCACAAAACTCATGCCCAGCCCACAGGGACTGAGTCAGAACTGTGTCTGAGGGTCTCCTGTGGAGGTATGGGTCAGCGGTGGCCTGCCGCAGGGGCAGCGGCTCTGGGTGCAGCAGATCTGGGTATGGCATAAGTCCTTTTGGAGGAGGTCACCGTTAATCCCACCATAGAATCACCAGAAGTTACACAGGACTGGGGAAACACACTTTTGGAGGGCACAAACCAAACCTTGTGTGCACCAGGACCCAGAAGAAAGGAGCAGTGACCCCACAAAAAACTGACCCAGACTTGCCCATGAGTGTCGAGGAGTCTCCAGCAGAGGCGTGGGTGGGCAATGGCCTGCTGCAGTGTGGGGGACACTGAGTGTAGCAGTGCCTGCATGGGATCTTTTGAAGGAGGTCGCCATTATCTCCATTACCTCCACCATAGTTTGTCCTCAGGTCAAACAACAGGAAGGGAACACAGCCTCACCCATCAACAGAAAATTGGATTAAAGTTTACTGAGCATGGCCCTGCCCATCAGAAAAAGACCCAGTTTCCCTCACAGTCAGTATCTCCCATCAGGAAGCATCCATAAGCCTCTTATCCTTATCCATCAGGGGGCAGAAAGAATGAAAACCACAATCACAGAAAAGTAACCACATTGATCACATGGACCACAGCCTTGTCTAACTCAATGAAACTATTAGCCATGCGGTGTAGAGCCATCCAAGACAAACAGGTCGTGGCGGAAAGTTCTGACAAAACATCATCCATTGGAGAAGGGAATGACAAACCACTTCAGGATTTTTGCCTTGAGAACCCCATGAACAGTATGAAAAGGTAAAAAGATATGACACTGAAAGATGAACTCCTCAGGTCGGTAGGTACCTAATATGCTATTGGAGAAGAATGGAGAAATGACTCCAGAAAGAATGAAGAGACAGACCCAAAGCAAAAACAACACCCAGTTTGTGGATGTGACTGGTGATGGAAGTAAAGTCTGATGCTGTAAAGAGCAATATTACAAAGGAACCTGGAATGTTAGGCCCATGAATCAAAGCAAATTAGAAGTGGTCAAACAGGAGATGGCAAGAGTGAACATCAACATTTTAGAAATCAGTGAACTTAAAATGGACTGGAATGGGTGAATTTAACTCAGATGGCCTTTATATCTACTACTCTGGGCAAGACTTCCTTAGAAAAAATGGAGTAGCCCTCATAGTCAACAAAAGAGTCCAAAATGCAGTACTTGGATGCAATCTCAAAAATGACAGAATGATCTCTGTTCATTTCTAAGGCAGACCATTCAATATCACAGTAATCCAAGCCTATGCCCAGTAATGCTGGGTCTATGACCAGTAATACTGAAGAAGCTGAAGCTGGACGGTTCTATGAAGAGCTACAAGACCTTTTAGAACTAACACCCAAAAAAGATGTCCTCTTCATTATAGGGGACTGAAATGAAAAAGTAGGAAGTCAGGAGCTACCTGGAGTAATAGGCAAATTTGGCCTTGGAGTACAGAATGAAGCAGGGCAAAGGCTAACAGAGTTTTGCCAAGAGAACACATTTGGCATAGCAGGGTCATAGCAAACACCCTCTTCCAACAACACAAGAGATAACTCTACACATGAACATTACCAGATGGTCATTACCAAAATCAGATTGAATATCTTCTTTGCAGCCAAAGATGGAGAAGCTCTATACGGTCAGCAAACACAAGACTGGGATCTGACTGTGCCTCAGATCATGAACTTCTTATTGCAAAATTCAGCCTTAAACTGAAGAAAGTAGGGAAAGCCACTAGACCATTCAGGTATGACCTAAATCAAATCCTTTACAATTATACAGTGGAAGTGACAAATAGATTCAAGGGATTAGATCTGGTAGACAGAGAGCCTGAAGAACTATGGACAGAGGTTCGTGACATTGTACAGGAGGCAGTGATCAAGACCATTCCCAAGAAAAAGAAATGCAAAAAGGCAAAATGGTTGTCTGAGGAGGCCTTACAAACAGCTGAGAAAAGAAAAGAAGCTAAAGGCAAAGGAGAAAAGGAAAGATATACCCATTTGAATGCAGAGTTGCAAAGAATACCAAGAAGAGATAAGAAAGTCTTCTTCAGTGATAAATGCAAAGAAATAGAGGAAAACGATAGAACAGGAAAGACTAGAGATCTCTTCAAGAAAATTAGAGATACCAAGGGAACATTTCATGCAAAGATGGGCTCAATAAAGGGCAGAAATGATATGGACCTAGGAGAAGCAGAAGATATTAAGAAGAGTTGGCAAGAATACACAGAAGAACTATACAAGAAAGATGTTCATGACCCAGATAACCATGATGGTGTGATCACTCACCTATTCCAGACATCCTGGAATGTGAAGTCAAGAGGGCCTTAGGAAGCATCACTATGAACCAAGCTAGTGGAGATCACCGCTTAGTTTCCTAACTGATCTTCTACACTTCCACTCATCTCCTCACCATCTGTTTATCACCGAACAGTCAGATTCCTTCCTTTTAAACACAAACTGAACTTTCCAAAGGTTTGTCAATACAGTCAGAATACAATTTAAACCTGTTAACCTAATTGGGAGAGGAGGTTGGGATACTTTAAAGCTAGAAGTAGAAGTAATCAATAACAGAGGATATATTACTTACCTCTTTTGTTCTTAGGGTGTATCTTGGATAAAATGAAGTTTGTTCCAGAGAACAGACCCTATCTTGTATGAAATATTGTCTATAATCATAAAATGCCCATATTTATTTCTCCTTTTGTTATTCCACAGTCTTTATTCAATGCTTGTTTAAGCACTGTAGATTCAGCTCTAAGATATAAACGGAAAGACTGTTTTTTTACACTTGATTTTGGAAGACTCAAAGTTACCCACCCATGAGTTCAGCATAGTGAGACGATTGGTAATTTACAAGAAACTCAACCTCAAAAAACTGTTTATCCAAGAGAATCAGAGCTATATATTCTAACCACTGTTACTGATTTTAGTGCAAATACTAGCAACCTAGTAAACAGCTAAAGAAGTAAGTGTTTTGCAGAGTGAATACTGAAATTACTGACAATTTAAAAGCATGGGAACAACATCAGTTAGAAAGCCAGAGCAAATGAGATTAATCAAAGGTCTTTGCGGACCAACTGACAGCAGAGGGAAGTCTAATGAACTTCGCCTCAGTGGATATTCCCTACCAGTTAAAATGTGAGTCCTTAGGGGACCTCAAAAAAACACAGTTCAGGCCTTTTTCCCCTTCCTCCTGTCAAGTGACTAGAAAATATGAGACTGAATATTCCCAGATAAATTACTGAAAACCCCCATATCTGTGGTTCACGTTTTCAGTTCCCTAAGGTCAATCCATGGGAAAGGAGGCAGTCATCTTAGGGATCCTTATAGTTCTCACTCCTTACTTGTTCTTTTGCATGGGAATAACCAGTAACTTTTGGAAACTACACTCCGCCAGAGATGATGATTCAAAACTCCCTGGACCACTCGAAGTGCACTCCCATCTGAGAGCCGCAACCTGGCAAAAATGGAAGAGTGGGATATTGCACCCATTTTAACCAGTAGAGCTACTGCTAGGTCTTGAAATCCTACAGCCTCTGCTGCCCCCTGGTGGTAACTACTAAACTTTCCTTACCCCGCTCTAGAGCCATAGTTCTCCAATAAAATTAAGAAATATTTATTGAGAACTGGGTCAAAAGTATTGTACAAAGGGTTTTGGCAAATTGCCATCTGATATGTTTCTTCGTTCATATTTTAACATTCAATAAAAATAGTTATTCTCCTTGAAACACGACTCCAAATACCTAACCGTGAAAACTGATTACAAATACAGAGAGAAAGCAAAACTAACCTGTTCGAACCTATTATATTTATCAATATAAACACAGTTAAAAGTAAAATTATTCATTTCATTTTCTTATAATAGTATTTCCCTCTTTTTAAAGCATATGCTATTTAATTCCTTACGTGATTTAAGTAAAAAAAAATTGTTTTGAAGGCAATGGCATCCTACTCAGTGCCTGGAAAACCCCATGGTCGGAGGAGCCTGGTAGGCTGCAGTCCATGGGGTCACTAAGAGTCGGACACGACTGAGCGACTTCACTTTCACTTTTCACTTTCATGCATTGGAGAAGGAAATGGCAATCCACTCCAGTGTTCTTGCCTGGAGAATCCCAGGGACGGGGAGCCTGGTGGGCTGCCGTCTATGGGGTCGCACAGAGTTGGAAACGACTGAAGCGACTTAGCAGCAGCAGCAGCAACCAATGAAAAGTAAAGGTATTAGTGTCTGTAACCAAATTAGGAAGAATGAAATCTGAGACCTTTTTCAGTTATCTAATCTTTTCATCAATTATTTCTTGTTGTTCATCAAAATATTCAGAAAAAATGAATTATAAATGAATTGTAAATGTTTTTTTTCCTTTTTTCTTTTAACCTGAACATCCCAGAAAAATGTTTCTAAATTGCTGTCTTGCTTCTAAAATTTGAACAGCATGGCATAGCTTTCAATCTATCTAATATTTCTTTCCCTTTGACTGGGAGTCTGCTACAGAATAATTTTTGTCATTGTATGTTTCATTTAAAGAAACATTTACTAATAAGATCATTTTCACTGTGTGGGCAGACATCTGTTTCCAATTTAATTTCTGGAAGCCAGACAGAATTCCAAGCAACTCACAATTATTTGAGAGTTTTCCATCTTTGTTTCCACTGGTAGAAACAGCCTTCTTAAAAGTTCGACTCTTTCAAATAAATTAATACTATCTTGAGTTTATGTTCATGTCTAAGCTAATGTTCCCAAACTGGAATAATTTCTAGTCAAAGATAATTTCCCAAAACTGTTTTGTAGGACAAGTTGTATCTGTACATTATTTTTTATGTGGTTGCATATCATTATAAACATAGAAATCACATCTTAGTGTATCTAAATCTGTCTTCCTTTGATGCTGGTAAATTGAATAGGCACTCAGGACCATGTGGGTGTTTTTTCACGGTAATAAACTATAGTGAAATCTGGGAAGTTGTGATGTATAAACTAGGGCACTTCTGACACATGAATGTCTCTAGGATGCTGGAAAATTAATTTTATTACCTCTCTCTAAAGTTCTAAACGTTTTAGAGAATTTTAGAACTGTCTGACACACTTCTTAGGAGCATTAGGACCTGAGACTGATAAGATTTTAAATGTCCAGAGCTTGTACAACATATAGAAACACTAAGAATAAATAAGACTGGGATTGACACACTAAAAAAAAAAAACAAAAACCAGCGGAGTTTCTGACCATTTTTGAGGTCAGTAGAAGTTAGGATCAATTTCTCCTCGGCACCAAGTGGATTAACTCTTATTTTCTATTTTTCTGAGTTTCAATTTCAATGTATTTTCAAGACTGAATTTTCTTTGTTTAATAAGTAACCCTAGAGCTGCCTGGAATATTCTACCCTCTTACAGCGCCCTGCCCCGCCCACCCCCCCCCCAACCATCTGCCTGGGGATTCCCTGGTAGCTCAGCTAGTAAAGAATCTGCCTACAATGCAGCAGACCCTGGAGTGATTCCTAGAACAGGAAGATCCCCTGGAGAAGGGAATGGCTACCCACTCCAGTATTCTTGTTGGGAGAATTCCATGGACAGAGGAGCCTGGCTCCAGTCCATAGGGTCACGAAGAGCCAGACACAACTGAGAGACTTTTTCCATCACTCCAATTGAACTAATGAACAACCTGGTAACACACCTTTTCAATTTTTTAAATCTTCAGTTCTAGGAAATGTTCCTGACTTATCACCAGAGGTAAAGAAGTATTGGTTGAATGGATACACCATAGAGGGTACACCTATTAGTCAATTTCCTCTACAAGTAAAATTAAGGATTATTTCTATGAAGTTGGAGCATTGTTACAATAAGGAAACATGCTTCTTATTTGTTTTTACAACTTTAATTCTGGGAATAATTTTGTTTATGCAAATAGTTGCCTCTATTGTCACATTCTAGCGGAAACAATTTTCCTTATCTACTGTGGATACACAAAATATAACTTCTGGTAGCAAAGTCTATTAAATAGAGTTGAACCCTTTAGTTTCTTTTTTTTCCTTTTAAATTTGAAACATGTTTAACCACAGCTAATAGTTTCTAATCTAATCCTCAGATCTTTATGTGAATAAAGATCTGGAAATAAATGGGTTTATTTACAATAATTGTACAAACATTTATTAATTACTTAAGAGTATGGGAAAAGACTAGCTAGGATAAATGAATTCATTGCTGTCTCATCCATAGCAAATTTTGCCTTACTCTACTAATTCTTTATTAAATTAAAATGTCCTCAGTACCAAATCTCATAAAGTTTGATTGATGGCTATTCTGTAATAATAACCACACTCCAAAATTCCTGCAAGACAGAGCACTGAAATCTGACATCCAAGTCCTGCTTGTCTGCCTTGAGGCTCACATTTATCAGCCAGAGTGTGTACATAAAGTAAATTAAAATAAACTCCACTACAGCACAGATTTTAAAATCTGACTAGTCTACACACATCCTCATTCTCATCTTCCTTCTCACTTCTGGAAATCCAAGAGACGTAAACCAAAATCAGATGAAGAAAACGCAGTTGGGGGAGAGCACATAGAATTTTTGTCAGTGAGCCATTCTGCTTTTATGAGTAGAAAAGCATGCATTGTCTGTAACAGTGGTGATTACATGGAACCACCACTTCACATGCTGGTAGATCTCAGACTGACACTTCATTTCAAACTCTTGTAGCTAACCCAGGTGGGACTGGTCATTGACTGTATTTCAGGAGGTGAATCAGATTCTCTCTTCAGGATTTGGGAGATTGGAATCGAAAAACACAGGGACTAAGGTTCCCTTCGGAGAAGGCAATGGCACCCCACTCCAGTACTCCTGCCTGGAAAATCCCACGGATGGAGGAGCCTGGTAGGCTGCAGTCCACGGGGTCGCCAAGAGTTAGACATGACTGAGCAACTTCACTTTCACTTTTCACTTTCATGCATTGGAGAAGGAAAAGGCAACCCACTCCAGTGTTCTTGCCTGGAGAATCCCAGGGACAGGGGAGCCTGGTGGGCTGCCGTCTATGGGGTAGCACAGAGTCGGACATGACTGAAGCGATTTAGCAGCAGCAGCAAGGTTCCCTTTATTGAGTGTTTTGTTTTGTTTTTAATTTTTGGCTGTGCTGGGTCTTCGTTGCTGCACAAGGGCTTTCTGTATTTGCAGTGATTGCAGCGGCGTCTCCTGTTGCAGAGCACAGGCTCTAGGGCTCGTGGGTTTCGGTAGTTGTGGCACAAAGGCTTAGCTGTCCCATGGCACGGGGGATCCTCCTGACCAGGGATCGAACCCATATCCCCTGAATTGGCAGGTGGATTTTTAATCACTGGACCAGCAGAAGAGAAAATCCATTTTCCTCTAGGTGGATATTTGGATTGTTCTCGTTTTTCTGCCTTTATGAAGGGGGTGAGTGTATCAGTTTGGTTGGGCTGACATAACAAAATACTTTAGACTGGGTGACTAAAATTACAGAAGCTTATTTTCTCACAGTTCTGGAGGCTGTAAATCCAAGATGAAGGTGTTGTCAGGTTTGGTTTCTCCTGAGGCCTCTCCCCTTGGCTTGCAGACGGCCACCTTCCTACCATGTCCGCACTTGGCCCCTTCTCTGTGTGCAGGCATCCCCTGTGCCTTTCCTGTGTCCTAATCTCTTCCTATAAGGACAAGACACTGGATTAAGACCCACCTGATTAGTTTCTTTTAGCTTGTGCTCAGTTGCTCAGTCGTGTCTGATTCTTTGCGACCGCATGGATTGCAGCCTCCCAGACTCTTCTGTCCATAGTATTTTCCAGGCAAGAATCCTGGAGTGGGTTGCCATTACCTTTTAAAGGCCCTACCTTCATATAAATTTACATTCTGAGGTACTGGAGGTTAGGAATTCAGCAGGAATTGTGGGGAGGGGACACAATTTAGTCCATAATAGGAAGTATATACGTTTGTGTTTGTGCCTCAAATATTTTGGGGTATTTTGAAAGTTTTGTACTTGTCTGCTTTCGCATGTGAGAAATATTATTTTGGATGAAGATCCGGAGTGAATTGCTGGGTTGTGAGATACTCCCTTGCTCATCATCCTTATCGGTGCTTGAAATTGTCAGAACTTTCAGCACTTCCCAAGCAATACACATTCCTATGTATTCTGGAAACTAATATAAATAATCAGTACATATGTTGCTAATACCATCTTCCAACTTGGCTGCTTATGTTTCACTTCCACTATGTCTTAACAAGGACATGTTATTTTGAATAAAAAGCAATTTATCAAGATTTGCCTTTATTTTATTATTTTATAAAGAATAAAATAGTCTTTTATTTTATTTATTTTATTCTTTTATTTATGTTATTGTTATTGGAGTCTTAATTCAAAACTTCTTCCCTGCTTCAAAACTTTAAAGTGAAAGTATTAGTCGCTCAATCATATCCAACTCTTTGCAACACCATGGACCTGCAATTCTCCAGGCAAGAATACTGAAGTGGGTAGCCATGACCTTCTGCAGGGGATCTTCCCAACCCAGGGACTGAACGCCAGTCTCCTGCATTACGGGCAGATTCTTGACCGTCTGAGCCACCAGAGAAGCCCCAAATCTTAAAATATCCACCTAAATCTTTTCTCCAAATGCTTTAAAGTTTTGTCTTTCATATTTGAGTCTTTAAACCATCTGGAATTTATTTTAGTACAATATACGAGGTAGGAATCCAATCTTGCCTTTTTCCTAGAGGGATAAACAAATGTCTTGGCTCCATTTATTGTTTAGTCTATTCTTTTTCCAGTGGTTTACATGACCACGTGTCATATGTAATTTCTGTATATTCAGGGACTGTTTCTGGTCTCTCTATTAGGTTCAGTTCGACAGCATGTCTCTTCCTGGGGCAATATATTAGCTCTGTAATGAGTCTTGGAACACTCCAGGGGATATTCACACAGTATTCTTCTTCAGGAAACTCCTGACTGTTATTCAGCATTTTCTATTCCAAAAAAATACTAGATCCTGCTTCTTGATTGCAATTTCCCTGAACCAGTAAAATTAATCTGTGGAGAACAGACATAACATTGGATTTTCCTTTTATTTGTTAAATTGTCTTTAATAGTAAATAGTTATGGGGCTTTTGGCATCAAAAAAATACATACATAAATAAGCAAGTTGTGCTTCTTTTACATTTTTAGAAGATTTCTTTTTCATTACTCTACGTTATGATATTAACATAGCTACACATTTTGAAATTTGTTCATTTTATATTTTCCTGACATTTACATATGTATTTTTTCAACTGTTTTCAACTTTTTACGTTCTTGTGTTTAATATAGTGGTGTGCTGTGTGCTAAGTCACTTCAGTCATGTTTGACTCTCTGTCAGTCCATGGACTATAGTCCCCCCGTCTCCTGTGTCCATGGGATTCTCCAGGCCAAATACTGGAATGGATTGCCGTTTCCTTTTTTTTAGCCAAGTTGGCAATGTCTGTCTAACAAACAAATTTATTCTTCTTGTATTTACTGTGATTGCTGATATAACAGAAATAATTTCTACCATATTTCACTGTGGTTTCTGATTGACCCATTTTTGTATGCTTCTTGCATCATATTTTTATTTTCTATGACTTTTTTGTTTGCTGTTTTGGCCTTTATTGTTCTATGCAATTCATAATTTACATAACCGTTTCCAATTTTTTAACTGATTACTATTACAATTTTGCTGTGGGCATAAAGTTTTAAATCAGTTTCCTTACTCTTTTCTTGGAACATTTAAAGAATTTAATTATGATCATGTCTCCCCTGGTGATAATTTCATCCTCTAATTTTGCTTTTCTTTTCAAAATTGACACCTGATTATCATGTTATAAAGATAACTTTTGTTTGACTGTAATTATTTATGTGCATATCTGTATGTGCTCAGTGCTCAGTTGTGTCCGACGCTTTGTGACCCAGTGGGCTGCAGCCTACCAGGCTTTTCTGCCCATGGAATTTTTCAAGAAGGAATACAGGAGCAGGTTGCCATTTTCTACTTCAGGGGATCTTCTCAACCCAGGGATCAAACCTGCATCTCTTGTGTCTCCAGCATTGGCAGGCAGGCTCTTTACCACTGAGCCACCCACATGTTTGTATAATCTTTTCTCAGTCTGAATAGTAACTGACCAGTGTGAGTAATAAGATATAACATAAGCAATCAGGTGCGACCACCATGGTTAGGTCATCAGTTCAGTTCAGTTGCTCAGTCATGTCTGACACTTTGCAACCCCATGGACTGCAGCATGCCAGTCCTCCCTGTCCATCACCAACTGCCGGAGTTTACCCAAACACATGTCCATCGAGTCGGTGACGCCATCCAGCCATCTCATCCTCTGTAGTCCCCTTCTCCTCCTGCCCTCAATCTTTCCCAGCATCAGGGTCTTTTCAAATGAGTCAGCTCTTCGCATCAGGTGGCCAAAGTATTGGAGTTTCAGCTTCAGCATCAGTCCTTCCAGTGAACATCCAAGACTGATCTCCTTTAGGATGGACTGGTTGGATCTCCTTGCAGTCCAAGGGACTTTCAAGAGTCTTCTCCAACACCACACTCCAAAACATCAATTCTTCAGCACTCAGCTTTCTTTATAGTCCAAATCTCACATCCATACATGACTACTGGAAAAACCATAGCCTTGACTAGGTGGACCTTTGTTGGCAAATTAATGTCTCTGCTTTTTAATATGCATTCCTTTGAAGGAGTAAGCATTTGATAATAACTTTCCTTTCAAGGAGTAAGCATTTTTTAATTTCATGGCTTCAGTCACCATCTGCAGTGATTTTGGAGCTCAAAAATATAAAGTCTGTCACTGTTTCCCCATCTATTTGCCATGAAGTGATGGGACTGGATGTCATGATTTTAGTTTTCTGAATGTTGAGTTTTAAGCCAACTGTTTCACTCTCCTCTTTCACTTTCATCAAGAGGCTTTTTAGTTCCTCTTCATTTTCTGCCAGAAGGGTGGTGGCATCTGCATATCTGAGGTTATAGAGATTTCTCCTGGCAATCTTGATTCCAGCTTGTGCTTCATCCAGCCTAGTGTTTCTCATGATGTACTCTGCATAGAAATTAAATAAGCAGGGTGACAATAAACAGCCTTGACGTAGGTACTTCTTTCCCTATTTGGAACCAGTCTGTTGTTCCATGCCCAGTTCTAACTGTTGCTTCCTAACCTGCATATAGGTTTCTCAAGAGGCAGATCGGGTGCTCTGGTATTCCCATCTCCTTCAGAATTTTCCACAGTTTATTGTGAGCCACACAGTCAAAGGCTTTGGCATAGTCAATAAAGCAGAAATAGATGTTTTTCTGGAACTCTCTTGCTTTTTCCATGATCCTGCGGATGTTGGCAATTTGATCTCTGGTTCCTCTGCCTTTTCTAAAACCAGCTTGAACAACTGGAAGTTCTCAGTTCACATATTGCTGAAGCCTGGCTTGCAGAATTTTGAGCATCACTTTACTAGTGTGTGAGATGAGTGCAGTTGTGTGGTAGTTTGAGTATTCTTTGGCATTGCCTTTCTTTGGGATTGGAATGAAGACTGACTTTTTCCAGTCCTGTGGCCACTGCTGAGTTTTCCAAATTTGCTGGCATATTGAGTGCAGCACTTTCACAGCATCATCTTTTAGGGTTTGAAATAGCTCAACTGGAATTCCATCACCTCCACTAGTTTTGTTTGTAGTGATACTTCCTAAGGTCCAGTTGACTTCACATTCCAGGGTGTCTGGCTCTAGGTTAGGTCATAATGACATCTTAATTTTCACCTTGATGTCTTGAATCATTTGTTCTGAGAGAATCTGGCCTCCATGTTGTCAGGACATCCAAGAACTACTAAAGAATTTTGGGATAAATACCAACTTTATGAGCTTCCAGGTGGTGCTAGAGGTAAAGAATCTCCTGCCAATGCAGGAAACACAAGCAACTCGAGTTCAGTCCCTAGGTCAGGAAGATCCCCTGGAACAGGAAATGGAATTCTGCTCAAGTCGCCTTGCCTGCAAAATTCTATGGACAGAAGGGCCTGGCGGATTACATTCCATGGGGTCACAGACAATCAGATACGACTGAGCAACTAAGCAGACACACACACCAACTTTAAAGCTATGTGAGTAAGCCACCTTGGACGTGTACCCTCTAGCTACAATTATTTCTTCATTTGACTGCTACCCCAGCTGGCATATGATGGCTGCCTCATAGCAGACGCCAGACAAGAACTGCCTATCCAAGTCACTTCCAAATTCCTGATTCACAGAAGCTGTGAGAGATACAGGTTATTGATTTAAGCCATTGAGTTTGGAGCTTCTTTGTTGCTCAGCATTAGGTAACTAATGTGTTATACTTACCAATTTCAATTTTTTTTTTTCATTTTCCTTGTAAGATTAGTTTTATTCTTCTTGAAGGAAACTTTTACATATTTCTTTTATTAGTTAAATAGTGGTCAGCGAAGTCAGCCTTTCTGTATCTGAATATGTATTTGCTTCAATTCCTCCTCTTTTTTTTTTAAAGACAAGTTGCTGAATATTCAGTTCTAGTTAAAAGTTATTTTCTGTAAGCACTTCAAAAATTTTATTCTGCTATCATCTGGCTTTCAATTTTTTAAGAAGCCTGGTGACAAAGTGTTGTTCTTTGTAAGTAATTTGTTCTTTCTCTCTGGCTTCTTTTTCCCTCAGGCTTTCTACAGATTTACTGAGTCTATATTTCTTTGTAAGTCATCCTGCCTTGAGTCAGTGGTGCTGTCTGTGTCTCTGAGCCTGTACCTTTCATCAGCTCTGACAAGTTATCAGCTCCTTTCTTCATTCTAATTTTTCTTCTGGGACAGTGATATGTTATATGGTCAGATTTTCCCCTTCAATTATCACTTGTTAATACTTTCCATATTTTCCATGTTAATGCGTTTGCTTTTCTAGGTTGCAACTTGGGTAATTTCCCTCCCTCTATATTCCAGTATACTAGTTTTTCCCTCAGTTATATCTGTGTGTTGTTGAATTCATCCATTAAGGTTTTTATATCAATTATTAGGTCCTTATAGAAATTCTGTTAGGTTTGTTTCACATATGCTTGTTGCTTTGGTTTCAGAGACGAAGTTGCCCCTGTTCTCTGTTTTCAGGAAGAGTCAATTGGCATTTACTCCTTTCATGTTTGGTATGTCATTAATGGAGGCATCTGGACTAGCCAGCAGTTTTCTTTGGGGGAAAATTTTAACATTTTAAAGATTTATGATTATAAAGCTTTTCTATCATTATCTGCTGCTGCTCTTGCTGCTGCTAAGTCGCTTCAGTCGTGTCCGACTCTGTGTGACCCCATAGACGGCAGCCCACCAGGCTCCCCCGTCCCTGGGATTCACCAGGCAAGAACACTGGAGTGGGTTGCCATTTCCTTCTCCTTTGCGTGAAAGTGAAAAGTGAAAGTGAAGTCGCTCAGTCGCGACCGACTCATGGCGACCCCATGGACTGTAGCCCACCAGGTTCCTCCATCCATCGGATTTTCTAGGCAAGAGTACTGGAGTGGCTTGCCATTGCCTTCTCCATATCTTTATTTACATTTTGGTAAAGTTATGTCATATTAAAAATATCTATTTTATTGTATACATTGGATGATTTCTTTAACCAAATTCTTATTACACTTTTCCAACCTAATTAATGTTTTCTTTTAAATTTCTGATATTATTTTTGCCTTCTCTCTTTCCGTTCTTGGTCAATCTCACCAAATTTGTATCCATTTTTTTATTAATCTTTTACATTTCTTTTTTTATTGCCTTATAATAGTTCTTGTATTCTACATTCATTGAGTTTAATTTACTGTTCTCCTAAATTATTAAGATGGATACTTAGATGATTGATTTTCAGTTTTGCATCTTTTTAAATATATGGATATTTAAGCATACACATTTCCCTCTAAGCACACTTTACCAAAAATGTGCAAGTTTTAAAAATAGTATTTTACTTACATTCAACAAAAAGTATTTTCTCTTTGCCACTGTGAGTCCCTCCATGACCATGGGTAACTTTGAATTTCATAGCTTTCTAGTCAAGGCTATGGTTTTCCCAGTGGTCATGTATGAGAGAGAGTCGGACTATAAAGAAAGCTGAGTGTAGAAGAATTAATGCTTTTGAACTGTGGTGTTGGAGGAGACTCTTGAGAGTCCCTTGGACTGCAAGGAGATCCAATCAGTCCATCCTAAAGGAGATCAGTCCTGGGTGTTCATTGGAAGGACTGATGCTGAAGCTGAAACTCCAATACTTTGGCCATCTGATGCGAAGAGCTGACTCATTTGAAAAGACCATGATGCTGGGAAAGATTGAGGGCAGGAGGAGAAGAGGATGACAGAGGATGAGATGGTTAGAAGGCATCACCTACTCAATAGACATGGGTTTGAGTGGACTCCAGGAGTTGGTGATGGACAGGGAGGCCTGGCGTGCTGGTGTTCACGGGGTCGCAAAGGGTCAGACAGGACTGAGCGACTGAACTGAACTGAACAACATATGGGGAATTTTTCTGGATTTCTAGGTTAATTAAACTGTGATTAGAGAATACAGCATGTATCATTTCAATTCTTTGAAATTTGTTGAGATTTTATTTGTGAGGCAATATATGATAAATTTTTTCAACCACCTCATTTGTCCCTGAGAACTCTAATCAGTTGTTGAGTAGTTGTGTGTGTCTGTTAGTGAGTATTTCAAATGTTTATTTTTTACTTAATTGTTCACCATATTCTGTTAATTATTGAATGGCTTGGTTTAAGAAATAATCCATTACCACTTCAGTTCAGTTCAGTTTAGTTGCTCATTCATGTCCAATTCTTTGTGACCCCATGAATTGCAGCACATCAGGCCTCCCTGTCCATCACCAACTCCCGGAGTTCACTCAGACTCACGTCCATCGAGTCAGTGATGCCATCCAGCCATCTCATCCTCTGTCGTCCCCTTCTCCTCCTGCCCCTAATCCCTCCCAGCATCAGGGTCTTTTCCAATGGGTCAACTCTTTGCATGAGGTGGCCAAAGTACTGGAGTTTCAGATTTAGCATCATTCCTTCCAAAGAACACCCAGGGCTGATCTCCTTCAGAATGGACTGGTTAGATCTCCTTGAGCCCAGGGGACTCTCAGAAGTCTTCTCTAACACCACAGTTCAAAAGCATCAATTCTTCGGTGCTCAGCTTTCTTCACAGTCCAACTCTCACATCCATATGTGACCACAGGAAAAACCATAGCCTTGACTAGATGGACCTTTATTGGCAAAGTAATGTCTCTGCTTTTCAATATGCTATCTAGGTTGGTCATAACTTTTCTTCCAAGGAGTAAGTGTCTTTTAATTTCATGGCTGCAGTCACCATCTGCAGTGATTTTGGAACTCCCCAAAATAAATTCTAACACTGTTTCCACTGTTTCCCCATCTATTTGCCATGAAGTGATGGGACCAGATGCCATGATCTTCGTTTTCTGAATGTTGAGTTTTAAGCCAACTTTTTTACTCTCCTCTTTCACTTTCATCAAGAGGCTTTTGAGTTCCTCTTCACTTTCTGCCATAAGGGTGGTGTCATCTGCATATCTGAGGTTATTGATATTTCTCCCGGCAATCGTGATTCCAGCTTGTGCTTCTTCTAGCCCAGTGTTTCACTTCAACATGTCTATTTCTCAGTTCAGTTCTGTCAGTGTTTGGGGTTCATTCAGATCATTGTTACATCTTCCTGAATTTTAGCATGATGAGTGTCTTTACTGCTAGTAATGCTTTCTGAGGACTGTATCACATCTCTTTTGGTTATTCTTTCCATGGCATCTTTTTCTACTTTTCCTGGCTTCACACTTCACATGGGTCTTGGACCAGGAAGTCTTTGCTGACTTTTCAGTCCTCTAATTCCTATAAGCTGTACACATGCTTGTGCTTGCTCTGTCATGTCTGACTCTTTAGGACTGCATGAGCAGGCTGCTCCGTCCATGGAATTTTCCAGGCAAGAATACTGGAGTGGGTTGCCATTCTCATACTCCAAGTTACTGTCTCTCTCTCTCTCTCTCTCTATATATATATATATATATACTCCAAGTTACATTTATAATTAGAATTTAAAAATCTACATTTATATTTATAATTTTAAATCTACATTTATAATTTTAAAATTTACATTTATAATTAAATATAAATTTAGATTTTAAAATTATGTCAAATTCAAGAAAACAATCTACCATATGTGAAAGTCATAAAAAACAGCAAAAGTATTTAGATCTACATAGTTCATATACTGGAATTATTAGATAAAAATATCCTTATCTCTCCTAATAAACTATGATCAGAATGATTTCTTCCAAAAAGAATTTACACATAATTTTCTCTACTTGAGACCCCTGTAAGGATTCCAATTTATATTGGAAATATCAGAATAACCTTCACTCTCAACTCCTGATATCTGATTTCCTGATTCCATTGTTTGGGTATTTGACTCAAGAGCAAATCCAGCTTTCATGTATATTTGCTCCCCCATGATTGCTCTTCTAGTTTCTAACTTCCGTAAACCTAGAAATATGTATATTAAATATGCAGATGCGTGTGTTAGTCACTCAGTTGTGTCTGACTCTTTGCAACCCCATGGACTGTACTTCTGTCAACGCTCCAGGCAAGAATACTGGAGTGGGTTACCATTTGTTTCTCCCAGGTGACCTTGCTGACCCAGGAATCGAAGCCAGGTCTCCTGCATTGCAGGTAGACTCTTTACCACTGAGCCACCTGGGAAGCCCAAATATACAGATACTTCATTACAATTTATGCAAGATTTGCTTACCTCAGGTAGATGGGTCCTTCAGAGTCAGTCATGTGCCACATCGCTTGGACCCTCATCCCACCACTCTCAGTCCTCAATCCTCAATCCCTTTGTCTCTCTGTAATATACCAAATGCTTCCCTGGTGCCTCAATGGTAAAGAATCCTCCTGACAATGCAGGAGATATGGGTTACATCCCTGGGTGGGAAAGATCCCCTGGAGAAGGAGATGGCAACCCACTCCAGAATTCTTTCCTGGGAATTCCCAAGAAGAGAGTAGCCTGGAGGGCTACAGTCCATGGGTTCACAGAAGAGTTGAACACGACTTAGTGAATAAACAACAACAGTATACCAAATAGATTCTTGTTTCTGGGGAAATTCTCATGAAAGGAATTTATTTCAAAAAATTTCTAGGAATTTCCCAAAAAGAGCCCAGTAATTTCTACTTTGAAAACACTCAAGAGACTACTTGGATTATTTCATGCAAAGACTTCAAGTTCTTCCTACTCCCATCAAACATAACATGACTGTCCAACTTAGAGGGAGAGCTTATCATTAAAGTGTAGCTAAGATTCAAGGTGGCTCAGTAATAAAGAATCCACCTGCCAATGCAAGAGATGCAGGAGACATAAGTTTGATACCTGTGTTGGGACAATCTCCTACCAGAGGAAATGGCAACCCACTACAGTATTCTTGCTGGTAAAACCCCATGGAAAGAGGAACCTGTTTGGCTATAGTCCATAACATCACCAAGGGTTGGACACAACTGAGCATCCAATAGGCAAGATTCCATATTGGAAGGGTACAACCAAAAGGACGGTAAGGGACGCTCAAGGATAAGTTCAATGCAGAGTCTATTCATATTACTAGGCTGCCTCTAGCAGGAAGATGGCACCCCACTCCAGTACTCTTGCCTGGAAAATCCTATGGACGGAGGAGCCTGGTAGGCTGCAGTCCATGAGGCCGCTAAGAGTTGGACACGACTGAGCGACTTCACTTTGACTTTTCACTTTCATGCATTGGAGAAGGAAATGGCAACCCACTCCAGTGTTCTTGCCTGGAGAATCCCAAGGATGGGGGAGCCTGGTGGGCTGCAGTCTATGGAGTCGCACAGAGTCGGACACGACTGAAGTGACTTAGTAGCAGCAGCAGCAGCAGGAAAATGAGTTGTTTTAGAAATGTGAGTGAATTGGTAAGATTTTGGGCTTATCTGGAAAAGCAAATTACTATGACCATCTGCTTTGAAACCTGTGTGAACACTAAAGGCAAGATTTGAGCTAATATATTCTAGGTACCAAATTTTCCCAGTGAAAGGGGGCTACTTGTACATCTATTTCCCTGAAAATATAGAATGCAGCCTTGGTTTTTGGTAAGACACCCCGGGGAGTTTTTAGGAGGGGGGAAGGTGGGGAGCTGGTTAAGATGACTTTTTGCAAAGGAGGTCTCCTCATTAGTAACCAGCCTCACTGCAAAGCTTATTTATATCTTTTTTCAGAGTGGCTTGAACAGAATTCCAACCTAATACCATTTCTGTTTTCAAAGGACTTTATCTTCTAGACCTCATTTAGCATGAGTATAGAGAAACAGAGATAAAAGTCTTATCAGGCAAAAAAGTAATTTCATGTTCTCGCAGTTCTTTTCTCTGTCTATTCAAATGCTAGTGCCCTTTCATCTTCTACAAATGATTTTCTCTTAATCCGCAGAAAGTAGTTCATTCTTTCTAACAACATCATTATATTTTGAGTGAATTATCACAGAACAATTAAGAGCTGTTCTCATGTGACACACTTATCTTTGGCTGTTTGTTTCAAAATTTGATTCAGCTGTGCCCTCCACCATCCTCTCATTTTGTCGAATGCCTTTGTCAGTGTGGAGGAAAGAAAATAACATCGTAGGGGGCAGGGCAGAAGTCACTGTATTGTAAGACATGATTGCCTCTGGAAACAACGTGCTCCATTAAAGTTCAATGAGCTAGTAACAGTGCAATATTTTGTTAAAAGACAGTTGTACTAAAAGGCAGTTACTATCGCTGCAACAAAACATCCTGTAATATTAATTAAGCTATTACCCTGACACATTTAGATAAATGAAGAGACGTTTTTCATTACATTTTATTTGTCATAGATTACATTTTCATGCTTTTCTTTTAGAAATTTTGCGTCTTGTATGAGACAACCCATAAAAAAGAGTGGACGGTCTTGAGTTTGCATCCTTACTCTATCGTTTACAAATTGTATGACCTTATTTTTTGCTTCAATACGACTTTATTTTCATTTAACATTTCTCATATGACTTTTAAAAGAGTTCTATATGACTATTGTTTTAAATTTTGTATTGGAGGATAATTGCCTTATAACATTGTGCTGGTTTCTGCCATACATCAACATGAATCAGCCACAGGTATACAAATGTCCCCTCCCTCTTGAGCCTCTCTCCAATTTCCCTCCCCATCCTACCATCTAGGTTGCCACAGAGCACTGGGCTGAGCTCCCTGTGTCACACAACAAATTCCCACTGGTTATCTCTTTTTCATATGGTAATATAAATGTTTGAATGCTACCCTCTCAATTTGTCCCACCCTCTCCTTCCCACAGTGTGTCCACAAGTCTGTGCTCCCATTAACCTATTTATTTTGACTGTGTTGGGTCTTCATTGCTGCACGGGCTTTTCTCTAGTTGCGGGGAGCAGGGCCACTCTCTAGTTACAATGCTTGGGCTTCTCATGGCAGTGGCTTCTCTTACTGTAAAGCACAGTCTCTAGGGCATGTGGGTTTCAGTAGTTTCAGCATATGGGCTCCGTAGTTGTAGCTCCCGGGCTCTAGAGCACAGGCTCAATACCTGTGGCACATGGACTTAGGTACTCTGATCTGAGGAAGGTGGGATCTTCCCAGACCATTTGTTGAACTCACATCTCCTACATTGGCCAGGAGATCCTTTACCACTGAGCCTCCAGGAAAACCTTGGTATGACTTTAGATAACATGGGTTCTCTAATTCATAAGCCTCACATCTACAGAATGGAGATTTGTGAAATTTATTAGAGATATAAGTAATAAGTCTAGCTCAGGGATTTTGCACAAGGAGACACTCAAAAAGAGGGAGACATTATTACTACTATTAAGCAATCTTAACCTACATTTAGCCCTTTTTGTCCCAGAATTCCATTAAACCATGGTGATAAAAAAAGAAAACCTTCAACTATGCTAGGTGCTTGTGTTTCACAGGTTTATTTATTACAAGAGTAAAACTTCACTTTTTACCTTGTTCGAACAGAAGCCTTGAGCAGCATAGCTGTATAGAGACCATTTTCTAAAATCCTTTGAGAAAACTATTTGCCCACTCAAAAATTATCTGATACTTATTACCTGGTGGCATCCTTTCCTGACATTTTTTTGTTGCCTTGCAATGGAGATAACACTAAAAGATAAATGTGAAGCCAGCTATCTAAGCACAGAGAAAAAAAAAAGTCATATTTTTACATTATTAAACAGAGTCCTAATCTGGATTTCTTGTCACTGCTAAGTAACATAACACAGAAATATGTCTGTATCTAACTCTTTTGTGACTCCATGGGCTGTAGTCCTCCAGGTTCCTCTGTTCATGGGATTTCCCAGGCAAGAATACTGGAACGGGTTGCCATTTCCTTCTCCAATAGTAAAATATGAACAGAGCAAATTCTATATATTAATTCATTAATACTTACTTAAGAAGTGCATGCTAAGTGTCAGAAGTTGTATTAAACACTGAAGGCACAACATCAAGACATGGTCCCTATGCCTAAGCCCTCAGAGCTTAGTTGGAGAGTCATGCACCTTAAGAACAGCTGGAGACTTCCAGTCTGGAAAGTAGGTGCAGATTCGTCTCTCCCAGCTTCTCTTCGCCAGCTGCAGCTATAAACCCTGGAAATAATGCAAGAGACAACAGAAGAACTCTGGATGGTGGAAAGAGGAAGACAAACTGGTTTGTGATCCCAAAACTAAAGGGAAAAACAGAGTGGTAGAATCTTACTCCACCCAACACTCCGCCCAATAGAGAAAGGCTACCCAGCCCCTGATGACGGATCTCCCATCAGGGCTTAGAAGGGAGCCCAAATGAGTTCATGCCTCCCTGGATCAAATAGGAGTTCTGGGAATAACACCAGGCAAGCAGGGTGGTATATACAAGGGTGAGAGATACCGACTCACTCTGGAAATCAGCAAGCAAGGGACAGGATCCACTTCCACACAGAGAAGCTCTGTGCCCAGGACATCTGCCAGGGGGAACCAAGCAGGCAGCTTGGCTGAAAGTCTCTTTGTCTCCATAGACCTAAGACTCCCCTCCCTCAGCAAGAGATTGTGTGAGTGGGCACCAATGGCAAAAGGGATCCAGCTACAATAAGAGTCTCTCCCCCAGGTCTCTGCAAATGGCCCAATTCCATTCCTTTTTATGACTATATTCCATTGTATATATGTACCACATCTTCTTTATCCATTCCTCTATTAATAGACATTTAGGTTGCTGCCATGTCCTGGCTACTGTAAACAGTGCTGCAATGAACACTGGGGTGCATGTATCCTTTGGAGCTATGGTTTTCTCTGGGTCTACACCCAGGAGTAGAATTGCTGAAAAATTTAGGAGATGAAAGATGGTGAGAGTTGCCCAACAATGTGAATGTGCTTGATGCCACTGAATCGTACAGTTAAATACAATTACAACGGTATGTTTTATGTTGTGTGACTTTTACCACAATATTTTTTTTTTTTAATGAGTCTCTTCCAGAAGAGGGCTTCCCTCAGCTCAGTTGGTGAAGCATCTGCCTGCAATGCAGGAGACCCTGGTTTGATTCCTGGGTCAGGAAGATCTGCTGGAGAAGGGGTATCCACGCCAGTATTCTTGGGCTTCCCTTATGGCGCAGCTGGTAAGGAATCCACCTGCAACGTGGGAGGCCTGGGTTCAATCCCTGGGTTGGGAAGATCCCCTGGAGAAGGGAAAGGTTACCCACTCCAATATTCTGGCCTGGAGAATACCATGAACTGTATGGTCCATGGAGTTGCAAAGAGTTAGACATGACTGTGCAACTTTCACTTTCTTTCACTTTCTCCCAGAAGAATGCTGTATCCCTTGAGGAGAGGGGGAGACTTTCACCCCCTAGAGGCACCAAGAACCTCAGCTTCGGTCTCCTCCTCAGGCAATGGACAGGTGTTGTAGGAGCCCCAGTGGCAGCAGATAAACCAAGCAGACAAAAAATAGTACTTTAAAGTCTCCAAAAATTGAATTGTTCAAAAGACAAAAGAAAACAATAGGTGTGAGTGAGGAAGTGGAGAAATTAGAGCCCCCATATGCTGCTAGTGGGAATGTAAAATGGTGCAGACACTGTACAAGCCAGTTTGGTGACTCCTCAAAAGGTTAAACACGGAACTACAGCATTAAATGTAGGAGTACCCAGAAATTCTGCTCCTATATATACACTCAAAAGGAATTAAGTTAGACATTGAGACAAAAACTCATATACAAATATTCACAGCATCACTATTTACAATAGCCAGTGGGTGGAAACAGTCCAACTGTCTATCAATTGGCCATCCATCAACAGATAAGCAAAATGTGGTATATCCATAGATGAAAAATTATTTGGCCACGAAAAAGAATAAAGTACACATACATGCTACAATGTTGAAAACATTTTGCTAAGTGCAAATGAAGTCATGTGTTTGAATTCCACTCATGTAGAATCTCTGCAACAGGCATATCCACAGATTCAAAGTTAAATTAATCTTTCTTAGGGCTAAGCAATGGGGAGGCAGGGAGAGCATTCCTAAAGATACAGGGTTTCTCACTTTCATGATGAAAATGTTCCAAAATTGACTGTGGTGATGTTTGCATGTATTAGTAATTATATTAAAAACAACTGAAGTATATACTTTAAAAAAAAAAATTGTTCTTGGAACCACAGTATGCAAAGATAAGCCAGGGGGTGTGTGCTAATCCCAAGTAGGTGACCATATGCTAAAATAAAAGATTTAAATAGGACCTAGAGTCTCCTAACATAATTGCTGAAAGTTTAATACAATTAAAAGTAACTATCATACTGAGAAAAGAGGACAAATGCCAACATGACGATGAATGGGATAATGGAATTATGGGACAAGGATTTGAAAGCAGCCTTCATAAAAATAAGAAGTTAGATATTCTCTTGAAAACAATGAAAATCTTCTAATCTGTCACAAAAATATTTAAGAATACAGCATGTGTGAGTGCATGCTCAGTCACATCTGACTCTTGCAACCCCATAGACTTTAGTCCACCAGGTTCCTCTGTCTAGAACACTAGAGTAGGTTGTCATTTCCTTCTCCAGAGGATCTTCTGATACAGGGATTGAAACTACGTCTCCTGCATTGCAGGCAGATTCTTTACCACTGAGTCACCTGAGAAGCCCCTAAGAATTTAAGTGATGTGCTTAAATTGGGGAAATAAGGCAAGGAGAAGTAACTTGTCACCCTATAACTTTCTTCATGCTTTGAATCATTTTCAATGAGCATAATTTTTAATAAAAACATTAAAAATAAAACTCCATGAAAGTAGCTAAATTCTATTTTGAAAAATGAGAGAAATAGCTTCCCCATGTCCTAGTACTAAAATGCCTTCCTTTTCTGGTAAGTAGCTATTATACTTTTTAATAATTTTATATAGAAATCGTGAAAAAGTAATTTGGCGATTTTCCTTATAGAAAGGTTTATGAGCCCCAATTTCAAAGAGAAGGAAAAAAGGGTGCATCACTTTCTATTAATAGGAACAAGTGAGTTCTGTGAAACCGGTGAGTTGAATTCTGAGGGTGCCTATGCACTGTGTTGAATTACTGTGTTCAGTGAAGAAATAGAGGGTTAAATAAACTTTTTAATATGGAAGCCATGTCAGTGCTTATTCAATTATCTTTTTGGAGTGTAATTGCTTTACAGTACTGTGTTGGTTTCTGCTGTGCTGTGCTTGCTGTGCTCAGTCGCTCAGTCGTGTCCGACTCTGCGGCCCCATGGACTGTAGCCCGCCAGGCTCCTCTGTCCATGGGGATTCTCCAGGCCAGAATACTGGAGTGGGTAGTCATGCCCTCCTCCAGGGGATCTTCCTAACCCAGGAACTGAACCGGGGTCTCCTGTACTGCAGGTGGATTCTTTACCAGCTGAGCTACCAGGGAAGCTCAGCCATATGAAATGCATATATCCTCTCCCACCTGGACCTCTCTCTCATGTCCCTCAGCCCATCTAGGTTCATCACAGAGCACCAAGAAGAGCTCCCTGTGCTATACCGCAACTTCCCACTAGCTGTCTGTCATACCTGGTAGTGTATATATGGGAGAAGGCAATGGCACCCACTCCAGTACTCTTGCCTGGAAAATCCCATGGACAGGAGCCTGGTGGGCTGCAGTCCATGGGGTCGCTAGGAGTCGGACACGACTGAGCGACTTCACTTTCACTTTTCACTTTCATGCATTGGAGAAGGAAATGGCAACCCACTCCAGTGTTCTTGCCTGGAGAATCCCAGGGATGGGGGAGCCTGGTGGGCTGACGTCTATGGGGTTGCACAGAGTCGGACACGACTGAAGCGACTTAGCAGCAGCAGCAGCAGTAGTGTATATATGTCAATCCTAATCTCCCAGTTCATCCCACCCTCCCCTTCCCCACATCGTGTGTCTACATATCCATTCTTATGTCTGCGTCTCCATTCCTGCCCTGCAAATGGGTTCACTTGTCCCGTTTTTCTAGATTCCATAGGGTTAAATACTTCTATATTTTAACTTTGTAATAGTGACTTTTGGCTCTTTACTGTATTTTTGTTTTTTCTAACTTACTAGAAACACTGAATACTATGATTAGAGGAATATTTGTCCTCTGCATCCTATTGTTACTTAAGTAACAAGAAAATGGGCAGCCAACAATGTTTTTAAGTTATCATCACATATGAGGCTCTAAGGACACTAAATTCAACTGTAAGAAATAATCATATTTAAAAAAAAAAACTACCACCACTTGGGAACAATTATTATCTAGCTAATAATGTTGAATTCAGAATACAAAACATGGGTAGAAGTGATCAGTATTTACCCTACTCTTCTCCCTGAAGAGGCTGCAAGCTGAGCTCCACATTTTTGACTTAAATAAGTAGCATCGTGAGAAATTCCTTGTAGCAGCACTCCTACAGAATAAAGGACGAGAGGAAGGGGACCCTCCATATGTTTTTTACTTGGCTTTTCCTTCTGTGTTTGTTACCCTCAGACTTTCCAAAATTGTGACCAAACATGGCATAATATTGTGATTTGAAATAAGAAACACATATGAGGTCTTCACCCCATTCCTAACACAGAGTTCTTGTTTTTTTTTTTCTAATGGTAATATAGTTACTTTACAGTGTTATGTTAGTTTCTGCTGTACAATGAAAAGAATCAGCCACATGTATACATATGTCCCCTCCCTCTGGGACCTCCCTCCCACCCCCAATCCCCATCCCACCCCTCTAGGTCATTACGGATCCCTGAGCTGGGCTCCCTGTGCTATACAGCAGGTTCCCACTTGCTGTCCCTTTTACACGTGGTAGTGTATATATGTCAATGCTAATCTCCCAATTTGTATCCATGACACAGAGTTCTTAAAACCCTGAAAATTTCCTAAATGGTGAGAGAGACAAAGGTGTCATTTTTCGCTAAAGCTGGTGACTTTTGGAAAGTATCTAGGTCCCCTAAGGATGGGAGCTGGTTGCCAGTGGAGCTCACAATGTGATTAGAGGGTTGGAATTTTCAGTCGCTGATCTCCTGGGAGGGAAGAGGGGCTGGAGATTGAACTCAGTTGTCAATGGCCAATGTTTTAATCAATCATTGTATATTTGATTACATATGCTTATGCATATGTAATAAAGTCTCCATAAAGCCCCAAAAGGATGGAGTTTGAAGAGGTTTGGGATCGGTGAACACGTGGAGATGCACAGAGAGTGATGCACTGACAACATGGAAGCTCTGAGCCCTTCCCCACACCCTATACGACACTTCCCCTCCATCTGGCTCATCATGAGTTACATCTTTCTATGTCAAACTGGTGATCTAGGAAGTAAACTGGCTCCCTGAGTTCTGTGAGCCATGCAAGCAAGTTGATGGAGCTAAAAGAGAGGGTTGTGGGAAGCTCTGATCTCTAGCTGTTTGGTCAGAAGCACAGGTGACAATCTGGACTTGCCACTGGTACCTGAAGTAGGGGATAGTCCACCATGGGGTCCGATGCTATCTCTGAGTAGCTGGTGTCAGGGTTAAGTTTAATTTTAGGGTAGGCTGAGTACCATTCCTTTATATTTATATACTACATCTTCTTCATCCATTCGTCTGTCAGTTGACACTTAGGTTGCTTTCAGGTCTTGGTTATTGTAAATAATGCTGCTATGAACATTGGGATGCAGGCTCCACTTTTTTTCTTTTTTGCTGTTTTTGTTGTTTTGACTGCAGCTCACAGCAGGCAGGATCTTAGTTTCCCGATCAGGGAGGGAATCTGCACCCACTGCAGTGGAATCTCAGAGTCTTAACCCCCGGACCACTAGGGAACTGTCAAAGTTTTTTGTTTTTGTCTTTCCAGATAGTGTCAGAGAATTGCTTGGTGGCACAGGGGGGAAAAAAAAGGCCCACACATTGGAATTGGGTGGAGAATCACACATGGTCATCAGAAGAGTCACTCACCAAAGTTGTTGTCCCTTTAGTTACATGACTGAGAGCTAAGCTTTCATGTTTGGCAATTAGAGCACATAGAAAGGCAATATTCATCACTGTTGTTTTATCAGGAAGCAACAGAGAAAAAATACTAATACCGTGAAATCTATTTTTCTACTAAACCTGGAAGGATGTGCTGAAAGCAAAGGACAAGAGGAAAAGTATGAAGTACGCAATGCCAAAATAAATGAGGCTGTTCCTCGCCAGCGAGCTGCCACGGCTGTCACAGGCATCCATCCTTTCCATGTGGCAGCAGCAAGAGCTTCTGCTTGTGCCAGAAACATCCTAGCTGTGACATGCACACGCAGATTTCAGCACTCCTGTCAGAGCAAAGCAGAAGTATAAAAATTAACCCCAACGGGGATTTGTCACCATCAGGAAGCATGAATACTTCAATTTCTGGATATATCAGTTACCAGGAAGACACATGGTGTCTTAGAACAAATAATTTATTCCTGAATAACTCTCTCAGTCAAAAGTGAGAGAGGTAAAAAGAGGTGCCAGTTTTTGAAAAAAAAAAAAAAATTAGAAACCTATAAAAAACACTTCTTCATTAGGTTTATAAAATAATCCAATAATGCTAGAAACATTGAAAGTAATGCTGCCCCCTACCCCTTCTCGAACACTTAGTTTAATTCCCCAGATCTAACCACGGTAAGTTTCCTGTCTTCATGTCTAGAAAAATATGTGTATTATTGCAAGTAAACAATCCTTTCATTTACACAAATATTTGTGCTTCACAGTTTTTTTTTTAACTAGCTAATATTTTGGCCAACTTTCCATTTAAACAGTTAAATCTACCCATTTCCAATCACAATTGCAAAGTAGCACAATGTATGATTATTATTAATGGGCTTCCCAAGTGGCTCAGTGGTAAAGAATCTGCCTGCAAATGCAGGAGACGCAGGAGACACGGGTTTGATCCCTGGTCAGAAAGATCCCTTGGGGGAGAAATGGCAAGCCCACACAATATTCTTGCCTGGACAACCCCACGGACAGAGAAGCCTGACGGACTATAGTCCTTGGGATCACGAAGAGTCAGACATGACTGAACACGTGAACATTATTAATATTTCTCTGTTTGGTGAACATTTGTGTTGCTGCTGGATCTGAGCATCAGTGAACATCTTTGCATTTAAGTAAAACTGTAAGATTAATTCCTGTGAGTAGGATTCTGAATCAGAAGAAATCTTGGTATTGTAACATTGCCTTTTCAACACGATTTGTGAGTAATTATTCTAGCTAGCACTGGCCATTATAAAACATTCTAGTGTTTCCAATAAGATAGGGGGAAATAGTGTCTTATTGTTACTTAAATTTTCACCTATAGTTATGAGTGAATTTTAACAGTTAACCGTATGGCTAGCTATTCACTATCTGTAATTTTTTCCAGTGAAATGTTGCTTCATCTTTCCTCATTTTTCTATTGTGAAGACTCTTTATGTAGTAAGAAAATATGGCATTTGTCTGGCATAGATTTTATACTTTGCATATATTTTCCATTATTGTCATCCTTCTTATGACATTATGAAATTTTTTTGGCAACATCAAATTTATACTTTTTATGAGGTCTAATTTATGACTTTCTCAATTTCTAAGTTAGAAAGAGTATTCTTTTTCTTTCTGAAGTTTTTTTTAAAGTGAGATTATTTCTTTTGGTGCCTTAGAATTTCTCTTTTTAGTTTAAATGCTTGTATATCTGGTATTTGTTATAGAATAAAGCTCCCAGTAAGGACTTAGCTTTAGTTTATGAAAAGAGCTATCCAAATTCCCCAGTAGAACCTTCTGAATAACCTATCAGATCTTCAACAATTTTAAATATCCTCTTCAGCAATATGTTGATTATGTTTGTCTCCGAATTTTAGTTACCGTCTTTTCTTTATGAACTTGTACCAAATTACTTTAGTGTGTCTTAATAACACTTTTAAAACCAATAAAAATGACTTTCTGCTAGTTACTTTTCTTTAATAGAATATTCCAAGATATTCTCACTTGCTGATTATTTTACATGAATTTTTGATAATTTAAAATATACTATTTTAATTGAAATGGAAATGAGTTTATTGTCTAATTTTGGGGAAAATGTCAATAGAAATTCTGTTTTTCTATCTAAAAATGGCTTTCCTTTAATGTAAGGCTGGCTTCATATCCTTTAGTGAAATATTAAAATTCTCTTTATATAATTTCTGAATAACCTTAATTTTGCTTTTTTCTTAGATATCTCTGTTGTTTTGATGGTGATAGTCACTTCCAAAGTGCTGATAAAAGAAACATGGAGAAGATAAGACTTGTGAACTTGAAAAACTCAGAGTTGAATTAGGAGTTTCCAAACATGTAAAACTGGGAAGGCAAACACAAGCACAAAATGATGTAAGAATTCAGAGAAAACAGTGTCCATCTCTGCAAAATAACTTTCCTAATAAAATGCAATCTTCAACCTGGATGTTTAAGAATGATTACAATATCCGGGGTAATCCAAGATTAAAGAACTTTGCAAGTAGCTGGAAGCTGATTGCAAAAACAGGCCAGTGACAGAAGAACGTGTTACTCATGAGACTCTCCTACCAGAATGGCAGGATGGTTGGAACTAGACGTGTGAAATGGAGGTTGGAACTGAACTCCCAGGGACATCGTCTGGGCTACACATGCATAGTACAAAGTCTTTCATTTCAAGTTAAGAAATTGGGAACAGATAAAATGTGTCCTCTATGGCAAGAGGATTTAGGTATCTATGAAGAAGTTTATCTAAAACTAGGAGAGACAGGTGGCAGGGAACACCACAAGGTGAAGTTTGTACAGGGAATCTGATGTCCTGGAAACACATTCCATTGGTAGCAAAGTTCCTAACATGGAGACAATTCTCATCAAATGTTGAATGAATTAAAGAAAAACTAAATGAAAAAGCAAGAGTGTTTTGAGATCAGATAATTCCAGAAATGCATAATGTGTAATAATTTAATCTCAAGGTTTAAACCACTCATTCTATAAAACCACCAGACTTCTGAGAGGTGTAGTATTTTGCCCAATAAGCATGACAACATTAAGGAACCAAAATCTGGAACATAGCTCTATTTTGAAACACAGCAGTAATTAAGTAAATGAATTAATGTTTCAAAGCACTTGTGACAGTATTTTGCACAAACTATGTACTGTATAACTGATTTGTTCAGTAAGTAAATACTGAATGCTTGGATAATGGGCCCTGGATAAAAATAGGAAAGTAGTCAATGTTTAGATCAGATCTCAGTTCCCTTGTTCTGAACTACTTTTTTCTCTCTGGTTGTCCCCTGTGTTTGCCTCACACCATTGTTCTAAGTTCCAAACATCTCTATTAATTTACCTTTTCCCCCAAAATATCTCACAGAAAATAGTATGTTTACTACAGTAGTGAGTTCAAGAACAGAGGAAGAAGGGAGCTTGTGTCATTTGACACAAGAAAGGAAACTCTGTGCAGCTGGACCATTGTGAACTACAAGGAAGATGATGAGCAGAGATGGGCAGGGGTCAACTCAGGCCACTTTTAAGGAGTTTGGACTTTGTCTTTTGGAAAAAAACTATGGTTTTTCCAGTAGTCATGTATAGATTTGAGAGTTGGACCATAAAGAAAGCTGAGCTCCAAAGAATTGATGCTTTTGAATTGTGTGTTGGAGAAAACTCTTGAGAGTCCCTTGAACTGCAAGGAGATCCAACCAGTCCATCCTAAAGGAAATCAACCCTGAATAATCATTGGAAGGACTGATGCTGAAGCTGAAACTCCAATACTTTGGCCACCTGATGCAAAGAACTGACTCACTGGAAAAGAGCCTGATGCTAGGAAAGTTTGAAGACAGGAGGAGAAGGGGATGACACAGGATAAGATGGTTGGATGGCATCACCAATCAATGGACATGAGTTTGAGCAAGCTCCAGAAGCTGGTGATGGACAAGGAAGCCTGGCATGATGTAGTTCATGGGGTCACAAAGAGTCAGACATGACTGAGTAACTGAACTGAACTGACTGGACTTTGCCTTAAGAGCAATGTGAAGTCAATAAAGGGAGTTAGCAAGAGAAGTATGTGTTGGATCCCTTGGACTGCAAGGAGATCCAACCAGTCCATCCTAAAGGAAACCAGTCCTGGGTGTTCTTTGGAAGGACTGATGCTGAAGCTGAAACTCCAATACTTTGGCCACCTCATACGAAGAGTTGACTCATTGGAAAAGACCCTGATGCTGGGAGGGATTGGGGGCAGGGGGAGAAGGGGACGACAGAGGATGAGATGGCTGGATGGCGTCACCAACTCGATGCACATGAGTTTGGGTGAACTCCAGGAGTTGGTGATGGACAGGGAGGCCTGGCGTGCTGCAATTCATAGGGTCACAAAGAGTCAGATATGACTGAATGACTGAATTGACTGCACTGTACGTGTCTAGACTTTCACTGAAAAATCATTCTTATATGTCACAGTGGAGAACAGAGCTAAATGAATCAAAAACAAATGTGGAGTAGCTTTTTCTATAGTCAAAGTAAGAGACGATGATGGTTTAAACTGCAGGAGGGTCTATAGACAGGGAGAAGACCACTAAAAGGAATTGGTTGATGGAGAATTGAGGAGGGGGAAACATAAAGGATGATGACTAGGTTTTGTACCATAAGCAACTAGGTACCATTTCCCAAGGCAGTTCTTTGGAGGAAGTTCTTGGAAAAAAGCATGAGTTGAGTTAGTTATATGCATTTGAAGTATAGAAAAGTTCAGACAAGAGAAGATCCTTCAACATTTTATCAGGCCCCCTTCATGCATCCAATACATCCCTTCTACCCCACCTCTTACTCCAACCAAATGCTACAATCACCATTGTATCCCTTCTCATCCTAGCTCCAACCAGATACACAAAGATCCAATTTGATAGCACCTCTCCTAAGCCTTAGGCTTTCCTGGTGGCTCAGATAGTAAAAAATCTGCCTGCACTGTGGGAGACTTGGGTTTCCCAATCCTTTCCAATCCTTGGGTTGGGAAGATCCCCTGGAGAAGGGAATAGCTACCCACTCCAGTATTCTTGCCTGGAGAATCCTGTGGGCAGAAGGCGCCTTGTGGGCTACAGTCCATGGGGTTGCAAAGAGCCAGACATGACTGAGCGACTATCACTTTCACTCCTAGGCCTTTGCCCTGTATCTCTTGGTGGCTGCCTGAGGCTTGTATATGGAACCCCCCAGAATGTGAGGGAGTTAACTCCTGTGATGCCATCCTTGATCAATGGGGATTGAAGTTGATGAATATTGATGAATAAATGCTTATTTTTATTTTCCCCTGGGTGGAAAGATCTGAGCTGCATTTTATAAGCTGCTCAGATGATCTCAGAAGGATCTAGCACCAGTGGCCTCTGCGGAAGTGGTCAACTTGATAAATCAGCCTTCTGCTGGCTCTTCCTCCTTCCCTGTCTTGCTTGCCCTATGCATTTCTGCCACTGCCTGGAATAACTTTCAAATAAACTACAAACCTTTGCTTCATTCTGCTTTTGGAGGAACCTAGGATAAGATAGGAGAAGGCAATGGCAGGCCATTCCAGTACTCTTGCCTGGAGGATCCCATGGACAAAGGAGTCTGGTGGGCTGATGTCCATGGGGTCGCAAAGAGTCAGATATGACTGAGCAACTTCACTTTCACTTTTCACTTTCATGCATTGGAGAAAGAAATGGCAACCCACTCCAGTGTTCTTGCCTGGAGAATCCCAGGGACGGTGGAGCTTGGTAGGCTGCAGTCTTTGTGGTCACACAGAGTCAGACAAGACTGACACGATTTAGCCACAGCAGCAGCAGGATAAGATAAGAGTTATCAGTGAGTAAGTGGTAATTCAAGTGCCAAGTGTAGATACGATCACAGAAAGAAAGAAAGGAAAGGGTAAGCAGGCTTCAAAAATCTAATATTTATTGATTGGATAGAGCTGATAAAGAAAATGAAGAAGAGAATCCAAAGAGGAGGGAGAAACAGTGATAGAGAAACAAGGGGAGAGAGACAAAAACAGAGAAAGGGAGAGATGCCAAGGAAGTCACAGAAAGGGATACCAAAGGGAGGCAGTGGTCAGTTTTGCCAAATCCTGAGATCAAGAAAAATAAAGACCAAACTTGTACAGAAGATTTGGCATCGTGGAGGTTTTTGGTGCTCACAGCTGGGACGGGCTTTTTTTGTTTTTTTTTTTGATAAAACACATGTTTAAAAGAATGCATGGAACTGAATCAACAAACTTCTCTGATTGAAACTCTTGGTATTGATGAGCCACATATGCAAATGAGCAAGGGGGCTTAAACACCCCAGGAAACACATCATGATGGGAGTGCTCTATGTGGGAGGCTGATTGTCTTTGACAGCTTTTGGCACCACAGTGCTTGGTTCCAGTTGACGGATACTTGAGAGACTGGACTGATGAGCTACTGCTGATTTAGACATTTCCCAGGATACATTCACCAACACCTGTGCCAAATTTATGACAATTTTTAACTTAGTTGTCATCTTCAATCTTGTAAACATATGACGGAGTTCTCTTCTGCAAGAGATTAACCTGAAATTGAATCTCCAAGTCTATCTTAAGGTGAATCTTGTACACCTTTTGTCATATAAAAAGCATTTTGTGGAAATTTACGTGATGTATAAACTACTCCCCAGTTTATGTAGTTGTTGACACTAAACATTTTCTGTAAGAGCAAAGAGAGAATATTTGCTAGAATTCCTCCATAGCAAAGTGACTTAAAATTCTAGATTGGCACCACCACAAAAATGCCAACTTTTCCATCCTAAGAAAATCCTTCTTGTCTATCATCCCTACCTACCTAGTCACTGTAATTTTTCCCTGACTCCTACACACAACTGGCAGAGAACTTAGTTGAAAGGTTTGTAGAAATGCAGACATATTTTGAAATATAAGATTTCTCAGTGTTCAAAGAGAGGAAGAGCTCAATATTATATTCTAAGACTCTGGTTATAACTTTTCATGGAATATAATGCTAATAAAGAAAAAGAAAGTTTGGAGAAAGAGAAATTATTTTGTGTTTCACAGAAAATTTCAATGATGTTATTCAACTTTTGAATTGAAATGCTTTAGTCCCTCATAGAAAGATGATCAAGCATCCATAGTCAAAAAAAAAAAAAAAACTAGCTAACATTCTAACATTTACTGTATGCCTAGCATGGTTTGAGCTTCCCTTGTGGCTCAACTGCTAAAGAATCCACCTGCAATGTGGGAGACCTGGGTTTGATCCCTGGGTTGGGAAGATCCCCTGCAGAAGGGAAAGGCTATCCAGTCCAGTATTCTGGACTGGAGAATTCCATGGGCTGTATAGTCCATAGGGTCACAAAGAGGCACAACTGAGCTACTTTTGACACTTTCACTAGAATGGTTTTAATGTATAACTTGTCCTGAGTGTAATTTTTTTAAATAATCACATAAAGTAAGTTCCATTCTATTTCATCAGTAGGGAGGCTGAGATATAGAAATTTTAAGTAAATTTCTCATTTGAGCAGAGCTAAAAAGTAATAGAACCAGGATCCAAATTCTAATAGCCTTGCCTCAAGTCCATGCTCTAAACCTTAAGAGTGTGCTCAGTTGCTTCAGTCGTGTTTAACTCTTTGCAACCCCATGGACTGTAGCCCACCAGACTCCTCTGTCCATGGGTATTCTCCAGGCAAGAATACTGGAGTGAGTTGCCATTTCCTTCTCCAAAACCCTAAGTGTAGGCCTTCTGTAAAAATATAATGAAGCAAACAGGCCATTTAATTCTTCCTTTATGTATGGGAACTTTCTGGTATTCATATTCTTACATATCCAAAGTAAGCAGTCACAAGTAAGAGAAGTTCAGAAGTTCAGTACCAGTCTAAGGTATCCATCACTAAACACATAGAACATAAGATCCAGTGAGACTATTGCTGCTGCTGCTGCTAAGTCACTTCAGTTGTGTCCAACTCTGTGCGACCCCATAGACGGCAGCCCACCAGGCTCCCCCGTCCCTGGGATTCTCCAGGCAAGAACACTGGAGTGGGTTTCCATTTCCTTCTCCATTGTAAGAAAGTGAAAAGTGAAAGTGAAGTTGCTCAGTCGTGTCCAACTCTTAGCAACCCCATGGACTGCAGCCTACCAGGCTCCTCCGTCCATGGGATTTTCCCGGCAAGAATACTGGAGTGGGGTGCCACTGAGACTATTGACTGATGGTTAATTATAGCGGGTATCAAATCTACATGACACCACAATCAACAGACTAGAAAATCAAACTTCATAGCATGAAATACGCCCTTCTTATGTCATTCTTCATCAGATTTCAAAGCCTCCAGTGAAAGGGAGACTATGCAGAAAAGAATGCAAAAAAGAAGAGGAGGCATCACAATCTGAAAGAGGAGTATTTGCTTCTGCCCTTCTAGCACTGCTGTGGAAAACGGTCCTGTCTAGATGTTGACTGCTCTGAGCCACCACCCTGGGGTGCTGGGCAAAGCTTCTTCATTGCATCTCCCTCTACTTTTTGTCATAATGTTAATATGAGAAGGCAATTTAAAATGTGTCTGAAATTGAAAAACAGTTTTGACTAATTAAAATTCATCTATACTGAAGTTTAGGACTTTCCAGGTGGTGATAGTGGTAAAGAACCAGCTTGCCAGTGCAGGAGATGCAAGCGACACGCGTTCAATCTCTGGGTCAGGAAGATCCCTTGGAGAAGGTCATGGCAACCCACTCCAGTATTCTTGCCTGGAGAGTCCCATGGATGGAGGAGCCTTGGCAGGCTGCAGTCCATAGGGTCGCACAGAGTTGGACAAGACTGAAGTGACTTAATAGGCAGGCGTATGGAAGTTTAAAAAAGGAGGGAAAAGAAACTTTTCAAGTCAAAAAAACTAACATATAATACAAAGAAGATTTAACTGAACACAACTAGTGGAGTCTCAGTTCAGGGAAAAAAGTTGTAGTGAACATCTCTACCTGTTTTCCTGTACTTTACAAAGTATTTCTGAAATAAAATAACATTTTCTTCTGTGCCTTCAAAATGCCTTCAAAATCTGTTTCTTGGACATATTTTCTTCGATGAATGGTATGATCTTCAAAATGGTTTATACAAAAAGCATTCATTTTTTAGGTATAGCCATGGCTCCAAATCCCAACTAAACATTTATGCAAACATCTTATTTTAGACAACATTTTGAGCTTCAGTATTCTCGCACGCAAAATAAAAATAACAGCATGCACTTTATAAAGGTAGTAAAGACCACATATGTGAGAGTATTCGCACGATGACTGTCACATAAGAAAGACTTAAAAACAGTGATTACATCTCAAAGTCACTTCACACGCCAATTCACTAGATTCAATAAATTGCTTTGTCATTCAAAAGATGTCATTCAGTGACCCCCATGTGTCATCAAGACTCTCTGCAGGAGTCTTAGGAATAATTGAAATTGATGGACCTTGGGACATTTAAGCCCCACACCTCCACTAGGCAACAATGAAGAGAATTATCTGTTGAAGATGCTCTCCTTGGCCTAAAATGCTGGTTTAGTGATTACAGAGGGACATGGGAAGTTCACTGGCAGGTGGACAAGGATATTCTTCCTCTTTTGAAAGTTCCAGACAGTGGGATTATTGATTCTTGCCTCTAAATATGCTGTGTGCTGGCTGACCTCTTAGAGAGCAGAAGCAATCTCATGAGGGAACCTTTAGAAACACACTTAGCCTGCTCAGGTCATGGTGACAACACTCTTAGGGGACCTGACCTACGTGCTTCAGGGCCGGGCTGAAAGCTACTGACTCTGAGCATTCAGGATGCGTTCCTTTCAGAATATGTGGAACTTAAACATATTAAGATGGTTCTTTATTCTTTGAAATATAAGAACAAAATAGTCGTAAGAATCTGGGCCATTCTGAAAGTTGTATTACTGCATTAGGTTGAAACTTTGACATAGGGATGATAAGAAATATATTTATTTCATTAAAAAACATGTATAAAACAAATTTCTCCATTTTCAACTGGTTTCTGGAGTAGTACAACCTAGAAACTGTATTTTATATTTCTGCCAAAAAAAAAAAAAAGGCAAATGAAAAGCTTGCCTATAACTATCTCCTATCAGAAAGTTTCCTGTGTGGCTCAGTAATCTCCTGGCATGAAAGGAAGGTCAAATCCATTAAACCATCATCTTAGAAAGATTATATTGTCAGATATAGAAACTATTTCCTGGGACTTAGTTGCTCCTTGGAAATGTCTATTTAACATTCTGCATGTGTGTACGCATGCATCAAAACATAAGTACCAGCAGCTTGCATGTGTCACCTTGATGGTCTTGAAATAAAGTAAGAATAGAGTAAGATTAGAGAAAGGAAGAGATGTACTACAGTTTCTGGGCTGAGATATGTGAAATAGCTCACTCTATCCCTTTACCATCTCAGAGGAGAAGGAGATGTGGTGAACACAGCAAAGTGAAGATTTTTTGGCTACAGTTTCTAAGAATGATGAGGAGAAAAGAGTAGTCTGAAGGGGGGAAAAGTAGCTATGAAAAAGTTGAATGTGTGATGTTAATGTAGATGCCTTTTGCATGGAATAAGGAAAATTTCCCTAAAAAATATATACAGCTATTTTCAATTTTTATCTTTTTGAGCTAAAGTTTCCTGGAGTAGTAAAATTGTACTAGTGAGAACAGTTCAACAGTACAATTCTCCAATGACATACAGTAAAGTATATGTGTGTAGATGGTTTTGGTTCTCAAATACATATAAATTTTCTAAGAATCCAGATTCATTTAGGACTAAGGATGTCCTAGTTGCTCAGATGGTAAAGAATCTGCCTGCAATGCAGGAGACCTAGGTTTGATCCCAAGGTCAGGAAGATCCCCTGGAGAAGGAAATGGCTATCTACTCCAGTGTTCTTGCCTTGAGAATTCCGTGGACAGAGAAGCCTGGCAGGCTATAGTCCCTGGGTCACAAACAGTTGGACGTGACTAAGTGACTAACACACACACACTCAAGGTTTCCAAAATTGGGTTAATGACAAAGCTTAAAGGAGTTAAATGACTTGTTTAAATCCAATTAGTTTTATAGCCAATATTTTCACCCAGGCTATCATGTTCTTTCTCCTCCATGTTGCCCTCTCTGTAGAAATTCTTGTTATGGTCATGTCACCACAAGGTACAGTGAAAGGTCTAGTCCATAATTGAATTAATCAGGTTTTTTTTTTTTTTTTACAAATTTCTAGTACAACTACTTTTGTAAAATATTACATTTGGATAGTAGAGTACCCTGGTTGGCACAATCATAATGTACTTATTTACAATAAATATCCCACACAACTCCAAAAACGAATCTAAGGTTTCTCTAACACCTTACGGAAAAGGCCTTGTGATTCATTTACATTGGATCACAGAGTGTAGGACATCTTGTACATGCTAGGATAGATAAGATAAAATACTTTTAGCAAATAAAGTACAATGAAGATAACTTCAACAGTTGATTTCTTTAATTAACGAGCTTCAAGGATCTCTTAATTTTGACACTCTGGGCTTTCCAGATGTCTAAATCATAAAGAATCCACATGCCAATGCAGGAGACATGGTTCAGTCCCTGGGTTGGGAAAAGGAAATGGCTGCTTACCCCAGTATTCTTGCCTGGAGAATCCCATGGACAGAGGAACCTGGTGGACTACAGTCCATGGGGCTGCAAAGAGTCAGACATAACGGAGTAACCAACAATTATGGTGCTTTATTTCAGGTTTTTGTCCTCCAGACTGCATCTACCCTCATCTAAATTAATGAACAAAATAGAACATGAAATTCTGGAGGAATGAATTTTACAAATATTCTTTCAATAGTTGTAGGAAATCACCGTGATTGAATTACCAGACAGCATAAAGTTGGAAAGAAGAAGGAACACTCTGTTTTGGAAAATGTGGTCTCTCATTTCTGTGGCTTACTTTTTATCATTTCTTTTATGTTAGTTTCACCCTCATTTTCTATAGTTCCTCTTTGAAACTCATATTGTCTTCACAGGAATGAGATTTCCTTCTTCAGGATTCTGGAAAAACAAGCCTCTAAATCCATTTGTATAGATACTGCGAACCTTAATTTCTAACTATTATCACATCTCTTCCCTATTACTTCTCTAATATAATCATTTGTTCTAGGTAAATTTGATTTTCCCTCTATTCTTTCACCTTTAAAGTTAATTTGCTTCTTTGAAAAAAAAAAAAAGAATAACAGATGATTTCTTGTTTATTTTCTTTCTTCTTAAATCTATTAAAGAACATTCTTGGTAAGTTAAACTTTCAGCCTCTTCCTTCAAGTACCTCCATAAATGGTCCTAGAAGTCACCTGGATGAGGAGTAGGAGAGTTCCTTCAGGATTTTCTTCCTTCCACAAATCCAGCATCATCCTGAAAGCCAAGGTCATTTTTACATTTAAAAAATGAATTCCACTTCTGCTTCAGAAGATAAAGTAGACATAGTTCTCCCTATTCCTCTTGCTGCTGCTGCTTCTAAGTCGCTTCAGTGGTGTCCAACTCTGTGTGGCCCCATAGATGGCAACCCACCAGGCTCCCCTGTCCCTGGGATTCTCCAGGCAAGAACACTGGAGTGGGCTGCCATTTCCTTCTCCAATGCATGAAAGTAAAAAGTGAAAGTGAAGTTGCTCAGTCGTGTCCAACTCTTAGCAACCCCATGGACTGCAGCCTACCAGGCTCCTTCCTCTTGCTAAGTACAACTAAAAACCTTAGAAATACATGTAAAACAAGAATAAGGAGGCTCTCAATGTTGGAGAAAAGAAAACTTGGGGCCCAAGGAGTAATATGGTGGTGAATTTTCAGAGTTTTACTTTTGTCTCACATATCCTAGACTGACTTCCAAAGAAGTCAGAATCCTGGAAACCCTCAAGCAGAGATAAAAAGAAAAACAAATCAAAGACACCAAGAAGAGCCTACTTTCTCCAGCTGAATAACCAGGAGTAGGCAGCCTATAAAGAGAATACTTTTAGACAATAATTGCTCTTCTTCAGCCAAATGCCACAGGTTAAAAGAAAGAAAGAAAAACAACTGAAGGCCAAGGTGGAGGAATTAGATTTCTACCTTCAGCAATCTCCAACAAGGCACCCCTATACCCTGCATAGACATGTCACAAAAGCCAAGTTGGGAAGCTATGACATTCTCACAAGGTAATAACAAAATAGACCCACCTTGAGATGGTTCAGAGGCTGCATAATGGAGAGTCAGAACTTTCACTATCATTCACTGATAATGTGATAAAGAGGGGTTATTATCAGTGTTAATGAGGTGATACCCTTCCTATGGTTTCAGTGAAGGCCATAAGAGGAGCAGCTCTGTTCCAACTTCCAGACAGAATTGCTGGGAGCCAGCGTGAGGACCTCCACCCATGGCAAAGGTCATGAGGTAGGAGGCTCAACATATGCAAAGGTGGAATCGAGCCTCAGGAGTCCCCCTGGAAATTCTCGAGCATCTACCCCCAAAACCAGAGTCTGCCTGCTTTACTACTTTGTGCTGTCACCTACACCTCTGATTTTATGGGGGGCTGTCCCCCACCACCTCTTTCAGAGAAGGAGTTAACTTAGAGCTCCAGTTAATAATAATTCCTGGGCGTGACAGGAGTGTTCCAAACTTACAAACTCCTCTGAAGGTTTTCTAGCCTGCCTGACAGGCTTGTCTGGCCACATGTGATTGCTCACAGCCTCCCAACCATGAGAGGCATGAGATGCTTTAAATCTTCTGAAAAACAGGCTCTTTAGAGAAATTAGAAAACTATTAGCGTAAGTATAGTGGGCTGATTAGAAATTGTATTGGTGAAGGGTTTTTCATTTGTTGAGCCAATGTTTACTGCTAAGTCTCCACATCCCCTGCCCTTATACACATTAATGAATATATAGAAGAAATAAGTATTAACCTTTGATATTAATCACGTTAGACCTTAAGCTAAGCAAATTCTTTCCTTAATTAAAACCCACTACACCCTCACCCTATAGGAATGTAACTTTATCTGGTACCTTCGGAAGGTGGCATCTCTTTTAAGAATAATCACCCCTGGAGAAATAAGTGTTCTGGTTGACTGACCACTGTCACAAGGAAAGGGTCATAAATTGTTCAGCAGGCCCCATGGCCAGAAGATGATGTAACACCCCTAAGACCTCTGTATACATCTGTATGAAACACCTGACTTTAATAAAAGTCAGGACTGCTGACCCCACGTGACTTTTGTATAACATCTCAGTGTATAAAAACAGACCCTGGAAAAATAAAAAATGGGATCAATTCCTTGAAAGACTGGTCTCCCCATGTCGTTCTCTCTCTCAAACTCTGGCTGAGTTTCCATCTGGAGCGCGGAGACTGCCAAGCTTACTAATTATGCCTGGGCTTCTAAGATCCGACTGGGGAGGCCTCAGTGTCTCCTCTCCTTTGGGAGAATGGAAGGACGCCTGCGGCCTACATAAGTGGTGCAAACTTCTTGTCTTGAAGTTTTATTGGTTTCCCGAGTAAACCAAGCTACTCAGCCTCTTTTCTCCACTGAATTTTCCTGCTGAGCTATCCTCATTCTATTACTTTTTATATCTCTAATTAATATCTAATTAAAGCCAGTGTATTCGCCAACGCCGTCTCTCCTTCGAATTTCCCTGGATCCACCGGGGCTGGACCCTGGCAAGTGGCACCTGGACAGGCTAATTCAAAGGTAAGCCCCCCAAGGAGCACTTGGGGTCATCAGCCCTGATGCTCCCCCCTCAGAACAATTAGGGTCATCAGCCCTATTGTTCCCCCTGTGTTGAGTTTTAGGGACGGCTAGGACCCCACTTAGGGTGCTGCAGACCCCCCTGTAAGATAGGGCGAAGACGAGGTAATAACAAAATAGACCCACCTTGAGATGGTTCAGAGGCTGCATAATGGAGAGTCAGAACTTTCACTATCATTCACTGATAATGTGATAATGAGGGGTTATTATCAGTGTTAATGAGATGATACCCTTCCTATGGTTTCAGTGAAGGCCATAAGAGAGGCAGCTCTGCTCCAACTTCCAGATAGAATGGTACCAGTTGAGGACTGATGTGGGTGAGCATGGAGGCCTGAACTCTTAGCCCCATCTGAAAAAAAGAGTCTAAACAGAGCCTCAGGGAATAGTGAGACTATAACAAATGATCTATTAGAATCCCAGAACAAGCAGAGAAATAAGACAAAGGTTAAAAAAAAAGTGCTCAAATTTCCAAAATTTGGCAAAAGACAGAAACTCACAGATTTAAGAAGCTGAGTAAATATGAAAAGTAAAAGTACAGAGAAATCCACACCAAGACAAATCCTGGTCAAACTTTTGAAAACTAAATTCAAACCAAAAAGTCTCAAAAATAACAAAAAGAGAATGATACATTACCCATAGAAGGAAACAATTGGAATGGAAGTACATTTCTCTTTGAAAACCACAGAGGCCAAAAAGAAGGAAGCTGCTTGATATTTTCAAGAGCTGAAAGAAAAAGAACTGCTGACATAGAGTTATATATCCAGCAAAAATATCTTTCAAACAGAAAGGGGAAATCAAGCAGTCTCAGCTGAAGATACTGAAGAATTAGTCACTGGTAGCAATGGCACCCCACTCCAGTACTCTTGCCTGGAAAATCCCATGGACAGAGGAGCCTGGTAGGCTGCAGTCCATGGGGTCTCGAAGAGTCAGACACGACTGAGCGACCTCACTTTCACTTTCCACTTTCATGCATTGGAGAAGGAAATGGCAGCCCACTCCAGTGTTCTTGCCTGGAGAATCCCAGGGACGGGGGAGCCTGGTGGGCTGCCGTCTCTGGGGTCTCACAGAGTCAGACAGGACTGAAGCGACTTAGCAGCAGCAGCAGCAGACAAACCATAAAAGAATGATTAAAGGAAGAACTCTAAAGCAGAAAAGAAATGGTAAAAGAAGGAATCATGAAATAACAGAAAGAATAGAAGAATGGAAAGAGACAAAGTATGAGTAAATTGACATTCTTTCTCCTCTTGAGTTTTCTCAAGTATATTTCACAGCTGAAAAATAAATTATAACATAGTCTAATGCAGTTCTCAATAAATATACAGGAAACATTTAGATAACTCTACTACAAAAATCGGGCTTCCCTGGAAGCTCAGCTGGTAAAGAATCTGTCTGCAATGAAGGAGACCCTGGTTGGATTCTTGAGTTGGGAAAATCCCCTGCAGAAGGCACAGGCTACCCACTTCAGTATTATTGGATTTCCCTGGTGGCTCAGACAGTAAGGAATCTGCATGCAATGCAGGAGACCTGGGTTCAATCCCTTGGTTGGGAAGATCCCCTGGAGGAGGGCATGGCAACCCACTCTGCTATTCTTGCCTAGAAAATACCCATGGATTTAGAGGAACGTGGTAGGCCATAGCCCATGGGGTTGCAAAGAGTCAGACATGACTGAGCAACTAAGCACAGCTCAGCACTACACAAATTACACAAATTGATAAATGTGATAAAATCATATAGAAATAACTATTCAAAGATAAGAGTGCATGTAAAACTGGGAAAAATCTAAGATTAAAATTAGATCAACTTCCTGTTTGTGACATTGTACAGTAAGTTTTGCAAGATGTTATCATTGGCAGAATTGGGTGAAAGATACATGTCATCTTTGCATTTTTCATTGCAATGGCTCATGAATCTACAATTCTCCCCAAATAAAAGGTTTAATAACAATGCACTCCTGAAATGGAAATTGATAGGAACAAGCTCCCAGAAACAAAAGCAGATATCTACAGAAAGAAAAATAGAAATATTATACAGAAAACACTGTTTAGCTGTGTATATTAATAGAAACTGGTAAGCAATCAATCAACCAGTCAATCAGTAAATAAGTCATCTAGAAAAGATAGCAAGATCTCATAACATGGTCACAATTTGACTCACTTAGAGTCCGTGGTAGGTTCTGATGTTTGCAAGTTCAGAGTCTTCACTTTAATCAAAGTACACCAAATTTATCCATCTCTGATGACTGACTTTACTAATTCAACTCATAAGAAGACTTATGTATGCAGCAACACTTGAATGCTCTTTTCTTTGCTGGCCCTCATTCCTCAATTCCCCTCCTTTTTTTGGGATATTCCTCATTCAAGGTCCTCCAATTAGAACACTTCACCCAAATAAGCATGCATTTTTTGTAAGGACCATACATTCAAGCCTTCTCTGAAGAAAGGAAAAAATTTCCCAGTAATTTAACTTTGACTCTACCCTTTATAAAACAGCAACCTCTGCATTATTCTTACCAAGAACATTTGTTTCCTTCCTGAGATTGACCTGTATTATAAAGTCTACAACCCTTTATAAATACCTCCCTCTTTGGCATCTAGTACAAGTTCACTAGGTACTTTATTTTTAATTTCACAGTAAGTGAAAGAGGAGATATAGAAGAATGTATCCTATTATCTGAATCTCTGACATTCCTTGCTCCTTCACTGCTAAGCCTTACCTTGATTTGATCTCTTTCCCTATCTAAGTACTTCTTTTGCATACTGTTCATAATTGCAATTAATTAGTAGGGATGCAACAATTGTTTCAATCATGTCATGCTTTATTTCATGCTGGACTCTAAGATCCTTGAGGACAGGGACCACATCTGTCTTTCACGTCCATCTGTTCCCAGCACCTATCGCAGGCAAATAGTAGGAACTCAATAAGTATTTGTCAAGTGAGTGGATGGGAAGAGAAGAAGAAAAGAAGTAACTTAAAGTCTCTGTGTCTAGTGTTTTTATATGTAAAATGGAGATGTTGTGAAGATTAAATGCGATACCATTTATGCATACAGAAGTTTTCAGGGCTCTTTCATCTTTCTTCCCTATCCATTCATCCATAATCCAGCTATATATTTAATCTGCATCATAGAATACAAGGGGATGATTAAGGTCTGCTAAGTCACTTCAGTCGTGTCCAACTGTGTGCAATCCCAGAGACGGCAGCCCACCAGGCTCCCCCGTCCCTGGGATTCTCCAGGCAAGAACACTGGAGTGGGTTTCCATTTCCTTCTCCAGTGCATGAAAGTGAAAAGTGAAAGTGAAGTCACTCAGTTGTGTCTGAATTTTAGCGACCCCATGGACTGCAGCCTACCAGGCTCCTCCGTCCATGGGATTTTCCAGGCAAGAGTACTGGAGTGGGGTGCCATTGCCTTCTCCAGATTAAGGTCTAGTGAAAGTTAAAAGTAACTAGACTAGACCTCGCTTATAAAAGAGTCAGCATAATTTGTATAAGACTGTAATAACATTCTTGCCATAGTAAACATCTAAAATATAAAAAGAATAGAGGAACCAAAGATTTCCCATGGTACAGAAACAATTGCTGTTAAAATTCTAATAGATTTGTTTCAATCCTTTTTCTATGAATGAAGTTGATTAAATTATCAAATGGCAAGAACATTAAGAAGCAAGTTCTGAAATAAGCCTTCAAGTAGACAGTTAAAGTAAACTCTCAGTGTTAATGATTAAATTGATCTTAATTAAAATATTTAGTAGGTATAATATATTTTAAATAATATTTTCCAATTACAAAATTGACCTATATTTTTATAAGGTAATTGTAAAATATGAAAAAAATTTTTAAAATACAAAATTTTCCATAATTTCACTGCAAATTTTTTCTGCACTTCTGTTTCAACACTTTTTCAGATATGTATTATAAATAGTGCATTTCCTAAGCATATTGAATATTTAATACTTGTTATAATCTAAGATAAATATGAGGAGGGTATGGCAACCCACTTCAGTATTCTTGCCTGGAGAATCCCATGGACAGAGGAGCCTGGTAGGCTACAGTCCACAGGGTTGCAAAGAGTTGAACAGGACTGAAGTGACTTCACATGTACACACAGACGCACAAGATAAATATAAAGCATAATTACAGACATTTACCCAGCTATTAAAAATCTCTGTAATCATTTCATGTGAAGAATAATCTACTGTTTTAACATGCTATAAGTAATATAACTTTTTATATTGCTGAATATTTGTTATGCATAATTTTTCAGTATTACGATATGTGGATCACAATAAACTATGGAAAATTCTGAATGAGATGGGAATACCAGACCACCTGACCTGCCTCTTGAGAAACCTATATGCAGGTCAGGAAGCAACAGTTAGAACTGGACATGGAACAACAGACTGGTTCCAAATAGGAAAAGGAGTCTGTCAAGGCTGTATATTGTCACCCTGTTTATTTAACTTCTATGCAGAGTACATCACGAGAAATGCTGGACTGGATAAAGCACAAGCTGGAATCAAGATTGCCAGGAGAGATATCAATAACCTCAGATATGCAGATGACACCACCCTTATGGCACAAAGTGAAGAATTAAAGAGCCTCTTCATGAAAGTGAAAGAGGAGAGTGAAAAAGTTGGCGTAAAGCTCAACATTCAGAAAACGAAGATCATGGCATCCAGTCCCATCATTTCATGGGAAATAGATGGGGAAACAGTGGAAACAGTGTCAGACTTTATTTTTGGGGGCTCCAAAATCACTGCAGATGGTGATTGTAGCCATGAAATTAAAAGACACTTACTCCTTGGAAGAAAAATTATGACCAACCTAGATAGCATATTGAAAAGCAGAGACATTACTTTGCCAACAAAGGTCCGTCTAGTCAAGGCTATGGTTTTTCCACTGGATATGTATGGATGTGAGAAATTGGACTGTGAAGAAAGCTGAGCACTGAAGAATTGATGCTTTTGAACTGTGGTGTTGGAGAAGACTCTTGAGAGTCCCTTGGACTGCAAGGAGATCCAACCAGTCCATCCTAAAGGAGACCAGTCCTGGGTGTTCTTTGGAAGAAATGATGCTAAAGCTGAAACTCCAGTACTTTGGCCACCTCATGTGAAAGAGTTGACTCACTGGAAAAGACTCTGACTATGGGAGGGATTGGGGGCAGGAGGAGAAGGGGATGACAGAGGATGAGATGGCTGGATGGCATCACTGACTCAATGGACATTGAGTTTGAGTGAACTCCGGGAGTTGGTGATGAACAGGGAGGCCTGGCGTGCTGCAATTCATGGGGTCACAAAGAGTCAGACATGACTGAGCAACTGAACTGAACTGAAGGGTAAATTTTAGTCTTTTTTCTTTATCTATGAATTCTTCCTTGAATGAGACTCATATTTTAAATGTGAACTATTTTTTCACTTCATTTAATAAAAATATATGGTTTTTATGAGTTTATTATAGATGTGTCTAAAAGTAGAAAATGAAAGTGAAAGTCACTCAGTTGTGTCCAACTCTTTGCAACCCCATGGACTTCAGCACACCAGCCTCCTCTGTCCATGGAATTTTCCAGCCAAGCATACTGGAGCGGATTGCCATTTCCTTCTCCATGGGATCTTCCCAACCCAGGGATCAAACTTGGGTCTCCTGCATTGCAGGCAGATTCTTTGCCATCTGAGCCACGAGGGAAGCCCATAAAAGTTGAAAGCTTTCTATAAATATTGTAATCTGGTATGCAACCCTTCTAGATTTTATATGCTTTCCATGTTTCACGCCTGATTCTTACTTAACACTGAAATGCACAGAGGAAGACAACGACAGAACTTATTGGGAAAGTCTTGGGGGAGGAAATTTATCCATCTCTCTCTCTGTCTATACTCACATTTTATGCTAATGATACAAGTATGTACTTTCTATCTATGAAAACTGGTGCTCTGATTTTATCTTTATAAACTTTCTCAAGGACTTTCTTAGCAGAAGTACTAAGTTGAGTTAGTTTTTCCTCATGGAAGATTATATTTTGAGTTCAGGAAGCGGGAAAGAAATTAAGCTATTAAGAGCACTTTCTTTCTTGTTCAAAATATCAATATAAATAATCATTAGTCTAAAACACTCTTCCTTCTCTTCAAAAAAATTCAGTGTAAATTTCTATTAAACAAAGGATGATCTTAGACAAAACACCTCTTCTGTCACTATCTCCATTGACGATGTTTTGTGTTTATGTTTGTCTCAATCATTTCCTCTTAGTCATACATGATTAAAAGATTTGTCTATTATCATTATTTCCAAGATATTATATTTGGAGGACTCTTTTTTCACCATAATCTGTGGGATTTTTAGCTATGAATTTACTGGATTTTCTGTTTCTCTAGTGTGTGATCAGGTTTTTTTTTGTTTGTCATGAATATTTGAAAATAAAGTATATTTCTTGGGTATGGAGTCAATGTGTATTGAAACTCTTTTATATTTGCACCTTTCATATTTGTCAACTGCAGCCATTAAATTAAAAAAAAAATATAAACTAAATCTTCCAGTCTGGTTGTGGTTTGGTTAAATCTAAGAAAACATATGTCTAAATAGATAATATCAGTGGATATATGCTTTGATGATTATGCCCTGTGTTTATTGAGAACAAGCATCTTCATGTGACTTAAATCTTTAACTTCCACTTTTCTGGATCATTACTGTGTTTTCAGTATTATATTTGGCAAAGGAACTGAGTTCAAAATCTATCTTCTAGAACTTCAGACAATTTGCTTAAGCCCTTTGTAATTTCGTCATTGGTGGAACCAAAGTAATAACAGTCTTTAACAGACTGTGGTAAGGAGCAAATTAAAGTCAATAATGTAAAAGTTTTTAAAGTCATTTTGTTTTAAAATATGAAATATTATTTTTATTATTACTTTGTAAGTTTCAGACCTGTGATTAATATGTCTCTTAGACTGTCATTGCTAGGATCAAATAAGTAAACTACAAATTTTGAAAAAAATTTTAAAAATGTATTCTAATGTATGAAGTATTTGCTATGAATTTGGATGAAAACTATGAAGGCCATCTTCTTATAACTTTTCACAAAAGCTCACTAATAAATGGATGCTAACTCTTTAGCTTTCTTAAAAAATTATTTTATTGAACTATTTTATTCACCAGAGCATTACAGAAGAAGAGATGAAATGCCATTCTTGAGTTTAGGAATATATTCTGCTATTTTTCACAGCTAGAACATTGAATGTGAATTCTCTTCAAAGTTCATTTTATCCCCTAAATTAACTTTAGTGTGTTTGTTTTAGAACATTATGCTCTTATATGTGAGTCAAGGGGCATATGGTCTCTTTATTGGAAAATAAAGAACAGATGTGTGGTTTAGATAAGTACACATAAACATCTGAAGGTCAATGGCAGGTGACTCAGCGTTTTCACCACGTTGTGGAAGGGATGTGAATAATTTCCTTAGAGGAAATGTAATCCTTGATACAGTGACATTAAAAAAACATTATTTATTTTATTAGATAAGCATTAAAAGATCTAATAAAAAGACGGGTTTCTTCAAGTTGCTGATAATTCTCTGGAAGCCTGGGTGATGAATTTAAGAAAATGTTCTGAAAGCCAATCCAAGTACAGAACACACATGTCAACAAAGACCCACATTCACTAAGAATAGCATCTTCTTTAATGTACCTTCCTTTTAATTTCTTTGAATATTCATTTCATTTGGCATGAGAAGCCTGTGGGTACCTTGGCTCAGTAGGGTGTTTTACTTTAAATATTAAAACCCTTTCTTGGAATCCCTTGAAATCAAAGGAAAGAATGTAACTTTGAACAGAAAAAAAAAAAAAAGGAACTTTAAGTTTTTCAAAACTGTTGACATGTCTTTTTGTAATTTTGCATTTCTTTGTTAGAATTTTCCATTTTGGCCAGTTCAGAAGTTTGCTGAAAAACAGAGCAAGTCTTTTAATCTTAAAAGCTGCACTGATTTTGCCTTCAGAGTGGATTACACTTATGTTCTCTCAATGGAGGCCAAATCTTTTTCTGGCTCCACATTTTCTCCCTCAACTTTCGGAAGCTAGTTCAGACTTGAAATCCTTGAACCTAGACTCCAGATACATTTTTCTAATTAGTTTCCCATGTATCAATTTCCAACTACACCGAATAATAATACAAAAGTGCAAGTATGTCCTCAGATTCAACTATTCACTTACCTCTCAGTAATGTATGCATTTATTAACTAATTTAATAATTCATCACTTATCATGTATGTGTTAAGAACCCTGCCATGTGCGTGGAGAAATAGAGATAGTATTGCTTAAAAGACCTGTTTGGGGGCCCTGGAGAACCTGATTATGGTGCAAAAGAGAGACGTACATAAATTATTACAAAATAATGCAAGAAGGAATGAAATGAATGCTTCCCCAGGGATTAAGACAGCACCATAGAGGAAATGCAGATTTATATCTACTTTGGTAGGCATTATATTACAGCACCTGGAACATTAAAAGCTGTGGCATTTGGTGAATATATGACAAACCCACGGACAGATGGATGGATGCATAGATGAATGGAAGGGTCAAGAATATCCTTTTAGAAGAAAAATCAGTTCACTTGTGGACTGAAAACTATAAAGGTATACATGAAAGAGACACTTCCAGGTGGATGGCATGGTACAGAGAAATCAAAGAGATTTAGTATGTTCAGGGCACAGACAAGTAGATTGGTGTGATGGAGAAGAATGTTTAGCAAAATGACAGAGAATGAGATTGAGATGCTAAAAGAAACTAGAACATGAAAGGCTTTTCAAACATCATCAAGAAATGTGGTTTTGGTGAGTAATAAAAAAAATACTAAAGATTTTAAGTAAAAATTGACATGATCTGATTGGCCAGGTATAGACAGAGCTACAGAGAAGCAAAGTTTTTTAGAGTTGTAGCCACAGAATGGTTAACATTACTATTCTGGAATTCAGGTTGATAAAATACACACTTTCCCCTTTTTTAATTGCTTAGGGATTCCAATAACCTTGAGAGGAAGGATAGCATAGTGGCTTAGAATAATTATACTAGAACCAGACTGCATAGGCTTAAATCATGGTTCTGCCCCTTACCAGTTGTGTGACTTTAAACAGGTTGCTGAGCCTCTCTGGGCATCAGTTTCTTTGAATGAAAATGAGGATGGCAATACCAGTGCTTGTGTTGGAAAGTTCATTATTATGAGGATTAAACAAATTGGTCTCTAAAGTGCTTGGAAAGTGGAAGTAGAGGTTGTAAAATTTGTTACATTTAAACCTTGTATCAGTTTAGTTTAGTCACTCAGTACTGTTCAACCCTTTGCGACCCCATGGACTGCAGCATGCATGGCTTCCCTGTCCATCACCAACTCTTGAAGCTTGCTCAAACTCATGTCCATCAAGTCGGTGATGTCATCCAATCATCTCATCCTCTGTCATCCCCTTCTCCTCCTGCTTTCAATCTTTTCTGACATCAGGATCTTATCCAATGAGTCAGTTCTTCCTATCAGGTGGTCAGAATATTGGAGCTTCAGCTTCAGTATCAGTCCTTCCAATGAATATTCAGGACTGATTTCCTCTAGGATTGACTGGTTTGATATCCTTGCAGTTCAAGGGACTCTCAAGAGTCTTCTCCAACACCACAGTTCAAAAGCATCAATTCTTTGGCACTCAGCTTTCTTTATGGTCGCACTCACATCCATACATGACTACTGGAAAAAACCATAGCTTTGACTAGATGGACCTTTGTTGGCAAAGTAATGTCTCTGCTTCTTAATATGCTGTCTAGGTTGGTCATAGCTTTTCTTCCTAAAAGAAAAGAAGAAGACACTTCTTCCTAGTGTCTTTTAATTTCATGGCTCTAGTCACCATCTTCAGTGATTTTTGAGCCCCCCAAAATAAAGTCTGTCGCTGTTTCCATTGTTTCCATATCTATTTGCCATGAAGTGATGGGCCAGATGCCAGGATCTTTGTTTTTTTGAATGTTGAGTTTTAAGCCAGCTCTTTCATTCTCCTCTTTCACTTTAATCAAGAGGCTCTTTAGTTCCTCTTTGCTTTCTGCCATAAGGGTGGTGTCATCTGCACATCTGAGGTTATTGATATCTCTCCTGGCAATCTTGATTCTAGCTTGTGCTTCATCCAGTCCGGCATTTCTCGTGATGTACTCTGCATATAAGTAACATAAGTAGGGTGACAATATACAGTCTTGAGGTATGCTTTTCCCAATCTGAAACCACTCTTTTGCTCCATGTCTAGTTCTAATAGTTGTTTTCTGACCTACATACAGATTTCTCAGGAGGGTGGTCAGGTGGTCTGGTATTCCCATCTCATTCAGAATTTTCCACAGTTTGTTGTGATCCACACACTCAAAAGTTTTTGCATAGTCAATAAAGCAGAAGTAAATGTTTTTCTGGAACTATCTTGCTTTTTCTAAGATCCAATGGGTACTGACAATTTAATCTCTGGTTCCTGTTCTTTTCTAAATTCAGCTTGAACATCTGGAGTTTCTTCGTTCACATACTATTGAAGCCTGGCTTGGAGAATTTGGGGCATTACTTTGCTAGTATGTGAGATGAATGCAATTGTGCAGTCATTTGCGCATTCCTTGGCATTGCCTTTCTTTGGGATTGGAATGAAAACTGACCTTTTCCAGTCCTGTGGCCACTGCTGAGTTTTCCAAATTTGCTGGCATATTGAGTGCAGCACTTTCACAGCATCATCTTTCAGGATTTGAAAGAGCTCAACTGGAATTCCATCACCTCCACTAGCTTTGTTTGTAGTGATGCTTCCTAAGGCCCACTTGACTTCACATTCCAGGATGTATGGCTCTAGGTGAGTGATCACATCATCATGGTATTCTGGGTCATTCAGATCTTTTTTGTATAGTTCTTGTGTGTATTCTTGCCACCTCTTCTTAATATCTTCTGCTTCTGTTAGGTCCATACCACTTCTGTCCTTTATCGAGCCCATCTTTGCATGAAATGTTCCCTTTGTATTTCTAATTTTCTTGAAGAGACCTCTAGTCTTTCCCATTCTATTGTTTTCTTCTATTTCTTTACACTGATCACTGAGGAAGGCTTTCTTTATTCTCCTTGCTATTCTTTGGAGCTCTGCATTCAGGTGGGTGTATCTTTACTTTTCTCCTTTGTCTTTTACTTCTCTTCTTTTCTCAGATATTTGTAAGGCCTCCTCAGACAACCAGTTTGCCTTGTTGCATTACTTTTTCTTGGGGATGGTCTTGATCACTGCCTCCTGTACAATGTCATGAACCTCTGCCCATAGTTCCTCAGGCACTCTGTCTATCAAATCTAATCTCTTGAATCTATCTGTTACTTCCACTGTATAATCATAAGGGATCTGATTTAGGTCATATGTGAATGGTCTAATGGTTTTCCCTGCTTTCTTCAATTTAAGTGAATTTGGCAATAAGGAGTTCATGATGTGAGCCACAGTCAGCTCCGAGTCTTGTTTTTCCTAACCATATAGAGCTTCTTCATCTTTGGCTGCAAAGAATATAATCAATCTGATTTCGGTGTTGACCATCTGGTGATGTCCAGGTGTAGAGTCATCTCTTGTGTTGTTGGAAGAGGGTGTTTGCTATGAGCAGTGTGTTCTCTTGTCAAAACTCTGTTAGTCTTTGTCCTGCTTCATTCTGTACTCCAAGCCAAAACCTGCCTGTTACTCCAGGTAACTCTTGACTTCCTACTTTTGCATTCCAGTCCCCTATGATGAGAAGGACATCTTTCTTGGTGTTAGTTGTAGAAGATCTTTTAGGTCATCATAAAACCATTCAACTTCAGCTTCTTCAGTATTAGTGGTTGGGGCATAGGCTTGGATTACTGTGATACTGTATGGTTTGCCTTGGAAATGAAGAGATCATTCTTTTTTGAGATTGCATCCAAGTACTGTATTTCAGACTCTTTTGTTGACTATGAGGGCTACTCCATTTCTCCTAAGGGATTCTTGCCCACAGTAGTAGATATAAGGGTCATCTGAATTAAATTCACCCATTCCAATCCATTTTTGTTCTCTGATTTCTAAAATGTTGATGTTCCCTCTTGCCATCTCCTGCTTGACCACTTCCAATTTACCTTGATTCATGGACCTAATATTCTAGGTTCTTGTGCAATATTGTTCTTTACAGCATCAGACTTTACTTCTATCTCCAGTTACATCCACAACTGGGCTTTGCCTTTGCTTTGGCTCCATCTCTTCATTCTATTTGGAGTTATTTCTCCACTCCTCTCCAGTAGAGAAGGGGAATTCACCTTTCCGTGTCATATCTTTTTTGCATTTTAATACTGTTCATGGAGTTCTCAAAGCAAGAATACTAAAGTGGTTTGCCATTCCCTTCTCGAGTGGACTATGTTTTGTCAGAATTCTCTTTCATGACCCCTCCATTTTTGCTGGCACTGCATGGCATGGCTCATGGTTTCATGGAGTTAGACAAGGCTGTGATCCATGTGATCAGTTTGGTTAGTTTTCTGTGATTGTGGTTTTCATCTGTTTGCCCTTTGATGGCCAAGGATAAGAGGCTTGTGGGAGCTTCCTGTTGGGAGAGATTGACCTTGTATGTTGATTCACAACTATTTTGTCTACGTGGGCATGCTAAGTCACTTCACTCGTTTCCAACTCTTTGCAACTCTATGGACTGCAGCCCACCAAGCTCCTGTGTCCGTGGGATTCTTCAGGCAAGAATATTGGAGTAGGTTGCCATGCCTTCCTCCAAGGGATCCTCCAGACCCAGGGATAGAAGCCGCATCTCCTGCAGCTCCTATATTGCAGGCAGATTCTTTACCACAGAGCCACCAGGAAGACCCATATTCTGACAGGCTCCTCTGTCCATGGGAGTTCCCAGGCAAGAATACTGGAGTGCATTGCCCTTTTTCCAGGTATATTCCCAAACCAGGTATCAACCCACATCTTCTGTATTAATAGGCAAATCTTTTTTTTTTTTTTTAACCCACTGAGCCACCAGGGAAGTATTTTGTCTGAAGTATGCATATATATTTTGTTTTTCATTTCTGTAAAATTACATATGTATTATTTTTATTTTCAGTGAACTGAAAGTTTTATCTAATTTTTACCCAAAGCTGATTCTAAAATGGATTGTGGAATAAATGAACCAGTAGGACTTATTAATACAAATATTTAGATGCTCAAGATCATATTAAATATATCCTTCCACGCTGAGCATGTAGAAGACCCATAGAGAATTTGTGAGAATGATCTTAAGGAAAGTGTATTTGGTACCCAGTGAACACTCAGCAAAAACAAGACCGGGAGCTGACTGTGGCTCAGATCATGAACTCCTTATTGCCAAATTCAGACTTAAATTGAAGAAAATAGGGAAAACCACTAGACCATTCAGGTATGGCCTAAATCAAATCCCTTATGATTATACAGTGGAAATGAGAAATAGATTTAAGGGCCTAGATCTGATAGATAGAGTGCCTGATGAACTATGGAATGAGGTTTGTGACATTGTACAGGAGACAGGGATCAAGACCATCCCCACAGAAGAGAAATGCAAAAAAGCAAAATGGCTGTCTGGGGAGGCCTTACAAATAGCTGTGAAAAGAAGAGAAGTGAAAAGCAAAGGAGAAAAGGAAAGATATAAGCATCTGAATGCAGAGTTCCAAAGATTAGCAAGAAGAGATAAGAAAGCCTTCCTCAGCGATCAATGCAAAGAAATAGAGGAAAACAACAGAATGGGAAAGACTAGAGATCTCTTCAAGAAAATTAGAGATACCAAGAGAATATTTCATGCAAAGATGGGCTCGATAAAGGATAAAAATGGTATGGACCTAACAGAAGCAGAAGATATTAAGAAGAGATGGCAAGAATACACAGAAGAACTGTACAAAAAAGATCTTCATGACCTAGATAA
>NW_011494926.1:6328657-6329117 GCF_000754665.1 Bison bison bison | reverse complement strand
CAAAGCTAGTGGAGGTGATGGAATTCCAGTTGAGCTCTTTCAAATCCTGAAAGATGATGCTGTGAAAGTGCTGCACTCAATATGCCAGCAAATTTGGAAAACTCAGCAGTGGCCACAGGACTGGAGAAGGTCAGTTTTCATTCCAATTCCAAAGAAAGGCAATGCCAGAGAATGCTCAAACTACCTCACAATTGCACTCATCTCACATGCTAGTAAAGTAATGCTCAAAATTCTTCAAGCCAGGCTTCAGCAATATGTGAACCATGAACTTCCAGATGTTCAAGCTGGTTTTAGAAAAGGCAGAGGAACCAGAGATCAAATTGCCAACATCCTCTGGATCATCAAAAAAGCAAGAGAGTTCCAGAAAAACAACTATTTCTGCTTTATTGACTATGCCAAAGCCTTTGACTGTGTGGATCACAATAAACTGTGGAAAATTCTGAAAGAGATGGGAATACCA
>NW_011494926.1:6312931-6328557 GCF_000754665.1 Bison bison bison | reverse complement strand
TTTAACTTATATGCAGAGTACATCATGAGAAACGCTGGGCTGGAAGAAGCACAAGCTAAAATCAAGATTGCTGGGAGAAATATCAATAACCTCAGATATGCAGATGACATCACCCTTATGGCAGAAAGTGAAGAGGAACTCAAAAGCCTCTTGATGAAAGTGAAAGAGGAGAGTGAAAAAATTGGCTTAAAGCTCAACATTCAGAAAATGAAGATCATGGCATCTGGTCCCATCACTTCATGGGAAATAGATGGGGAAACAGTGGGAACAGTGTCAGACTTTATTTTTCTGGGCTCCAAAATCACTGCAGATGGTGATTGCAGCCATGAAATTAAAAGACGCTTACTCCTTGGAAGGAAAGTTATGACCAACATAGATAGCATATTCAAAAGCAGAGACATTACTTTGCCAACAAAGGTTTGTCTAGTCAAGGCTATGGTTTTTCCAGTGGTCATGTATGGATGTGAGAATTGGACTGTGAGAATTTCACCTGAGCACCGAAGAATTGATGCTTTTGAACTGTGGTGTTGGAAAAGACTCTTGAGAGTCCCTTGGACTGCAAGGAGATCCAACCAGTCCATTCTGAAGGAGATCAGCCCTGGGATTTCTTTGGAAGGAATGATGCTAAAGCTGAAACTCCAGTACTTTGGCCACCTCATGCGAAGAGTTGACTCATTGGAAAAGACTCTGATTCTGGGAGGGATTGGGGGCAGGAGGAGAAGGGGACAACAGAGGATGGGATGGCTGGATGGCATCACTGACTCAATGGACGTGAGTCTGGGTGAACTCTGGGAGTTGGTGATGGACAGGGAGACCTGGCCTGCTGCGATTCATGGGGTAGCAAAGAGTCGGACATGACTGAGCCAATGAACTGAACTGAACTGAGCACTCACCACCTTGCTGGCTTCTCATTCTCTCATTCTCTCTCCTTGAGCACCTTGAGCTTTACTCTGCAGAGGCCTGTTCCCCAGCATACCTCCACAGGATCCTTTCTTACGTGTAGTCCCTTTCATGACCTTCAGAAGTAGTCATACTTCCTTTGCTCTGATACATTTTTTTGAGCTCTATGGAAAACCCCTTTTCCTACTTCTGGTGCTGGAGATCCTGGCCAGCCTCTCTTTTGCAATTCTCAGGGTTAGTCATTCACTCATTTTCTACTCTTTGCAACTCCATGAACTGTAGCCTGCTACCTCTTCTGTCCATGGAATTCTCCAGGCAAGAATACTAGAGTGGGTTGCCATTCATTTCTCCAAGGGATCTTCCCAACCCTAGGATCAAACCCAGGTCTCCTAGCATTGCAGGCAGACTCTTTACCATCTGAGCCACAAGGGAATTATAATTCTCAGGAAGAATTCAAACTCAAGGAGTGAAATCCCTCAACTTCCTGGAACACAGTGGAAGCGCTCAGATTGGTCCTGAGGAAGTTGAGGTGAAGAAGGTCGTTCACTCTGTTTCTCCTCCTGGTCTTTGTCTGCATATAGGAAATTGCCAGTAAAAGATCTCCAGCAGTAGGGAAGGCTCCCATCTCTAAGTCAGAAATTTGGTTTGAACCTAGACCTGACACAGACTTAGCATGGAAACGGCTTATGAGAGAAAATATCTCTCATCCCGCTACATCCGCTTGCTCTGCACTTTCCAAGCACAGGGCTGTTGGACCAGAAGTTAGATTGGGGAAGAAAATCAAAGCAGCTGGTAATCCATGTCCCTGAACCCACTCCAACAGAAGTTGGAAGCACTAACTTCCATAGATGATACTGGACATTTTAAGTACAGAAATGAAACAGCTGCATGACTTAATGTGATTTTAATCTTTGAATGTGTTCTACAAAGTCTTAAAACTGCCTTTTTCATGCCTCCTGTGTGTGTGCTCAGTAGCTCAGTCGTGTCCAACTCTTGCGACCCTATGGACTGTAGCCAGCTAGGCTCTTCTGTTCAGGGATTTCCCAGGCAAGAATACTGGAGTGGGTTACCATTTCTTATTCCAGGGTGTCTTCCTAACCCAGGGATCAAGCCTAGGCAGGGGGAAATTGAGGTCACTGAGCATCAAGAGACCAGTGAGAAAAGGAAATAAATGTGGTCTGTGAAATGCATGCTACAAATTGTACTTGTTCTAAGTACCAGTTATAATTTTTTAATTCTGCCTTCTGTTTTATCCATTTGCACATTTTACTCCAGATGAACCAACTCACTGTATCCACCACTCAGTAATTTTATTTCCACACCTTTTCTCATGCCTTCTCTTCCAGCTGACATGAAAGCACTCATCACATTCAGGACCTCTAACAAACACCCCATTATTCTTATGATGCCAACAAATCCTTTGATCAGAGGTTCTCAAGCTGCTCTCTTGGATGAATTTCAGAGTCTTTGAATCCCTGATGTTGTACCCCAATATTTGGGTGAATGTGTGCACATACATTTTTCTTCTGATGTCAGAATTTATAACTTATACCAGATTCTTAAAAGAGGACTAGGAGGAAAACGTAAAGAAGCATCTGTCTTTATTCCTTTTCTTGTATGGCTGAAATAAATTCAAAATATGCATGTCCAGGTCTGTGCAAAATTTTGAACAAGGTGAAGTTTCCTTTTCTGAACTTATTATCCCTAAGGGCTCTTTGGTCTTTCTTTCCACCTTTTGAGTTGCTAGTAATAGGCAATATTAGAATCAGGAATATGTACTTTAAGTTACTGATGGGACCTTTCCCCAGAAAATCTCACTGAAGCACTTCATTCTCATAAATCCACTTCAAGATGTAGTAAACTTGGGTAAAAACTTTATTGGTTTTTAGTGGAGATTTCTTAACCCCTTAAGATGCATTGTGTAGACTATGCCTAAGGCAACATATATATTTGTTTTCAGGTGTTAGTATAAATATACACATACAGTTAGTTTTTTCATGTGTACATGTTGATTTCTTAAAGTCATAATGATGTTTATTACAGAAAATGTTAGTCACTCTGCTGCTAAATCACTTCAGTCATGTCCAACTCTGTGCGACCCCATAGACGGCAGCCCACCAGGCTCCCCCGTCCCTGGGATTCTCCAGGCAAGAACACTGGAGTGGGTTGCCATTTCCTTCTCCAATGCATGAAAGTGAAAAGTGAAAGTGAAGTCGCTCAGTCGTGTCCGACCCTTAGCATGGACTGCAGCCTACCAGGCTCCTCTGTCCATGGGATTTTCCAGGCAGAGCACTGGAGTGGGGTGCCACTGCCTTGTGTCCAACTCATTGTGACAGCCATGGACTCTAGCCAGCTAGGCTCCTCTGTGCATGGAGTTTTCCAGGCAAGAATACTAGAGTGGGTTGCCATTCCCTTCTCCAGGGGATCTTCTCAACCCAGAGATCAAACCCGGATCTCCCACACTGCAGGAAGTTTCTTTACAGAGGAACTGAGTCAATGTTTGACTCTGAGTATGTTGGTTGGTTTCTAAAAATTGAACCTAATGAATGCCAGTGGTTGTCTGATTTTTACTGATGATATGTCTGTCCATTTCTCTCTCTCTAGGCACTTCTTTGAGTTGTTATTCCAAAACTTTCATTCATTTGTTTCTTCTTTTAGCCCTTCTCTATGATTTTAATCATTTTTTTTCAGAGTTGGAGCAGTTATCCTTGGTGGCATTTGATTGTGAGTCAAAGTTATCACAATTCCCAAGGTACTTCAAGATCCAATTTCTATTTTCCCCCACAGAAAATTAAAGGAGGTAATCTCCCCCTCATTTAGCATCTAAGTATATTAGCTTCAATTCATAATTTTAAATAAACACCAGTAAATATCTATTAATAAGGGGGAGAATGTCTGGAAGAAAGAAAGTTGAAAATGGAAGTGATTATTTATAGATTTCCAGATGTTTTTTCTGACTTTCTATGTCCTACACATGAGTGTAAAATTTATCCTGCTGAGAGAATTCACTTTCCAGAAACATACTTTCTCCTCTCCTGGAGAAAACTGTCTCTTCTGCTCCAGTGAAGATTCCTTTCAAATCCACAAGTAAATCTTTCACACTGACAAGGTTTGGAGAAAATGAACAAATAAAAGAGACTTAAGGTGAAAGTAGAGAAAAAAGTTCTCTTTGAAGTATAATCAAATTTTGAGCCTGCATTTTAACTAACAGAAACTGTCCTTTGATCTGTTAGATCAATGTTTAAAAAAAGATAACTTGGGTAAGTGCAGTAATTGGCGTCTTATCACTAGTCAGGTGATAGAATTGACAAGATTGGTTTGGGGGACACAAGACTGAGCAAATAAAAGTGGTAAAAATAAGGCTTTCAAGGTGACTTAATATTGCATAGCACTTATTAAGAAGTACAGCTACTGAGGGGTGTGACTGTGTGGGACCCACTGAGCTGGTTTGGCTCTGTGTTTATTCCTGACCCCCTGCCTTCTTGGTAGGTATACACGTTTCACCTGGCTTTTGGGAACAGTGTGTGCCAGTGCTTAGTCCTCAGTCATGTCCTACTCTTGTGACCCATGGACCATAGTCAGTCAGGCTCCTTTACCCATGTTTTCCAAGCAAGAATACTCCTGACCCAGGGATTGAACTCGGGTCTTCTGCATTGCAGGCAGATTCTTTACCATCTGAGCTACCAGGGACCCTGACTGAAGCACAAACCCTAGCTCTTCCCTGCTTGGTCTCTAGGATGACATACTTTTTCATACTTTCTGGATGCTTGAAATCTGGGCTGGACAGTATTTCTTACTGTCCAAGTGGTATTTTTGTACTGTTGCTACTGCTGCTGCTAAGTCGCTTCAGTCATGTCTGACTCTGTGCGACCCCAGAGACAGCAGCCAACCACGCTCCCCCGTCTCTGGGATTCTCCAGGCAAGAACACTGGAGTGGGTTGCCATTTCCTTCTCCAATGCATGAAAGCGAAAAGTGAAAGTGAAGTCACTCAGTCGTGTCCGACTACTAGCGATTCCGTGGACTGCAGCCCACTAGGCTCCTCCGTCTGTGGGATTTTCCAGGCAAGAGTACTGGAGTGGGGTGCCATTGCCTTCTCCGTTTTCTTGTACTGGGTTGGCCAAAAAGTTCATTCGGATTTTTCTGTAACAGTTTATGGAAACACCCCAATGAACTTTTTGGCTAACCCAATACATGGGCTTCCCAGGTGGCTCAAGTAGTAAAGAACCTGCCTGCCAATGCAGGAGACATAAGAGATACAGCTTTGGTCTCTGAGTCAAGAAGATTCCCTGGAGGAGGAAATGGCGACCCATTCCAGTATTCTTGCTTGGAGAATCCCATGGATAGAGGAGCCTGGGAGTCAGATGCAACTGAAGCAACTTAGTACACAGCATGCAATATATGGTGTGGTTAAAATTCAAGGTTGTTCTTTCTCCCATCTAGTTGTTCAACCATATCTGTTAAAAAAAGAGAGGTTCCCCTTTTTTCTCCAAAAAGCATACATATTTTAAAGAATTAATGTTTCCCTGAAATATCTCTTGTAAGAGACAACTACACCACCATGGTTTATGTTTGTCATACACATTTTATAAGATTCCATTTATATATCTACTTACATAATGGATGTATTTATAACATGCACACAGACACACAAAAATGGAAGAAAATATAACCAGGTGGTTAAATGTATGGACTCTAGGGACAAATTGCTGACATTCAAATCTCATATGTAAACTTTTAAGTAGCTTATCTCAGCTTCTCTTTTCCTATCTGTCATTGAGAAAATACTTCATATGGTTACTTTTAGTATCAGTCTGGAAAACCACCACCAAAATGCCTAATACATAGTAGGCAATGTGTTCACATTAGTCATGATTATACTATAAAATGTTCCTTAATTGCTTTATCCCTTATCAGTAATTCATAGGTCCCTTGCTCAGACTGTAAAGAATCTGCCTGCAATGGAGGAGACCCAGGTTCGACTCCTGGGTCTAGAAGATCCCCTGGAGAAGGAAATGGTAATCCACTCCAGTATTCTTGCCTGAAGAATCCCATGGATGGAGGAGCCTGGTGGGCTACAGTCCATGGGGTTGCAAAGAGTCAGACGCGACTGAGCAATTAACACTCACACAGTTTCCCATAACATTATAGAGATGACTTTTCTTTAATATCTATTCTGTTCTATTCTATTCTCTATTCTACTCTATCCTATTCCATTCCGTTTAGCAAGCCTAATCCATATTCTATTGAGTTTCCAGTCCTAGAATTTAGATTTGGCGTTAAGATCAATACCATATTGTTTTAATTACTGTGCCTTTTTTTTAACTATGTTGTAATTCTAGGAAAGTCATATTTATCCATGCATTCACATAGCTAATAATTACTGTGCACTTACCTTCTGTTTAGATTTTCTTTGCACTGATGAGCAAAGAAAAAAGTAATTTTAAGGTTCGTGATTGTTTTTGTTGATTTTTCCATTGAACATTTTAAAACTGTTTATAATTATACACAGTAGAAATTATATTGAAAGTATAGATTACTTTGAAGGCATAGTGCTAGTGCTGTTGCTCAGTCATGTCCAAATCTTTGCAGGCCCGTGGTCTGTAGCCCACCAGGCTCCTCTGCCCATGCAATTTTCCAGGCAATAATACTGAACTGGGTTGCCATTTCCTCCTCCAAGGGATCATCCTGACGCAAGGATAGGACTCAGATCTCTTGTGTCTCCTGCTCAGGCAGGTGGAGTCATTATTACTAGCACTACCTGGGGATAGTGACATCTTTATACTACTATCCAGGAATGTTCTTTCTGTTTTCATCTCTACTTTCAGATATGTTTCCGTGAAGTTATCCACTGTGTGTCTTTAATTCTTTTTACTCTTTTCCACATTGCTAGTTATGTAATTTTTCTTTATCATAATGTTTTCTATTTCTGTTTAGTCTTGTTTCTGCTTTGCTCAATGATCCCTCTATTTTCAAGGAGGTAGGGACATTTTTTTACAACACATGTTTTTTAGTTTAGGCAACCTAACATATTACTCCTTTCCTTTGAAATTATTTTCATCATTTTTCTTTTTAGTGATTACTTTCCCAGTCAAGGATTGGATAAATATTCATTAATATTTTCTTCAGTTATGAAAATAAATTTTAAAAGTTTATTATTAAAAATATATACCAGGATCCAGTTCCTAAATATTTCAACTACATGCTATTAAAAAGAAACATCTAAAACAGAATGTTTCATAAGTTTAAAAATAAAAGGAATAAGGAAGATATATTTTTAAAAGTTAGTGGTAATAATAACAAAGTAGAATTTGATGTAAAATAAAATGTCTTAAATAGGAAAAAATAATAATGTTATATCAGTAAAAGCTTATAGGGCACAATAATAGTAAAATTAATGTAAACATGGATGCAACAAATACATTTCATTAAGATATGTGGGGAAATTATAACAATTATAAAAGAAATAGGTAAAAACACAGTATGGGCAAATGATTTCAAAACAGCATTTTCAATGTATGAGAAATCACGGGAAAATTATAAATTATTTATCTAAAAATCTTTTTTTAAACCATGAAAGAATCTTAAGAAAATCTAAAAAGTACAATTTTTTCAGGCTACATTCTAACTACAGTACAAAAATACCTAGAAAGGAATAGTAAATGTTTAAATTGAAAAGAAATCAACTGAAGATTCAAAAACCTTCCTAAAAACTAGTGGGTCAAAGAGGAAATTCAAATGATAATTACATAGTATTTTGGAAATGAGAATACTTTACTTACTGGAAACATAAAAGGCACAGGCAAACTCACAGAGTTAAATTCTTACAATTAAAAACTTCATATTCTAAAGGAAGAAAAAGGGGGTAACTGCAAAAGACTTTGTAATGAATTAGACAATCTTCAAAATGCCCATAGCCTCTTGGGAGGTGAACCACCTGCTCACAAGCCCTTCTGCCACAACGTGATGCCCTGTATCCTTTCTCCAGACATTTAGCCAATGGGACCAGGGGTCACCTTGTGATTCAGAATTGCTTATCCTTAGTCTGGACAGTGAAAAAATGAGCAGGACAATGACATGAAACTTCTTCAGGTGCGTGAGCTGCTCAAGACATAATACACCTCTGCCATGATACCTCCTGGTAGATATGTTCTCCCAATGGCCAAGAGACAAGGTGATGACCTTGTGTGTTGGGATACAGGTACAGAGAGATTGGATACAAAGTTTCTCCTAGTGCTGAATGGCTCAGAAAAGCTGATTTGAGCAATTACAGAGTAGCTGTTTGCTTTTCACCTCTGTGTTTCTCCTAATCAGCATTTCCAACAATTAGCAGCAGACTATGAGGGCCATGGTTTTTCCAGTGGTCATATATGGATGTGAGAGTTGGACTGTGAAGAAAGCTGAGCACCAAAGAATTGATGCTTTTGAACTGTGGTGTTGGAGAAGACTCTTGAGAGTCGCTTGGACTTCAAGGAGATCCAACCAGTCCATTCTGAAGGAGATCAGCCCTGGGATTTCTTTGGAAGGAATAATGCTAAAGCTGAAACTCCAGTACTTTGGCCACCTCATGCGAAGAGTTGACTCATTGGAAAAGACTCTGATTCTGGGAGGGATTGGGGGCAGGAGGAGAAGGGGACGACAGAGGATGAGATGGCTGGATGACATCACCAACTCAATGGACGTGAGTTTGAGTGAACTCTGGGAGTTGGTGATGGACAGGGAGGCCTGGCGTGCTGCAATTCATGGGGTCACAAAGAGTTGGACACGACTGAGTGACTGAACTGAGCTGAACTGATGAGGGCCCTGTCTTAATTGTGACCATTCATGTTTTTCTTGTTGAGAAAGCAAAATACATGTTATATTATTTAAGAATTTCAATCCATGCTTCTTAAGGATATAATATCAATGCTGCTTCTTCTGGAGCATGAAAGGAAAAAGACCTCACGTATGATCTTCTTTTAATTTTAGGTGCTATTTTTAACCTCTGCTTTTAACTCTAGACTTACTTGGTAGCCATGCACACACTTGATATTAAAAGCAAAACTCCAAGGAAGGACTTTGGCTTGGGTCACATAACCAGTTGTTAACAATTGCTAAACCAGAGAGTCAGTCATAAAACAAACAAACAAACAACAACAACAACAAAAAAAAACCCTGATCATTGGAACAGTTGTCCAGGGATAGAGGAAAAAAAAAAAGAAAGAAAGAAAGCAATTCTCGAAAGGGAAGGATGGTATTGGTAAAGACAGGGCCCTTGGAAAACTCATTGTGAATGCCAAGTGCCAAATAACAATACCTACCGAGAAAGAAATATAAGACACTGCTGTGCAAGTAATAAAGTGATGTACAAAATCCAAACCATTATTTTTTCCAGTATGATATTCTTGGAAATTTAAATTTTCACCAAAAAAAAAAAAAAAAAAATTTAGCTCAGAAAAAGATTTCAGAGGAGGAAAGAAGACTGATTTTTCCTTGGGTTGGGCGGGGGGAGGAAATGAAGCTGCTTTTCTCCAAATCCTTGTGACTTAAAAGCAAATTGCTAGCTACTAAAAGTTTGAAAATTAAGAACCTCCAGGAGTCTACTCTACTGGCCCAACAGGAAGATGATGGCTCAGTGACTCTCCTCCTAGCTGAGTACACCACTGTCTACTTTGAGTCCTCTCGAACGTCTCAGGATGACATAAACATAAGCCAATGACAACAATGTTTACTGAGGAAATACTTGTGTGTATGAACTGCAATTCTTTGTAATTAAATGTCTTTGAAAAATCATTTCCTAAGAGTTCTAAGAAGAGTTTGGGTCATTACCCTCCCATTTCCATGCAGCAATATTCCCACAGGTGCTATGACAGAGGAAATATGCCAGTAAAAGTCATTTTCTAAACAATGCCCTGAAGGACACTGAGGCAAGGGCATACTTAACAAAAGTGTGTCATGCCTTGTAATGTGAAGCTGAAATTTTGTCCTATATTTTCAAGACCGTTTCATAGAAAAAGAACTCTAGCCTTACCGAATGCTGAAGAGCACACTGAAATGTCCTCACCCTTCTCCAATAAGAAAGAAAAACTCCAACCTGATGCAACAATTAAATACGGAAACAGATTGTTTTAGAATTGAGTTTTTATCTTAGCTTACCTGCTAATGAAAACTGGTAAGCATAGGTTTCACAACTTGTATGTAATTAAGCTTTTCATGTAAATGGTAGACTCATATTACATATCTAGTAAATATGCTTCTTTAATTAATTTAAATGAATTTATTGCTTTAAAATTTTGTGTTAGTTTCTGCTGAACAATAAAGTGAATTAGCTTTTTGTGTTTATATATATATATATACACATATATCAGAGAAGGCAATGGCACCCCACTCCAGTACTCTTGCCTGGAAAATCCCAGGGACGGAGGAGCCTGCTGGGCTGCAGTCCATGGGGTCGAGGGGAGTTGAACACAACTGAGCGACTTCACTTTCACTTTTCACTTTCATGCATTGGAGAAGGAAATGGCAACCCACTCCAGTGTTCTTGCCTGGAGAATCCCAGGGACAGGGGAGCCTGGTGGGCTGCCGTCCATGGGGTCGTACAGAGTCGGACACGACTAAAGTGACTTAGCAGCATACACGTATATCCCCTCTTTTTTGGATTCCCTTCCCATTTAGGTCACTACAGATCACTGAGTAGAGTTCCCTGTGCTACATAGCAGGTTCTCATTAGTTATTTATTTTATATGTAGTAGTGCTTCCCAGGTGGTGCTAGTGGGAAAGAACCTGACTGCCAATGCAGGAGACATAAGAGAAGCGGGTTCGATCCCTGGGTCTGGAAGATCCCCTGGAGGAGGGCATGCAGCCTACTCCAGTATTCCTGCCTGGAGAATCCCATGGACAAAGGAACCTGGCAGGCTACAGTCCATGGGGCCGCAGAGTCAGACATGACTGAAGTGACTTAACATGCACACAGTGTATACATGTTAATCCCAGTCCCCAACTCATCCCATTCCTCCTTCTCCCCTTGGTAGCCATATGTTTGTTCTCTACATTTGTGATGCTATTTCTGCTTTGCAAATAAGTTCATCTCTACCATTTTTCTAGATTTCACATAAAGATACTGCTGTTTAATTCTGCTGTTTTGCCTTTTTTCCTTTGGAACAAATTAGTTTCCAATTACCAGATCCATATTTAAGTAAATACAATTAATCTATATACAGTTTGCATGACAGTTATGAGAAATTTGAATGCTAAGCCTGGTTGACTGAAAATCTCTATTTCAGTTGTCTTTGAAACATTACACTTTGTTTTGAATGATTGAGGAGGGCATGGCAACCCACTCCAGTATTCTTGCCTGGAGAACCCCATGGACAGAGGAGCCTGGTGGGTTACAGTCTGTAGGTTGCAAAGAGTCAGACATGACTGAAGCAACTGAGCATATTTTGAATGATTAATAAGATTTTTACTATAAAGAAAGGAAGAGGGGTATTTCAGGATAGGAAATTCCATACAAAGGCCCAGAACCATGAGAGGGTAGGTTGAACTCAAGGATATAAATAAGGATGGTAACAGCACAGTCCCCTCTGATGGAAGGAGGCCCAGGAGTCAGTCACCCAGTTTAATGCCCAGCACCAGCCCCAGGGTGCTCTGGGAGAAATGGCTATACATTTATACCACAGCAGAGTGATTTGTAAACCTTAGTGCAAACTGTGGCAGCTGAAGAATTAGCATAATTTGAGCCAAGCTGTTGTGCTTGCCTGTGATAATCAGAAAATTCAAGACCTCTCCTTACATTCAAATGAGGCAACTTCCTCTCGACTATTAATAAACGTGCACCAACCTCAATGCTCACAAAACCGCATTATCAATATTGAGATAAGGAAACTTCTGAATTTCTAGCCTAAAGTGTCTACAGTTGAACCTTTAGAGATTAGACTTCAAACTTTGCTGTGTTTTTCCCCCTTTTTTAGCTATCCCTAGGGAACAGGAACGTGTGCAGAGTTAAAGGCACTGTCTGTGACTGCATCCCGTTAGTCATTTTAGCACCTGCCTCATCCGATGTCAACACAGAATTCTGCTCTTCTTCCTCGTTCTCCTTCATCTGGTCCAGAATTTCAGCCAACAATCAAGAACACACCACAGTTCTTGGCAACCCCAAGGCCCAGATGCTGAACAATTTTTAACAGTGAACTCATTACTAATGGTATTCTCCTACCAACACTTTGGAAGCAATCTGTGACCATGAATCTGCTCACAGGATACTTACTGCCTTACTAAACCCACATAGACGCAGAAGTAGCCGTGTGCAGGAGGACTTGTGATCACCCTGACTATTATGTATACATAGTGAGATTCTGATTCAGAGCTTTTATTGCCAACAGGTGATTATTTCGCAAGCATTTGTGCCAGGAGCACTCATATTATAAGCGATGCTTTGCTTCTTGGGAGAAATAAATAATTTGCTCCAGAACTAAAACTTCTTCAGAACAGCAAGTAAAAAGCAATAATGTTTTTGAGGTATATTTCCTCATTTGTTTATCCTTCTCACTGGGTTTACGATGTTACCTTAAGCAAGTGAATTAAGATGTTTTATACTTCCATAATACCTTCATTTAAAAGACTTTAAATCGGAAACATATTCTGTTCTGACAAACTACAGAGGCAAAGTGGTACAAATAAATGATTACCACCTCTGACAGGCAGACTGAGGGAAAGGGAGGATTTGATCAGTGCTGCACACATTGAATTGGAGGACTCTTCATAATTGCTGAAATTAAGACATTTTACCCCTCTGGCTACCCACTCCAGTATTCTTGCCTAGAGAATTCCATGGGCAAGAGGAGCCTGGCGGGCTACATCCATGGGGTCTCAGAGTTGGACATGACTGAGCAACTAACACTTTCACTTTGGGGGCTTTCCTGGTGGCTCAGACAGTAAATAATCCACCTGCAATGCAGGAGACCTGGGTTCGATCCCAGGATCAGGAAGATTCCCTGGAGAAAGGAATGGCAACCCACTTTGATATTCTTGCCTGGAAAAATCCCATGGTCAGAGGAGCCTGAGGGGTTACAGTGCATAGGGTTGCAAAGAATCCAACATGACTCAGCGACTAATACTTTGACTTTTACCCCTCTCAGCCTAGATGACAAATACCCTCAAAACTGCTGATAAACTCAGAGCATGTTTCCCTTTGGTGTCTGCATGCAGCCTCAGAACTCTCCAGGGCACCTGAGCGGCCTTAGCCAGCCCCTGGAGCTGACTTGCCAACTGAAACCTACTTGTTATCCTTGTCTTGCAGTGAGAGTGCCCAGAAAGAGTCTCAGCTCTCTCCCTTACTCACTTGGTTATGGCTGACCACTATATATATATATATGAAATATATATATATATATGAACATTAGGGACAAGGGTTTATATATATACCCTTGTCCCTAATGTTCATATTTTAATTGCTCTGAGGGATCCAAAAGCTGAATCGAGGGAACTATCACATATAACCTGTATGAAAGTGAATGTGTTAGTCGCTTAGTCGTATCAGTCTCTTTGTGACCCCATGGACTGTAGCCCGCCAGGCTCCTCTGCCCAAGGAATTCTCCAGTCAATAATACTTTAGTGGGTAACTATTCCCTTGTTCAGGAGATCTTCCCCACTCAGGGATCAAACCGGGTCTCCAGCATTGCAGGCAGATTCTTTAACCATCTGAGCCACCAAGGAAGCCCTGTAGGATTTACTCCAAATGCCTTCATGATCAAGATCAAAACAGAACCAAGAACGTTTTTCTTCTGCTGCAACTTAAAACACTAGATGGTTTAAATAGTGGCTCTTAGGAGACTAGTTACTCCATTTTTTTTTTTTTTTAACAATTGTTGATGTTCCAGAAATGATAGGGCAGGCCCTTAGATGAGTTCTATGAAAACCAGACCATGAATATGATAAATCCCCTTAGTCACACACCTGATCAGATTAACTTCAGCCTGCCTCTTCCATACTGATCTCAATTTAGCATAATCAATATTTTTAATGATAAGTCTGTGAGTGAATAATTCTATAGAGTTATTACTATAAAATCTTGAGCTATAGTATTATGTCTAAGGCGTTATCTCCAGGATCAGACTACCCAGATCTGAGTTCTGCCTAACAGCTGTGGCGGCACGGTGGTAAAGAATCTGCCTACAAATGCAGGAGACTCAGGAAATGCAGGTTCCATTCCTGGATCGGGAAGATTCCCCTGGGGGAGGAAATGATAACCCACTCCAGTATTCTTGCCTGGAAAATCCCACAGATAGAGAAGCCTGGTGGGCTATAGTCCACGGGATCACAAATGAGTTGGACACGAATGATCAATTGAGCACAAAGCATAAAACCTTGGACAAGTTAGCTAATCTCTCTGTGTTAGACGGAAATATACCAGTATACTTCTTGTTGGGTTGTTCTGAGAATTTACTGATTTAATATGTATAAGTAAGTGAGTGAGTGAGTGAAGTCGCTCAGTCGTGTCCAACTCTTTGCGACCCCATAGACTAGCCTACCAGGCAACTTCAAAGAGCCTGACACACAGTAAGCACTACAGAAGTGCTAAATATTATTCTGCACATATACGATGCCTACTTAATTCCAGATATTTCAGCAGGAAACATTGATCATAAGGAACAGTTGATCCACCTCAATGAGAACGTGAAAATTGATCAAAATAAATGGGACCACATTTCTAAAAAAGAAATCTATTTGTGATAGTGGATTACTTGGATTTGCAAAAATTCCATGTCTGTGTTTATATTTGATGAGTAGAGAATTTGACAGGTGAGAATTAAAACAATTAAATTCTTTGGAGCATTTATCTTCACAGGAATTATTTTTTGTAAACAATTCTAATTTTTAAATCTGGCAATAGAAAAGTTGATATTTTTTTTCTTTTTTATAATGCATCAGGTTTTTGTATTTACACAAATAATTATATTTGCATCAGCTTGGTATATGTCACAATAATCATTATTTTTTCAATAGAATAAGTATTCATATTTTTCAAACTAAACTGTTTACAGCTTAAAAATGTTAACTGAATAGTTTTTGAAGAAATTACCACCTAAATTTCTGATTTATATACCCTAGCCTCTTGAGCAGAGAAGGTGATGGCACCCCACTCCAGTACTTTTGCCTGGAAAATCCCACGGATGGAGGAGCCTGGTAGGCTGCAGTCTATGGGGTCTCGAAGAATCGGACACAACTGAAGCGAATTAGCAGCAGCAGCAGCAGCCTCTTAAGAAGGTCATAAAAAGGAAATCACATAAAAAAGAGTAACATTAAATTAGGTAGTGAAGTAATGCTACCTTTTTGAAATATACATAATCCACAACTGAAAGAAGATTTAATGTTACAGTACCTGAATTAAAGTAGTACATACCATCCACTCAGCATTTAAGAAAACTAGTTCACTTCACAACTAGTTATAAATCTCTAAGGGTATTAGTGACCTTATTTGATTTTCAAAATAGCCCTTGACCTAAATCCACTTTTTTAAACTACACAGTTTGAAAATGGGACATTGAGAACCAAAAGAGCATTAGAACTCTTTTCTAAAAGAAACATTGTTCCTGCTACTGATGCTAAGTCACTTCAGTCGTTTCCAACTCTGTGCGACCCCATGGACTGCAGCCTAACAGGCTCCTCCGTCCATGGGATTTTCCAGGCAAGAGGACTGGAGTGGGATTAACGCCCTCCAAATTGTTTTGATTTTTTTCTCCCATCTACT
>NW_011494926.1:6303606-6312831 GCF_000754665.1 Bison bison bison | reverse complement strand
TTTGTTTTGATTTTTTTCTCCCATGTGCCAATTCTTCAAAATTTAAGATATGTTGATTTAAAGAAGAATGCTTGTGAGTTTAAGCTTTATTCATGGACTTACTTAAGACTGTAGCCTGGGATACAGCCACTCAGTGGCTCAGGAGAAGCCAGTTTATATATGACTTTTTCTGGCTAGGAAATACATTCAGTCAATCATATATCATGGTAAAAGATTGCTGTTAATTACAAAGAACAGAGACCTCAGGTTAATGATGTTAGTCCTTTTCTACATACAGGGAGAAACAAAAATCTGGTATCACTGAAATTCTTCTTGCGGTATGGATCTAACTGTTTTGGCTGTTTAAGTACAGGGTACCTCATTCTGTTTTTCATCCTTAATTCCTCTCAGGATGCACTGTTGGTGGGCAACCTCACCAGGTTACGACTTAACCAGAAGCGCTCTGTTTTACTTTGTTCCCAGTCCTTTATTTAATACCACACTTCCCAGTTAAAATGAACTCCTTTGGCTTTGTAAAATGTAATGTCAAACTTGAATTATACAAGCATTGTCTATTTAAACCATTTCTCACACACACACACACACACACACACATTTCCCTGAAAACAGGAAGTAAATTTCTCACGTGAAAAGTTCACTCACTGCATATGGCCAATTTAGGCTGAGAAACCTACGTAAACAAACCATGTTACTTTAATTTACTACCTCAAACCCACATTCTGTTTAGATTTTTCACTGAGCACACAAAACCCAAGTTTCTTTGTCCTATCAATTCCTCACAAATACATTTTTTCTTTTTCTTAAAAAACTATAAGAGCGGCCTGCTTTGGCCACTTCTAGGTCCCATTTCTACGATACCACCATGTGCATGAATTAAAACCTGTTCATTTTTATCTTGTTAATCTGTCTTGTATGGATTTTGCTATTAGTTCAGCCATAAGAACTCACAAGGGGTAAAAGGAGATTTTCACCTCCCCAACAACACCTAAGAATGTGCATTCATTCATTTTATGGCTACTGTTAGGGTCAATGTCTTTCAAACTTTAGATAGAAAAACTACAGGATTACCAATTGTTTTCCAAATGAAAAGTGATTCATTAAACTAATATTTCATTAAAAAGAATTTAAATATAAAGTGGATTTTTACAACATGTTTAAAAGCAAACCAAGTCACTTAGAGATTTATGACAAAGAAGAAAAATTATATCTTTAATAAACTGCTGATAGATTTTCATACCTAAAATTAGATTTCAAAGGCTTTGCACTTTTAGGTAGAATATGCTGACCCTTTTTCCTACAACCTTAAAGAGAACTAACTGGCAGCTCCTTGGTTGTAGCCAAGTGTCACTGTCCTTAATCTCCCTGCTCCTCGATGCCATATCAACCTCAGTAGCTCAATCATGTGTGACTCCTTGTGACCCCATGGGCTGTGATCCATCAGACTCCTCTTTCCATGGAATTTTCCAGGAAAGAATACTACAGTGGGTTTCCATTTCCTACTCCAGTCTTCCCAACCCAGAGATCAAATCCATGTCTCTTGCATCTCCTGCACTGGCAGGCAAATTCTTTATCACATCATCACCTGGGAAGCCCCCATTCCTCAATAACAAGGGTTTATTGGGTGTTCTTCTCCCTACAAACTAATTCTAAACCAAAAAAACATTGACATGGGACCTAAATTCTTCCAATTTGACTTCACTTTCTTTAAGTCCTGTCAAATCACTCTCTTCCAAGGTATAACTATTTCTGTAATGTCATTGTTGACCAGCTTGTCTTTCCTTCCACCTTGCCCCATTTTTAAGTTGTTATCACACCATTAAAAATTTAAAATATCAAGAGATCTGTCCATGCTAGCTCAGTACTCTTCAAAACTCCCTCCCACTCTTGGTTTAAATGTCTTGGGCTAGAATACGTAAAAATACCAGCTGCTATATTCCGGGATCCCAGAAAGATTCTCCAAGATCTTCATCACTTCCTATTTAGAAGCCCACAGGGCTGGTCTGATGGTCTTTGTCTCTATACCATTGCATCCTGCTTAATTCTGTCTCTACCCACATACCCTTCAGTTCCCACTCTCCCTCATCTCTGCTTCCACATTGTGATATTATGATTTATAAAAAATACATATATTTGGTCTCACAGATGATCAAAATATATTTCTCCCTTATATTCAGTCTTCTTTCACAATTCCTGGCTCACAGTCCCCATAACCCTTGGGATTTCCTAAGCAATGAAATCAATGAGAGCATCTTTTGGTACAATATTTAGTCTTTTATCTACAATTCATGGGAATCCTTCAGAGCCATAAAGGTCAAGTGGGTGCTTTTATTATTCATAGTAAGCCCTTTCCACCACAACTAACTTTCTGTTAGTGAAGGTGACTTCAAAGTACTTAAGGATGGGGGCTGGTTGCCAGGGAAACCAACTTAATAGTGGTTTGAAACTTTTAGTCACATCCCCTGATTTCCAGGGTGAGAAGAGAGGCTAAAGGTTAAATTGATCACCAATGGTCAACGAGTTAATCATGCCAATGTGATGAAGTCTCCATAAAAATCCCAAAGGAAGGTATTTGGAGGCTTAGAGGTCAAGGAAACAGAACATTTCTATAAGCCACCTTGCCAGGCCCTAAGCTCCATAAACACAGAAGCTCCTTTGTTTGGGACCTTACTGAAAGTATCTATCTTTTCATCTTGCCATTGACTCATATCCTCTGTAATAAATTGATAGTCTAGTGAATAAACAGTTTCTCAAATTCCATGAACTATTATAACAAATTAATTGAGCCCAAAGAGGGAGTCTTAGAAACTTTTGATCTATAGCCAGTCAGTTGTACAAGTAACAACCTGGACTTGTGATTGGCATCTTGAGTTGGAGGAGTTTGTTAGAATCTCCAATTTGTAGTCAGTCAGTCAGAAGACCAGGTAACCTGCGCTTGCCACTGGTGTCTGAAGTACAAAAATTCCTGGACCCAATTCCAACATATGTATGTGGAGGTTTCCCCCTACTAACATGCAATTCTTGGATTCTGGCAGCACATCTGAGAATTCAATTCAATTCAGACACTCTCTACCTGGAGATAATATCAGATTCTACAGGTAAAGGTTCAGTCTCTGGGTGGGGAAGATCCCCTGGAGGAGGGCATGGCAACCTACTCCAGTATTCTTGCCTGGAGAATTCCATGAACAGAAAAGCTTGTCGGGCTATAGTCCATGAGGTCACAAACAGTCAGACATGCTGAGAAACTTAACACGAAGCACATGTACTTATACAGAGTGGAATAACAAGTAACATAACAGAGTGATAAGGTATTTTTCAAACTTGGTTTATCAGAATCGTCCTGCAATGCAGAATGGAGAAGGCAATGGCACCCCACTCCAGCACTCTTGCCTGGAAAATACCATGGACAGAGGAGCCTGGTGGGCCACAGTCCATGGGGTTGCTAAGAATCAGACAAGACTCAGTGACTTCACTTTGACTTTTCACTTTCATGCATTGGAGAAGGAAATGGCAACCCACTCCAGTGTTCTTGCCTGGAGAATCCCAGGGACGGGGGAGCCTGGTGGGCTGCCGTCCATGGGGTCGTACAGAGTCGGACACAACTGAAGCGACTTAGCAGCAGCAGCATCCTTTCCAAAAATGTTTGAAATAGCAATAATGTAGCATAGAGTCCAAGTTTTCAGGGAAAGGACAGTTTTAAAATAATGAACTAAAATTTTGATATAGCAAATTACTGACTTGAATTCCATTCAAGACAAAAGTTGCATACTTTTGTCTTAGGCAGGTTATGAAGACTGTTTTTTAAGTAGTAATATATAAAGTAGAGTCATGGGGAAAGTTGTAACACTGAAGTGCTCACCTTATAAAGAGAGTATGAAAGATAAGTGAAGAGATATTTAAGCATATCATAAGTATAAAGGCTGCCACTGTGGACCTATGCCTCAATGGCTTTATTCAGTGTATTACTATATTAATAAAATCATGCTATTATCAGCACACTGATTATTACTAAGAGACCAGTATCTCACAATAATATTTTATGATAGTCATTAATGAATCCCCTATCTAGAGCAGTAGCATTTTCGTAACTTAGAGAGGTAAGGCTATCACTGAAGAGTTGACTTGCATTTGACTTATCACCTCCTAATTGAGTGACACTTGGGAAAATATTTTACATTTGTTATAAATATTAGATATTTGCACAAAATAATATATATGACTAGCTAGAATGTAGATGCTCCTTAACTGTTATCACTTTTTATGGCATTCAGTTAGTGATCAAGCACATTTCTAAGCACTGTTCTAAATACTTATACGAATGAAGTTTTCTTATCTTTTGTATATTACATATATTTACAGTCAAAAGTGACCATGTATACCATTTTGAGAAATTTATAATTAAATATTTTACTACATGTTAATAAAATAATACTACATAGATTTTTGGTACAGTTACTTCTTGGAACATTTTTACCAAAACATCCCATATATGCAAGTGGTCTCATTTTAGAGGGATTTCAGGAAAAGCAATGCTTTTTGTTGCTGTTGTTTAGTCACTAAATCGTGTCTGACTCTTCTGCGACCCCATGGACTGTAGCCCACCAGGCTCCTCTGTCCAAGGGATTTCCCAGGCAAGAATACTGGAGTGGGTTGTGATTTCCTCCTCCAGAGGATCTTCCCGACCCAGGGATCAAACCCCTGTTTCCTATGTCTCCTGCACTGGCAAGCGGATTCTTTACCTCTGAGCCACCTGGGAAGCCAATAGTGCTTTCAGTCTTTAGCACGCATTCGAATCACCCAAGTTTTTGTTAAACTACAAACCACATAACCAGAGTTTCTGATTCAGTAGTTTTAGTGTGGGGCTTGAAATTTAATAAGTTCCCATAACATGGTCCCACGTGAAGCTGCTGGGCTAGTGGCAGTGATTTAAGAATCATTGCTATATTTCTGTGATTGTCAGGAGGCAAGAAATTCACCTTTACTTCTAAACTTAAGTCCATCTGATTCATGTTCCAAACTTAATCTAAGAATAAATAATATAATACATTTGAATTACTCTTGCCTACATACTCTCTAATTTCTCTTGAAATTTTGGAACTAAAATTGGCATGGATATTAAGCCAATCTTTAAACTCAGATGACAACTCTTACTTTCAAAACATGGAAGATACATACTTATTTATAAATAGCCCCATGACATAAATTTTGAGCATCAGGGGAAATAAGAAACCCTTTGCAGTCAAGAGGAAACAGTCCTGCTTTGTTCTGGATAGACAATACACCCTTTCAAGAACATTAGCACTAAATTTATTAGTATTTTAACTGATGCTGGCAGGTGCAATTGGATCATCTCAGGCTGATTATCTAAATTAAAGCCATATAAATTCCATTGTGTATTTATTTTTAAAATGTTTCAGTAACAGACAAATTACTTCCTTGTAAAGAACGTTTTACTATTCAAAAATTTAGGCTGTAATTGATTTGTCATGATACACAAAATACATTTTTTACTGAGGTAGAGAAAAATATCAAAGCTTTCTCGGTGTTTCTAACTTCAAACTTGTTAAGATGAAGGTAGGAGGTAGGGTTTGCCAGAATGTCAAGCATTCAGCTTAATATCACCACTGAAAGGGTCAGCATCCACTTACTATATGCATGAAGCAAATTTTCTGTCCCGAAAAATTATTTTTATCTGTCAGGGTAGAATAGGATGAGAAATTACACATGATACTCCCCAAGTGCATGAAGCAAAAATGTCCTTAATTGTTTAAAACAGACTTCAATTAGTTCTTAAATGTCTTTTCCTCTGATAACAGGCTTAGAAGAATAATTTTAACTTTCTAACCAAAGGGAAGTCATTCTCTTTTGGATATAAATGGAGCCAGGTCACAGTCAAAGTTTAATCTCCCTGCTAGGCTTTCTCCCCTATGAAGGGGATCTCCCACCCCTGCCTCCTCCCATGATAATACCTGGGTACAGAGAAAAGAAGGGGCTTCCCTGGTGGCTCAGGGGTAAAGAATCTGCCTGTGATGCAGAAGACGCAGGAGACCTGGGTTCAATCCCTAAGCTGGAAAGATCCCCTGGAGGAGGGCATGGCAACTCACTCCAGTATTCTTGGCTGGAGAATCCCATGGACAGAAGAGCCTGGCAGGCTACTGTCTATAGGGTCGCAAAGAGTCAGACATGACTGAAGCGACTGAGCATCCAGAGAAAAGAAAGCTAATCTTCTCATAGTATTGGATTATCAGAGATTCAAACACTATCCCCTGAATGAATGTCTTGTCCCATTCGTCTTTGGGCATCTGCTCACAGACTCTAATGTGGACATATCCGTGGCAGTGTATCAGTTTATATAAGTGTGAACTGCTTTCTCAGCCTGGGCAAGGCATGTTCATTGCCTCCAAAAGACATCAGCCACTTTTTACTGTTGGCCGGTCTACCCCTCATGAGCACTGCAGATTTCCTTATGTGTAGCCAGAACTGTTCTGTGCGGCCACACTGCAGCTATAATTTCATGCTCACTGACCTTCTATAACCCTCTCAGGTTACCAAGGAATCTGTGGAACCTATACAACTCCCCTTGAGAGCTGAGTTTTACGCAGGAACATTGTATTATCTTAGGTTATCCTTGCTCCTAAACATACCACAGCACTGTTTCCTTCATCTACACCTGCTCTGTGTTGGATGTTGGAGAGGACTCCTTGAGTGATAATTGCCCTGATATCCCAAAGTCCCCACCTGGAGTTTCTTCCTTCTTAGGGTTAACACCCAAGGTAAAACCTGAGGATAAAGCCAGGAGAAGGGAGAGCAGAGCCCTGAATCTCTGCCTTCTCCACCAAAGAATCTTCATAAAAATTGGCTCAGAGAGTAGAAATTAAAATGTTCTCACCAAAAATCAAAACTATTTTAATTAAAAAAAAATTTAAAGACTTCATTTTTAACCTGGGCATATCTTGAGTTCTCACTGTGTATGTGTGTGTGTGTGCTATGCTGTTGCTTCAGTCGTGTCCGACTCTTTGCTACCCTATGGACCATAGCTCACCAAGTTCCTCTGTCCATGAGATTCTCCAGGCAAGAATACTGGAGTGGGTTGCCATGCCCTCCTCCAGGGGATCTTCCAGATCCAGGGATCGAACCCTGCGTCTCATGTGTGCTGCACTGGCAGCCTTTCTAATGTTTCTTGCATTGGTAGGCAGGTTCTTTACCACTACTGCCACCTGGAAAGCCTCTATCTATGGTTTAAAATCTCCCGAAGTTCAGATCTCGAAGTCTTACTCTTGGTGTGCAAAGGCTCTCAGAACTATTGTCTGTCTACGGGCTGTACTATCACATTTTGTCAGTCAAAGCTAAAATCGGTATTTTACATTCTAAGTTATTATGATCTATATCTCCCTAAGATAATACATACCTTTGGCTGAAAGGGGAGAAAAGGTCAAACTCAAGCAAGTATAAAAATAAAGAGCACATCTGTATATTTTCCAAAAAATCCCTTCCTGAATTTATGTTTTAGAAATATTTTATATAAAAAAAAAGAAATATTTTATATAAAAAACAATGAAGATTGGTTACACATTCTGAGTAAAGTCACCATCATTTAAAGACTGCTTCTAGCCACTCTATAGCAATTAAAGAAAAATTTAATCATATTTACCCCAAAGTATGCAGGCCTAATGAATTAATTTTCACAATCTAAACCCCCAAAAAAGCTAATTTCAAAATGATGAAACTAGTGGTATATATTATAATGTGATACATAGTTTATTTGTCATCCACCAATTATAATCACAGAAGGCAAGGCAAGTTCCAAACTGAAAGTAAATAACTTTTTGATTTGATTTTCAAAAAATCTGGGTGAGTTTTTTTTGACATATATAGTTCATGTACAATATTATATAAGTTTCGGGAGTACAACATAATGATTCACAATTTTTAAAGGTTTGATTTCATTTATAGTTATTATAAAATATTGGCTATATCTCCTGTATTATATAATATACCATTGTAGCCTATTTTAACACTATATTTATAATTATTTGAATACTTGATGGGGATATAGTATGTGACTAAGCACTAGCACTGTTGAGTAGTGTGTATAACTATATGGATAGATCCTTAAATGTTATTGTCTGTGCATTAGGAACTTTAATCAGGTCTCGGGAATTTTTCTATTTCTTTCATACAAATACAAAATACTATCAACTAATCTGAGAGTTGAATGCCATAAATAGGTTTTTAATTTGGTGTTAAAGACTTTTCCTGCTTGAGGATATTCATTAGAATAAAGAGGGAAATAGTGTCTCAATTGACAGTTAAATATAGATCTGGAACTAGAACTTAGATTCTGACATCACTCATACTTTTAATTGAATATATTAAGAGAAGGCGATAAGGCAAGTATTTCTGCTCTTACCAGTTCTATTCAACATTGTGCTAGAGATCCTAATCTTTGCATTAAGGCCAGGAAAAAAAAAAAAAAAGGCATAGAAATACAAAGGAAGAAATAAAACAATTTTTAGTTACAGATGAAAAATCATCTAAGTAGGAAGTCCCAAATAATCTATAAAAGAAAAAAAGAACTAGAATAAGTTAATTTAGCAAGGCTGAATGATCACTGTCATTATGCAACATCAAATGTTTTCCATATACTAAAAGTGAAAAAACGTGAAGTTGCTCAGTCATGTCAGACTCTTTGCGACCCCAGGGACTGTAGCCTGCCAGGATTCTTCGTCCATGGGGTTTTTCAGCCAAGCATACTAGAGTGGGTTGCCATTTCCTTCTCCAGGGGAATCTTCCTGACCCAGGGATCAAACCCAGGTCACCAGTGCACAATTAGAAATCAAATTTTTTAAAAATAGTATCACTTACAACAGAACCATATAACATGAAATTCCTGGATACAATCTTTAAAAGTAATTGTAAAACCCATTGGAAATTATAAAAATTAACAAAAATTTTAACAAATGGGATGTTTATGACATCTATAGATTGAAATAACTAATACTGTTAAGATCATAATTTTCCATAATTTAACTATCAGTTCAGTTCAGGCACTCAGTCACGTCTGACTCTTTGTGACCCCATGAACTGCAGCATGCCAGGCCTCCCTGTCCATCACCAACTCCTGGAGTCCACCCAAACCCATGTCCCTTGAGTCAGTGATGCCATCCAACCATCTCATCCTCTGTCGTCCCCTTCTCCTCATGCCCTCAACCTTTTCCAGCATCAGGG
>NW_011494926.1:6288820-6303506 GCF_000754665.1 Bison bison bison | reverse complement strand
CACCCAAACCCATGTCCCTTGAGTCAGTGATGCCATCCAACCATCTCATCCTCTGTCGTCCCCTTCTCCTCATGCCCTCAACCTTTTCCAGCATCAGGGTCTTTTCCAATGAGTCAGCTCTTTGCATCAAGTGGCCAAAGTACTGGAGTTTCAGCTTTAGCATCAGTCCTTCCAATGAACACCCAGGACTGATCTCCTTTAAGATGGACTGGTTGGATCTCCTTGCAGTCCAAGGGACTCTCAAGAGTCTTCTCCGACACCACAGTTCAAAAGCATCAATTCTTTGGCACTCAGCTTTCTTTATAGTCCAACTTTCACACCCATATGACTACTGGAAAAACCATAGCCTTGACTAGACAGACCTTTGTTGACAAAGTAACATTAAACATATATTCACCACACAATCCAACAATGCCACTCCTAAGTATTTATCCAATAGAAGTAAAAATATGTGTGCACAAAAAGTACTATACATGCGAGTTTACACAAAGTACCGTACAAGGGAATTTATATCAGTTTTACTCATAATTGGGCTTCTTTGGTGACTCAGATGGTAAAAAAAAAACAACAACAACAACAAAAAAAACCCACCTGCAATGCAGGAGACCCAGGTTTGATCCCTGGGTTGGGGAGATCCCCTGGAGAAGGGAATGGCTACCCACTCCAATATTCTTGCCTGAAGAGTCCCATAGACAGAGGAGCCTGGTGGACTACAATGCATGGGATTGCAAAGAGTCTGACATGACTGAGGAACGAAGCACACACATCAGCTTACTCAAAATTTCCAAAAATTGGAAATAGCCCAGATGCTCTAAAATTGGTGGATATATGAAGAAAGTGTGATATATGATACAAATGAATACTACTTATCAGTAGAAAGAAACTTGTATATCTCGCTGTCCATGGAATTCTCCAGGCAAGTATACTGGAGTGGGTAGCCATTCCTTTCTCCAGGGGATCTTCCCAATTCAGGGATCAAACCTGGGTCTCCTGCATTGCAGGCAGACTCTACTGTCTGAGCCACCAAGGGAGCCCTGGTGTCAACATTAATCTCATACTGCACCAACGTTAATCTCAAGGGCAATAGGTGAAGTGCAGTAAGTGAAGTACTAAAAGCTACATACAGTATAATCTACTACTATGGAATTCTGGAAAAGGCAAAACTATTACAGAAATCACATCAATAGTTACCAGAAGGCTGGGGGAGGAAGTGGAGAATACCACACCAAAAACAGGCACTAGAGACTCCTTGAGATGATAAAAATGTTCTATATCATGGTTGTCATGGTGTTTATGCTATTGTATACATTTGTCAAAAATAAATTGTATACCTAAAAAGGATAAATTTTACTGAAAACAAATTACACTTCAATATATATGGCTGAAAAATAAAAGTAACTAAATGTTCTCTCTTTTTTTTAACACTGGACATTCTCAAACATTTCAAGAGGATGTATAATGTCATATGTACCTGAAGAGTTATACATGTGAATGCTGAAATAGGTAACATTATACTCAAGATTTCATCCCCTTGTCATTAATCTACCTCTTCCCAGGCAGTATGCCAGGTTCTTACTAGTTGTCTCTGACAAAAAACAATGGTTTATGCTTAACTCCTCCCTAACTCCATAGCAGGAGTTACAGCCTCAGTCACTTGGAGTGCTAACTTCTCTCACAAGACTAGTTGCAACTTGTTGGCAACCAATGAGAATATTCATTGGAAGGACTGATGCTGAAGCTGAAACTCCAATACTTTGGCCACCTGAGGTGAAGAACTGACTCATTGGAAAAGACTCTGATTCTGGGAAAGATTAAAGGCAGGAAGAGAAGGGGATGACAGAGGATGAGACGGTTGGATGGCATCACCAACTCAATGGAAATGAGTTTGAGTAAAGTCCAGGAGTTGGTGATGGACAAGAAAGCCTGGCATGCTGCAGTCCATGGGTTCCCAAAGAGTCAGACATGATTGAGTGACTGAACTGTAATTGAACTGTAATAAGCAGCAGGATTCTGAGTAATGGTCCTGGATAATGGTCCAAAACTGGAGGGAGAAGTGATTAAAAGTTAATTAAAAAGTGAGAATAAATAAGGAGGGATAGCACTTTAAATATAAGACTAGTGGAGTCATGCTTCTCTTGCCTGTATACATTTATATTTTTTCTGTCATATATTCAGATATAACATACAATTATTTTAAGGTGAAGAAAGTTGTGTCATGGTTACTTAGACAAGATAGAAAGAGAAAATATTGAGGACTTCCTGGGTAGCACTAGTGGTAAAGAACCTGCCTGCCCATGCAGGAGACATAAGACACGCAGGGTTTGATCCTTGGGTCGGGAAGATCCCCTGAAGGAGGGCATGGCAACCCACTCCAGTATTCTTGCCTGGAGAATCCCATAGACAGAGGAGCCTGGGGGGCGGCAGTCCATAGTGTCCATAGGGTCACAAAGAGTCAGACACGACTGAGGTGACTTAGCACAATAGAAAGTATTATGAAATCTGCAAAGGTAAAAATCACAAACATTTTATGGTTATTGTGCATTCAGCAGGCATTGATTTACTTACTTGCTGAACACTATCAAACCTTCTACAAGCTCATACTATAAGAGAACAACATGAATCTCAACGTTTGATTCGGCATGAATAAAATGAAAGAAATATAAGTGATAAGATTAAATGTTTGAAAAAGGAGGCAAAAATATACAATGGAGAAAAGACAATCTCTTTAACAACTGGTGCTGGGAAAACTGGTCAACCACCCATAAAAGAATGAAACTAGAACACTTTCTAACAACATACACAAAAATAAACACAAAATGGATTAAAGATCTAAATGTAAGACCAGAAACTATAAAACTCCTAGAGGAAAACATAGGCAGAACACTCTCTGACATAAATCACAGCAAGTTCCTCTATGACCCACCTCCCAGAGTAATGGAAATAAAAGCAAAAATAAACAAATGGGACCTAATTAAACTTAAAAGCTTTTGCACAATGAAGGAAAATGTAAGCAAGGTGAAAAGGCAGCCTTCAGAATGGGAGAAAATAATGGCAAATGAAACAACTGACAAAGAATTAATCTCTAAAATATACAAGCAGCTCATGCAGCTCAATATCAGAAAAATAAACGATCCAATCAAAAAATGGGCCAAAGAACTAAACAGATATTGCTCCAAAGAAGACATACAAATGGCCAAAAAACACATGAAAAGATGCTCAACATCACTCATTATCAGAGAAATTCAAATCAAAACCACAATGAGGTACCATCTCATGCTGGTCAGGATGGCTGCCATCAAAAAGTTTACAAACAATAAATGCTGGAGAGGGTGCTTTTACACTATTGATAGGAATGCAAACTAGTACATCCACTATGGAGAACAGTGTTTTACGATTCCTTCAAATACTGGAAATAGAGGTGCCATATGACCCAGCAATCCCACTGCTGGGCATACTTACCTAGGAAACCAGTCTTGAAAGAAACACGTGTACCCTAATGTTCATTTCAACACTGTTTACAATAGCTAGGACATGGAAGTGAAATGGCAACCCACTCCAGTGTTCTTGCCTGAAGAATCCCAGGGACGGGGGAGCGTGGTGGGCTGCCGTCTGTGGGGTCGCACAGAGTTGGACACGATTGAAGCGACTTAGCAAGCAAGCTAGCAAGGAAGTAACCTAGATGTCGATTGGTAAACGAATGGATAAGAAATTTGTGGTACATATACACAATGGAATATCACTTAGCTACATAAAAGAACACATTTGAGTCAGTTCTAATGAGGTGGATGAAACTGGGGCCTATTATACAGAGTGAAGTAAGTCAGAAAGAAAAATACCAATATCATATATTAATGCACATATATGGAATTTAGAAAGATGATAATGGGAACCCTATATGCAAGACCGCAAAAGAGACGCAGATGTAAAGAACAGAGTTTTGGACTCTGTGGGAGAAGGCAAGGGTGGGATGATTTGAGAGAATAGCATTGAAACATATATATTACCATATGTGAAACAGATGACCAGCCCAAGTTTGATGCATGAAGCAGGGCACTCAAAGCCAGTGCACTAGAACAACCCAGAGGGATGGATTGGGGAGGGGTGTGGGAGGGGGTTCAGGACGGGGGGACACATGTACACCTGTGGCTGACTCATGTCAATGTATGGCAAAAACCATCACAACATTGTAAAGTAATTAGCCTCCGATTAAATTAATTTTTTAAAAAAGATTAAATGTCCTTCACATGACTTAAATCAGAAAAGCACACCTTTATTTAGAAAATATCTTTTTTTCTTTCTTCTTATATTTAAAAAGTATCTGTATCTATTTGAAAAGATATATGCACCCCTATGTTCATAGCAGGGCTTCCCAGGTGGCTCAGTGGTAAAGAATCTGCCTGCCAAGGAGACATGGGTTAGATCCCTGGGTCATGAAGACCCTCTGGAGAGGGAAATGGCAACCCACTCCAGTATTTTCATCTGAAAAACCCCATGAACAGAGGAGACTGGGGGGCTACAGTCCACAGGGTTGCAAAAGAGTCAGACATGACCTAGTGACTAAAAACAACAAACAGCATTCACAGCAACACTATTTACAATACCCAAGATATGGAAGAAACCTAAGGGCCCACTGACAGAGGAATGGATAAAGAAGATGTGGTATATGTATGTGTGGGAATATTACTCAGCCATGAAAAAGAATGAAATTACACCATTTGCAGCAACATGGATGGATCTAGAGATTATCATACTAAGTGAAATAAGTCAGAGAAAAGCAAATATCATATGCTATCACTTACATGTGGGATCTTAAAAATTATATAAATGAATTTATTTATAAAACAGAAACAGACTTACAGACACAGAAATCAAATTTATGCTTCTTGTGGGGAAAGTGTGAGGGGAAGCAGCTTGGAATTAACATATACACACTACTGTATGTAAAATAGATAAAAAGGTCCTACTGTGTAGCCCGGGCTTTCCTGATGACTCAGTAGTAAGAATCCACTTGCCAATGCATGAGACACAGAAGACATGGGTTCAGTCCTTGAGTCAGGAAGATTCTCTGGAGAAGGAAATGGCAACCCACTTCAATATTCTTGCCTGAAAAATGCCATGGACTGAGAAGCCTGGAGGGCCACAGTCCAAAGGGTTGCAAAGAATCAGACGTGACTGAGTGACTGAGCATAACACAGCTCACTGTGTAACACAGGGAACTATATTCAATATCTTGTAATAGCCTGTATAAGAAAAGAATCTGAAAAGAATCGATATATGTGTGTGTATAACTAAATAACTTGGCTATACATCTGAAACCAATGTAACATTGTAAACCAAGAGTATTCTGATATAAAGTAAATTTTTTCTTTAAAAATACATATTGTATTTTTAAGCCTATAGCATAAAAATGTATTTGAAGATAACAAGTACAAAAAGAGGATGGGAACAAAGCTGTTCTGAACTAGAAAACGTCACCGTGGGAGTCCACATGAAAAATGAAAGGCACTGCATGCATGCATGCTAAGTCGCTTCAGTCGTGTCCAACTCTTTGAGACCCCATGTATTGTAGCCGACTAGACTCCTCTGTCCATGGGATTCTCCAGGCAAGAATACTGAAGTGGGTTGCCATTCCCCTCTCCAGGGGATCTTCTTGACCCAGGGATCGAACTCAGGTCTCTTATGTCTTCTGCATTGGCAGGCAGGTTCTTTACCACTAGCGCCACCTGGGAAGATGGCATATGAAAGGCACTAGAATAGGTAAATAATAAGTTTTACATTATTTGATAAGATGAACATGTTTGCCAAGCTATTTGAGATTAAAAGAAAAATCTGTAATTTCAGTAAAGTTCTGGGCACTGTGTTTGACTGTGTATAGAGTGTTAAGACTCAATCCTGTCTCACATGTATATGAATAAAAAGTCAATAATATGATATTACTATAACAGTACATCCACAATACTCTATAGCCAGAAGGAATGCTTTATACTTACTCCTTTTTCTGGGAGAACCATGAGATAATTTATTTTACTTTTCAATTGTTCAAATCACAAAGAAATTTTAAAAATGAATTTTCTAGGTCATGAATTTATTTAATGACAAAGCATGTTCTCTCTAATATTGTATAATCTAGTCAAAAGAATTCTCATTAAACGTAACAGTCCTTTCTGTTTTTTCTTTATAAAATAGATGAGATGTTCCATGTTGTTTTAGTTCATACAATTGTTTGGAGCATTCAGCTTATTAGGTCAATTCATCTCACTATTTATTTTTTTCCAGTTTCATACCACACACTTATTTTCTAATCACCATCTCAAAGTGAAACTTTGTATAAGGCCAGAACCACTGCTAAAAAGTCAAGGCAAAAGTCTTGGTAGATTTAGTAGTCAACATGAATCAGGAGACTCAGGGACATATAATGAAGAGTAGGAGTCTTGCTGATTTTCATTTGTTACTGGTGCTACACTTAGGTCAGAGGTTAGTCTCACACATTCAACATCCACCAACTTAGCTGGCTCAAGGCTCTGTGAAACAGCCTCCAATGTTTTGATGCTGCATCACACTGTCAACTTTCTATTATGTATTTTCATTCAGCATTTATTGACTGTGTTCTCTTTGTGAGGTAATGTATTCAGCAACAGAAATAGAATAAATATGTATTTAATGTCCAATATACTTTTTTTCTTTTAAGTGATGATGGATTAAAGTTCAATGCTATAAAGTACAATATTGCATAAGAGCCTGGAATGTTAGGTCCATGAATCAAGGCAAATTGGAAATGGTCAAACAGGAGATGGAAAGAGTGAACATAGACATTTTAGGAATCAGAGAACTGAAATGGACTGGAATGGGTGAGTTTAATTCAGATGACCATTATATCTACTACTGTGGGCAAGAATCCCTTAGAAGAAATGGAGTAACCCTCATAGTCAACAAAAGAGTCTGAAATGCTGTTCTTGGGTGCAGTCTCAAAAATGACAGAATGATCTCTGTTTCCAAGGCAAAAAATTCACTATCAGAGTAATGCAAGCCTATGCCCCAACCAGTAATGCCAAAAATGCTGAAGTTGAACTGTTCTGTGAAGACCTACAAGACTTTCTAGAACTAACACTCAAAAAAGATGTCCTTCTCATCACAGGGGACTGGAATGCAAATGTAGGAAGTCAAGTGATACCTGGAGTAACAGGCAAGTTTGGCCTTGGGGTACAAAATGAAGCAGGGCAAAGGCTAACAGAGTTTTGCTGAGAGAACACACTGGTCATAGCAAACACCTTCTTCCAACAGAAGACTCTACACATGGACATTACCAGATGGTCAATTCCAAAATCAGATTGGAAAAGATGGAGAAGCTCTACACAGTCAGCAAAAATAAGAACAGGAGCTGACTGTGCCTCAGATCATGAACTCCTTATTGCCAAATTCAGACTTAAATTGAAGAAATTAGGGAAAACCACTAGACTATGCAGGTATGACCTAAATCAAATCCCTTATTATTTTACAGTTGAAGTGACAAATAGATTCAAGGGATTAGATCTGATAGACAGAATGCCTGAAGAACTATGAACGGAGGTTCGTGACATTGTACAGGAGGCAGTGATCAAGATGATCCCCAAGAAAAAGAAATGCAAAAAGGCAAAATGGTTGTCTGAGGTGCCTTGAAAATAGCTGAGAAAAGAAGAGAAGCTAAAGGCAAAGGAGAAAAGGAATGATATACCCATGTGAATGCAGAGTTCCAAAGAACAGCATGGAGAGATAAGAAAACCTTCCTCAGTGATCAGTCCAAGGAAATAGAAGAAAACAATAGAATGGAAAAGACTGAAGATCTCTTCAAGAAAATTAGAGACATCAAGGGAACATTTTGTGCAAAGATGAGCATAATAAAAACAGAAATGGTGTGGACTTCACAGAAGCTGAAGATATTAAGAGGTGGCAAGAATACATGGAAGAACTATGAAAAAAAAAAAAAAATCTTCATGAACCAGATAACCACAATGGTGTGATCACTCACCTCGAGGCAGACATTCTGGAAGGTGAAGTCAAGTGGGCCTTTGGAAGCATCACTACAAACAAAGCTCCTGGAGGTGATGGAATTCCAGTTAAGCTATTCCAAATCCTAAAAGATGATGCTGTGAAAGTGCTGCACTCAATATGCCAGCAAAGTTGGAAAGCTCAGCAGTCATCACAGGACTGGAAAATGTCAGTTTTCATTGCAATCCCAAAGAAAGGCAATGCCAAAGAATGTTCAATCTATTGCACGATTGCACTCACCTCACACACTAGCAAAGTAATGCTCAAAATTCTCCAAGCCAGGCTTCAACAGTATGTGAACCGTGACCTTGCAGATGTTCAACCTGAATTTAGAAAAGGCAAAGGAACCAGAAATCAAATTGCCAACATCCATTGAATCATCAAAAAAGCGAAGAATACCAGAAAATCATCTACTTCTGTTTAATCGATTACGCCAAAGCCTATGACTGTGTCTATCAAAACAAACATGGAAAATTCTTCAAGAGATGGGAACAACCAGACCACCTTACCTGCCTCCTGAGAAATCTGTATGCAGGTCAGGAAGCAACAGTTAGAGTTGGACATGGAACAACAGACTGGTTCCAAATCAGGAAAGGAGTATGTCAAGACTGTATATTGTCACCCTGCTTATTTAACTTACATGCAGAGTATATCATGTGAAATGCCAGGCTGGATGAAACACAAGCTGGACTCAAAATTGCTAGAAGAAATATCAGTAACTCAGATACACAGATGACACCACCCTTGTGGCAGAAAGCAAATAAGAACTAAAGAGTCTCTTGATGAAAGTGAGAGGAGAGTGAGAAAGTTGGCTTAAAACTCAAGATTCAGAAAACTAAGATCATGGCATCTGGTCCCATCAATTTATGACAAATAGATGGGGAAACAATTGAAACAGTGAGAGACTATATTTTTTGGGATTCCAAAATCACTGGAGATGGTGACTGCAGCCATGGAATTAAAAGACGCTTGCTCCTTGGAAGAAAAGCTATGACCAACTTAGACAACATATTAAAAAACAGAGACATTACTTTGCTAACAAAGGTCCATCGAGTCAAAGCTATGGTTTTTCCAGTAGTCATGTATGGATGTGAGAGTTGGACTATAAGGAAAGCTGAGCACCGAAGAATTGATGCTTTTGAACTGTGGTGTTGAAGAAGACTGTTGTGAGTCCCTAAGACTCCAAGGAGATCAAACCAGTTAATCCTAAAGGAAATCAGTCCTGAATATTCATTGGAAGGACTGATGCTGAAGCTGAAACTCCAATACTTGGCCACCTGATGCATAGAACTGATACATAGGAAAAGACTCTGATCTGGGAAAGATTGAAGGCAGGAGGAGAAGGGGTCAACAGAGGATAAGATGGTTGGATGACATCACTGACTTGATGGACATGAGTTTGAACAAGCTCCAGGAGTTGATGATGGACAGGGAAGCCTGATGTGCTGCAGTCCATGGGGTCACAAAGAGTCTGGGGACACGACTGAGTGACGACTGAACTGATTACTTTTTCATTTATTTGACACAAATTTTTGAGTGTCTACTTTGTGCTATACATTGTACTAGTTGCTAGATACATGTTGGTAAAGATAACAGTTCTTCCTTTCATAAAACTTACAGTCTGGAAAGTTGGGAAGGATAATCAAAAGCTTTGGCAGAAAATAAATCAGCATGGATGGATGGAATGCTTTATTAACAAATCATGGGACTGTCCTCATCTCTGCTTCTCTTTTCCTATTTCATCCTCTTTGGGAAGTAGTTGTCTTTGTGTTCATTAATTGATAGAAGATTTGAAGCAAGGTACGAAGTAGAAGTGTAGTAAAAGACTCCCTGGCCTTTATTGTAAAACCTTATGCTCACTGACAATATTCAAAGTTGAGTAAAATAGATTAGAAGAAGGTTTGAGGACTCTAGAATAGAGGGGGAAAGTTGCATATATTGAACCATCCTCACATTCCTAGGATAAATCCCATTTGATCAGGGCACATAATCCTTTTATTATATTGTTTAGGTTGGTTTGCCATATTTTGTTAAAAAATTTTTGCATCTGTGTTCATCAGTACTATTACCCTGTGGTTTTCTTTTGAGGTGATGTCTTTGTATGGTTTTGGTATCTGAGTGATTCTGGCCTTGTGGAATGAGTTTGGAAGCAATCTTTCCTCTGCAAATTTTGGAATAATTTAAGAAGAATAGGTGTTAACTCTTCTCTAAATGTTTGATAGAACTCTCCTGTGAAACTGTCTTGTCCAAGATTTTTATTTGGGGGAGTTTTTAAAATTACTGATCCAATTTCATTACAGTAATTGTCTGGTCAGTTTTCTATTTCTTCCTGACTCAGTCTTAGAAGTTGTACATTTCTAGAAATTTATCCATTTCTAGTTTGTTCATTTTAGTGATACATAATTGTTCATAGTAACCTCTTATGATGTTTTATATTTCTTTGGTATTGGTTATAACTTCTTTTCAACTTCTGATTTTATTAATTTGGGGCCACACTTTTTCTTGATGAGTCTGGCTAAAGGTTTTTCAGTTTTGCTTATCTTTGCAATGAACCAGCTCATGAATCTTTCTATTGTTTTTCTTGTCTCCGATACATTTACTTCTGCTCTGATCTTTATGACTTCTAAGTAATTTGCTTTTATTTCCTTTTCTAGTTCCTTTAGGTGTAATATTAGACTCTCTACTTAAGACTTTTCCAGGTTCCTCAGGTAAGCTTGTATTATCCTGAATTTCCTTCTTAGAATTGTTTTTGCTGTGTTCCACAGATTTTAGAGCATTATGTCTCCTGGTATTTTTAATTTATTTCTGGATTTCCTCAGTGATCCACTCATTAGTAGCATATTGTTTAGCCTCCACGTTTGTGGTTTTTGCAATTTTTAAATTATAGTTGATTTCTAGTCTTAGAGCATTATGGTTGGAAAAGATGCTTGATATAATTTCAATTTTCTCAAATTTACAGAGACTTTTTTGTGACATAGTATCTTGGAGAATGCTCCATCTGCACTTGAAAAGAATGTGTATTCTGCTAATTTTGGATGATGCCCTCCTACTGGGGTATGAGGTCATGTCCTGGATCTAGGGCCAGCCACCGATGGTTGAGCCTACTACTGGGGCTAGTGCAGGTGTACTGGTGGGAAGACCCAGGTCCCAGGCCCTCTGGTGGGTGAGGCCAGGTCCCATATCATCTTGGCACTCAGGGTTCCTAAGACAGACAGCCTCAGAAAATGTTTTAAAATTATTTTTTTGAAGCAGAGAAGAGTGAGGGAAGCATTTTAACAGATATACATAAGAAAAATTGGCTTGTGAAATAGGTTCTCTACCTTCTCTTTATTGCCTCATCTTTAGCCCTGAGATTATAATGCTGAGAAGAGGACTGCCTGGACTTATGATTTCCTTAAGAGTGCTTCCCACTCTAAAATGATGACAATAACTATTATTGTTGGGAATAAGTATTTTCTGGACACTCTTCCAAACATTTTACATGTGTGAAATCACTGAATCTTTGCAATCTAACAGAAAGTATTGTAATTTTCTCAGTGAAGAAGGTGAAGCACAGAAGAACATGCCTCAGGAGACCAAGCCATAACTTTTGATGTTAACCCATCCTTCTAGTCCTTAGGCTTTTCTTAAACTGGAAATATTAATTTCCCCTAAAATTAAAAAAAATATTTTAATATTGTTTTTAACTTGTAAAATGTCAATGAAGAAGGTCAATCTCCCATTAACTCTAAACATATAGTATTGACAGTTTATTTCTTCATCTATGAATGAAAAAGCAATTAGCTGCACAAGTAGTATATGTCCATTTGTCCACACAGCTCATGAGTACAAATGTCTCCATGTATGCCTTCAATGAGCATGCTATATAATTAACGCAGAACTTTCCTGTAGGAAAAAATACTCCTGTGTGTTTCTCAAGTGCCAACTCCATTATAGAATATCTGCATGGAGGTAAATATTTTAATTAATGATTTTATCACACTAATTCCCAGGACATTTTTCTTCTACTGTTTTGAACAGAGTGAACTTTTAAAGTTATCAAAAATAAAATGCTGTTCCCAAAGTAACCACATACAAATATGCAAAAATTACTTAAGAGAGTCATTTATTTGAGTCTATAATTAAGTGGCATCTCAGTTCATGCACATGAGGCCATAAAATTTTTCTCCTTTTTAATGATGTTGTTCATATATCAGTGTGCCCATCCCTCTCATATCATTTTGTCCATGATGAATAGGGTGTTAAGAATGTAGTCTAAAATATCTTATTGGCAATTGCACAGTATTTAAAAACTTTGACAAGTCTTCTCTTCCTAAGAATTTATATTATACTACATACAGGGAGCAGAAAATGTCAATCTCTTTCCCATTCAATGTTTTAAAAAATAAGCATATGTATAATAAATATTTTATATAAATGTTATGTGAGTATGTATATAATTTTAAGATTCTTATTAAGTATGTATATATATATAATATTAATCAAATTTGTATGTAATCAAACTTCTGTCCCTGATCAACTGGAATCTAAATTCATAATTCCCTGGATTAGCCAAATATATAAATAATTAGAAATGGTCATATATAGGGTCAGTCACTTTATTTAGTTACCAGGAAAAGATAAAGCTACATTCATTTCATTCCTGGTTGGATTATAGGAAGGTTTCTCTTTTGTTCAAATTGTGCTCACTTCATCAGAATCTGCAGAGCTCAGGACTGAAGAGGAATTGGGGGCAGGAGGAGAAGGGGATGACAGAGGATGAGATGGCTGGATGGCATCACTGACTCAATGGACTTGAGTCTCAGTGAACTCCGGGAGTTGGTGATGGACAGGGAGGCCTGGCATGCTGCGATTCATGGGGTCACAAAGAGTCAGACGCAACTGAGCGACTGATCTGATCTGATCTGATTCTTAACAAGTTCATCTGGTGATCTCAAGACACAAGAAGCTTGGAAAATATCAGTTAGACTATCTGACAATCCAGATTGATAAATTACTTAATTACATTTTCTACTCTATTACAGATATTTCAGCTTCCTTCTCTTACTCTGCAAAACATGTACTGCATGAAGTCCTCTAGTGATGGGTTACAATTTCTTGAAATCAAACTGTGTCTGGTGGGAAGGGAACTAAAAGGTCATCTTGCCCAAAAGTTAAGTAATTTCCTGATTTTAATTCAGCCTGTTTCTCGCTAAAGGCAAAGGAGAAATGGAAAGATATACCCTTTTGAATACAGAGTTCCAAAGAAGAGCAAGAAGAGATAAGAAAGCCTTCCTCAGCAATCAATGCAAAAAAAATAGAGGAAAACAATAGACTGGGAAAGACTAGAGATCTCTTCAAGAAACCTAGAGATACCAAGAGAACATTTCATGCAAAAGTGGGCACAATAAAGGACAGAAATGGTATGGACCTAACAGAAACAGAGAAGATATTAAGAAGAGGTGGCAAGAATATACAGAAGAACTATACAAAAAAGATCTTCGTGACCCAGATAAACACAATGGTGTGATCACTCACCTAGAGCCAGAAGTCCTGGAATGTGAAGTCAAGTGGGCCTTAGGAAGCATCACTATGAACAAAGCTGGTGGAGGTGATGGAATTCAACTTGAGCTATTTAGAATCCTAAAAGATGATGCTGTGAAAGTGCTGCACTTAATATGCCAGCAAACTTGGCAAAGTCAACAGTCATCACAGGACTGGAAAAGTTAGTTTCTATTCCACTCCCAAAGAAAGGCAATGCCAAAGAACGCTCTATTAACCACACAATTGGACTCATCTCACATGCTAGTAAAGTAATGTTCAGAATTCTCCAAGCCAGGCTTCAACAGTACATGGACCGTGAACTTGCAGATGTTCAACCTGGATTTAGAAAAGGCAGAGGAACCAGAGATCAAATTGCCAACATCTGTTGGATCATCAAAAAAGCAAGAAAATACTAGAAAATCATCTACTTCTGCTTTATCAGCTACACCGAAGCCTTTAGCTGTGTGGATCACAACAAACTGTGGAAAATTAGTAAAGAGATGGGAATACCAGACAACTTGACCTGCCTCCTGAGAAATCCATATGCAGGTCAGGAAGCAACAGTTAGAACTGGACATGGAGCAACAGACTGATTACAAATCAGGAAAGGAGTATGTCAAGGCTACATATTGTCACCCTGCTTATTTAACTTACATGCAGAGTACATCATGAGAAATGCTGGGCTGGAAGAGGCACAGGCTGGAATCAAGATTGCCAGGAGAAATATCAATAACCTCAGATATGCAGATGACACCACCCTTAAGGCAGAAAGCAAAGAAGAACTAAAGAGCCTCTTGATGAAAGTGAAATGAGAGTGAAAAAGTTGACTTGAAACTCAACATTCAGAAAACTAAGATCATGGCATCTGGTCCCATCAGTTTATGACAAATAGATGGGGAAACAATGGAAACAGTGAGAGACTTTGTTTTTTTGGGCTCCAAAATCACTGCAGATGGTGACTGCAGCCATGAAATTAAAAGATGCTTGCTCCTTGGAAGAATAGCCATGACCAGCCAAGACAGCATATTAAAAAGCAGAGAAATTACTTTGCCAATGAAGGTCCATTGAGTCAAAGCTATGGCTTTTCCAGTAGTAATGTATGGATGTGAGAGTTGGACTATAAAGAAAGCTGAGCACC
>NW_011494926.1:6288614-6288720 GCF_000754665.1 Bison bison bison | reverse complement strand
ATACAACGCAACACTGCTGCTGCTGCTGCTAAGTCGCTTCAGTCGTGTCCGACTCTGTGCGACCCCATAGACAGCAGCCCACCAGGCTCCCCCGTCCCTGGGATTC
>NW_011494926.1:6286528-6288514 GCF_000754665.1 Bison bison bison | reverse complement strand
TCAACAGAGGATGAGATGGTTGGATGGCATCACCGACTTGATGGACATGAGTTTGAACAAGCTCCAGGAGTTGGTGATGGACGGGGAAGCTTGGTGTGCTGCAGTCCATGGGGTTACATAGAATCGGACACAACTGAGCGGATGAACTGAACTGAACATATTTTCAAGAAAGCAATATAAATCCATAAATTCTACAATCCCCAGCCAGTCATTTTTGGCCAACCTTGCTCAAATATTTTTGCATTGACAAGTGACTAATATGAGTCATGTCTAATTTTCTTATTCATTCCCTAAGGCAAAAATAAGTCAGACTAAGGCAGCAGAATTACAGTTCCTTAGTTGTCATCATCAGGTGTTTTCCAAGATACCAGTGTATGGAAAAAAAGAGAAAAAAAAAGATGAAAATGACTGTGAAAAAATTTAATTGGTTGGTGTTATGGTTATTTAAGTAGACAATTTGCATCAGTCTTCAAAATTGCATTTGCTACCAAACACTATTGCTATTATTGATGGATTTTAAGGTCAAAACAACTCTGAATGACTTACTCTGTGATTGAATTGCACCATATAACTTCATTGTGTTTCAACAAAATTTTTTCTGTAATTCAGAGTCTGGGAGACATTAAGTAGCTATGTATTGATTCTTTTTCCCCCCTCAAGTAATCAATTCAGATCCTGTGGTCTTAATTTCCCAAAAGACTGTAACATCCATATACATTCTATTTTTGTGAGGATAAGGTTCTGTGTACTACAAAATGCCATCAGACATTTTTGATGCCCATATGAACTGTTGTCACTTCAGCAACAGAAGTGGTAGAGAATCTACTCTAGCAGAAACATCAGAGACTAAAAAGAAAAAAAAAATTCTTTGTTGAAAATAATATGTTTTAATACATGCTAGAAAGAGATGGAATTCACTGGATAAGATAAGAATAGATTTTTTTCTTATAATTCTTTTTTATTGACAGGATATTTGTCATTGACCATAGGTAAACTGAACTGAACTATAGGTGACTATAAAATGTTATCACTGAAGGCCTCACAGTTTATTTAGTCTTAAATTATGAGGAAATTAAAAGTTACCTGATATTGACAGTTCACTGAACAATAAACATTTATTAAGCGGTTACTATGTACCAACGAATGTCCAGGGAACTGGAAACGGAGCAGTGAACAAAATAAAGCACTTTTATCTTCATAGGCTTACATTCTGGTGGGAGGAGACAGATAACAAACAAATGTGTTGTAAGTACTCTAAAGTAAAATAAGTTCAGCTAAGGAGATAGAGCCGGCTTCCCAAGGTGGCGACAGTGGTAATGAACTCACTGCCAATGCAAGAGACATAAGAGAAGCAGGATCCCTCGTTGGGAAGATCCCCTGGAGGAGGACATAGCGGCCTACTCCAGCACTCTTGCCTGGGGAGTCCCATGGACAGAGGAGCCTGGCGGGCTACAGCCCAGAAAGAATGCAAAGAATTAGACATGACTGAAGCGACCGCACAATGGCGCTCATCTCACATGTAGTAAAATAATGCTCAAAATTATCCAAGCCAGGCTTCAGCAGTACGTGAACTGAGAACTTCCAGATGTTCAAGCTGGTTTTAGAACAGGCAGAGGAACCAGAGATCAAATTGCCAACATCTGCTAGATCATGGAAAAAGCAAGAGAGTTCCAGAAAAACATCTATTTCTGCTTTATTGACTATGCCAAAGCCTTTGACTGTGTGGATCACAAGAAACTGTGGAAAATTCTGAAAGAGATGGGAATACCAGACCACCTGTCCTGCCTCTTAAGAAAGCTATACGCAGGTCAGGAAGCAACAGTTAGAACTGGACATGGAACAACAGACTGGTTCCAAATAGAAAAGGGAGTACATCAAGGCTGTATATTGTCACCCTGTTTATTTAACTTATATGCAGAGTACATCATGAGAAACGCTGGACTGGAAGAAACACAAGCTGGAATCAAGATTGCCGGGAGAAATATC
>NW_011494926.1:6285783-6286298 GCF_000754665.1 Bison bison bison | reverse complement strand
CATGAGAAACGCTGGACTGGAAGAAACACAAGCTGGAATCAAGATTGCCGGGAGAAATATCAACAACCTCAGATATGCAGATGACACCACCCTTATGGCAGAAAGTGAAGAGGAACTCAAAAGCCTCTTGATGAAAGTGAAAGTGGAGAGTGAAAAAGTTGGCTTAAAGCTCAACATTCAGAAAATGAAGATCATGGCATCTGGTCCCATCACTTCAGGGGAAATAGATGGACAAACAGTGGAAACAGTGTCAGACTATTTTGGGGGGCTCCAAAATCACTGCAGATGGTGATTGCAGCCATGAAATTAAAAGATGCTTACTCCTTGGAAGGAAAGTTATGACCAACCTAGATAGCATATTGCAAAGTGGAGACATTACTTTGCCAACAAAGGTCCATCTAGTCAAGGCTATGGTTTTTCCTGTGGTCATGTATGGATGTGAGAGTTGGACTGTGAAGAAGGCTGAGCGCTGAAGAATTGATGCTTTTGAACTGTGGTGTTGGAGAAGACTCTTG
>NW_011494926.1:6282376-6285683 GCF_000754665.1 Bison bison bison | reverse complement strand
CATGCGAAGAGTTGACTCATTGGAAAAGACCCTGATGCTGGGAGGGATTGGGGGCAGGAGGAGAAGGGAACAACAGAGGATGAGATGGCTGGACGCATCACCGACTCGATGGACATGAGTTTGAATGAATTCTGGGAGTTGGTGATGGACAGGGAGGCCTCGTGTGCTGCGGTTCATGGGGTCGCAAAGAGTTGGACACAACTGAGCGACTGAACTAAACTGAACTGAAGCAACTTAGCACACATGCACACAAGGAGATAGAGCATTTGAGAAATTCCTCTATGAAATGAAGATGTGAGTCATGTAGTTATGTACATGTCTCTGCCACTCAGCTAGGATATAAGCTACCTAACAGCAGAAACAAACTATTAAGTGCCTGTTATCTCCTTTCTCCTCCTCTTAGGATCTTGCACAATAGGGGTCTAAAATACTTAGTTGCTTTGAAATTTATTTCATAAAAGCAAGGACAGTCAGCACCTCGTCCCAGCCTGTAAAGCAAACATGCAACTACTAAGTTCATGAAACAGTAGGACAAATTCTATCAGGTAGAAGTGCTTCCCCCAACTATTCTACTTAACCCACATGCAAAGTCTCATAGAAGAAAATAGCGAACCCACATTCATAAACTGGAAATAAATTCGTTGTATGTTGTCTTCAATATCAGTTATCAGTTCACTGAGTTATTAGCTCCAGTAGAGGGACAAATCTCTAGCTATTTCAGCAGTCATGATCCTACTAAAACTCCCCAAAAATAATGCAGATGAGAGTTACAACATTGACTTGTAAGAGGTTTCAACATGACAAAACTATGCTCTATTTTATTCAGCCAGCAAACATGTGCTGTGCTTGTCTTATTTGCCAGATTTTGGGGGTGTAATGTGGAAAATAATCCTGCCCTCAAAGAGTTTATTTGCTGGCAACATTTCAAATAGAACATATTTTATCCTTCTATAAAAGGGTGAGTCTTAGGGTTCAGGTACCATTGCCACTCAGTATCGTTGAAGAACAATACTAAACACAAAGAGAAGAGTCTAGTGAAATACAGCCCCAGGATTCAGTATACCATTGTCCCAAAAGACAGTGGTTTCCTTGACTTGGCAGTTTCAACCCTAGTGTCTCTTTGCAGATGAGGACAAAATTGTTCAAAACTGAGTCCCTTACTGAGCTAAAGGTCTTTGGCCAAGTCCTGACACAAGCAGACATAAACACACACGTCTGAGGATACTGCATGGCTGCTACCACTGTACCCATTACTCCCCACTGTCCATTACTGGGCAGATGTTGATCCATGACAGTCTTTGAGCCACTGACCTCAGGGTGGATCAATAAGAGACTTCTGCTCCTGGAAAAATCAAGCCGTTCATGGACAGTCATGTCATTGTTTCGACATCCTCAAGTTACTAAGTTTCAGCTTTGGTTCTAGATAAGTCATTGAGTAAATCCGTATTTTATATGGAAAAGGAGAAAATCTAGCATTACCTGTTTTTGCTCTGTTTTATGCTGGCTTGTGGAGAAGGCGATGGCACCTTACTCCAGTACTCTTGCCTGGAAAATCCCACGGTTGGAGGAGCCTGGTGGGCTGCAGTCCATGGGGTCCCTAAGAGTCGGACACGACTGAGTGACTTCACTTTCACTTTTCACTTTCATGCACTGGAGAAGGAAATGGCAACCCACTCCAGTGTTCTTGCCTGGAGAATCTTAGCAGCAGCAGCAGCAGTATACTGGCTTATATACTTCTCAGACTACCCCTGAGTTAGGATACTTAGGGCTGGATTTGGTGTCCTGTTGTATTTAGAACCTCCCCTCTCAGGGAGGAGTCTTTGACTGGACATCTTTTCCATCTCATTTGTCCTTTTCACCCTCTGTTATGACTGTTTCTTCTTCTTCTTTTTTTTTTTTTTTAGTAGCTTCACAACTTGACACTTTGTGAGTACAGGCGTGCCAAGTTGCTATCTAATCTTTCCAGAGTCATGTGGCTTTCCTTTGAAGTTCTGATGGGAAATCTGACATACTCTGTGATCATGCTGTAATTCAGACAAGGGAAATCTAGCTCAAAACACCATTGTCTCCCCACAAACAACCTAGAATGTCTCCCAGTCTTCCAACCATAAAACAGATGGTTATGCCAACTTGAGATGTAGACCATGAAGAAAATGACACGTGCTTTCAGCTAAAGCTATGAGAAATTTGTGCTTTATATGCTCAGGATAGCAACCTTCAGGCACACAAACAGATATTATTATAGTATATCAGTTTGTATTTTCTTAAAAATATATACTGCTTAAAAACAATATATTGCATATAGTTCTCTATGCTATATAGTAGGTTCTTATTGCTTATACAGTAGTGTATTTCTTTAGTGCCCTCCTCCCCTTCAGTAACCTTAAGTTTGTTTTTTAAGTCTGTGAATCAATTTCTATTTTGTAAATAAGCTTATTTGTAATGTTCTTTTAAATATTTTCTTTTTTTTAGGTTTATTTATTTATTTATTTTAATTGGAGGTTAATTACTTTACAATATTATATTGGTTTTGCTATACATCAACATGAATCCGCTACGGGTATACACATGTTCCCCATCCTGAACCCCCTTCCCACATCCCTCCCTATACCATCCCTCTGGGTCATCCCAGTGCACCAGCCCCAAGCATCCTGTGTCATGCATCGAACCTGGACTGGCGATTCATTTCATATATGATATTGTACATGTTTCAATGCCATTCTCCCAAATCATCCTGCCCTCTCCCTTGCCCACAGAGTCCAAAAGACTGTTCTATACATCAGTGTCTCTTTTGCTGTCTCTCATACAGGGTTATCATTACCATCTGTCTAAATTCCCTATATATGCATTAGCATACTGTATTGGTGTTTTTCTTTCTGGCTTACTTCACTCTGTATAATAGGCTCCAGTTTCATCCACCTCATTAGAACTGATTCAAATGTATTCTTTTTAATGGCTGAGTAATACTCCATTGTGTATATGTACCACTGCTTTCTTATCCATTCATCTGATGATGGACATCTAGGTTTCTTCCATGTCCTGGCTATTATAAACAACGCTGCGATGAACATTGGAGTACACGTGTCTCTTTCAGTTCTGGTTTCCTCTGTGTGTATGCCCAGTAGTGGGATTGCTGTGTCATAAAGCAGTTCTATTTCCAGTTTTTTAAGGAATCTCCACACTGTTCTCCATAGTGGCTGTACTAGTTTGCATTCCCACCAACAGTGTAAGAGGGTTCCCCTTTCTCCACATCCTCTCCAGCATTTATTGCTTGTAGACTTTTGGATCATAGCCATTCTGACTGGCG
>NW_011494926.1:6278397-6282276 GCF_000754665.1 Bison bison bison | reverse complement strand
TGACTGGCGTGAAATGGTACCTCATTGTGGTTTTGATTTGCATTTCTCTGATAATGAGTGATGTTGAGCATCTTTTCATGTGTTTGTTGGCCATCTGTATGTCTTCTTTGGAGAAATGTCTGTTTAAGTGTATGATATTATTATATAGTGAAAGCATTAGTCACTCTGTCATGTCCAACTCTTTCTGAGCCCATGAACTATAGTTTGTCAAGTTCCTCTGTCCATGGAATTTTCCAGGTAAGAATACTGAAATGTATTGCCATTTCCTTTCCCAGGGGAACTTCCCAATCCAGGGATTGAACTCAGATCTCCTGCACTGGAAGCAAATTCTTAACCATCTGAACTGCCAGGGAAACCTAGATTATTATATAACCCAGGTTATTACTATATAACCCAGATTATTAGTATATAACCTAGATAATTATATAGCCAGCAAACTAAAAGTCTGGAACTAGAAGAATGGAATTGGTACTAAGTTTTAGGATTTAGGGTCTCTGAAAATAAAGAAAGAATGGAAAATAAAATTACAGATTAGAGGTGATATTTCATTGTGGTTTTGATTTGCATTTCTCTAATAATGAAATGTTGAACATCTTTCCATGTGTTTGTTAGCCATCTGTATGTCTTCTTTGGAGAAATGTCTTTTTAGGTCTTTTTCCTGCTTTTTAATTGGGCTGTTTGTTTTTCTGATACTGAGTTGTATGAGCTGCTTGTATATTTTCAAAATTAATCCATTGTCAGTTATTTCATTTGCTATTATATTCTCCCATTCCGAAGGTTGTCTTTCCACCCTGTTTATAGTTTCCTTTGCTGTGCAAAAGCTCTTAAGTTTAATCAGGTCCCACTTGTTTATTTTTGTTTTTATTTCCATTACTCTAGGAGGTGGATCATAGAGGATCTTGCTTTGATTTATGTCATCGAGTATTCTGCCTATGTTTTCCTCTAAGAGTTTTATAGTTTCTGGTCTTACACTTAGGTCTTCAATCCATTTTGAGTTTATCTTTGTGTGTGATGTTAGGAAGTGTTCTAATTTCATTCTTTTATGTGTAGCTATCCAGTTTTCTCAGCAACATTTATTGAAGAGGCTGTCTTTGCCCCATTGTGTATTTTTGCCTCCTGTGTCAAAATTAAGGTACCCATAGGTGCATGGATTTATTTCTGGGCTTTCTATCTTGTTCCATTGGTCTATATTTCTGTTTCTGAGCCGGTACCATACTGTCTTGATGACTGTAGCTTTGTAGTATAATCTGAAGTCAGGAAGGTTGATTCCTCCAGCTCCATTCTTCTTTCTCAAGACTGCTTTGGCTGTCTGGGGTATTTTGTGTTTCCATATGAATTGTGAAATATTTTGTCCTAGTTCTGTGAAAAATGCCATTGGTAATTTGATAGTGATTGCATTGAATCTGTAGATTGCATTTGTTAGTATAGTCATTGTCACAATATTGATTCTTCCTACCTAGGAATACGAAATATCTCTCCATCTGTTTATGTCATCTTTGATTTATTTCATCAGTGTCTTATAATTTTCTGTGTACACTCACACTGGTCAGAATAACCATCATCAAAAAGTCTACAAACAATAAATGCTGGAGAGGGTGTGGAGAAAAGGGAATGCTCTTGCACTGTTGGTGGGAATGTAAATTGATACAGCCACTATGGAAGACGGTATGGAGATTCCTTAAAAAACTAGGAATAAAACCACCGTATAACCCAACAATCCCACTTCTAGGCATATACCCTGAGGAAATCAGGGTTGAAAAAGAGACATGCATCCCATTGTTCATTGCAGCACTATTTACAATAGCTAGAACATGGAAGCAACCTAGATGCTCATCGACAGATGAATGGATAAAGAAATTGCAGTACACATACACAATGAAATATTACTTATCCATAAAAAGAAATGCATTTGAGTGAGTTCTGATGAGGTGAATGAACCTAGAACCTATTATACAGAGTGAAGTGAGTCAGAAAGAGAAAGATAAATATCATATTCTAATGCATATATATGGAATCTTGAAAAATGGTTCTGAAGAATTTATTTACAGGGCAGCAGTGGAGAAACAGACATAGAGAATAGACTTATGGACATGGGGAGAGGGGAGGAGAGGGTGAGATGTATGGAAAGAGTAACATGGAAACTTACATATGTAAAGTAGATAGCCAATGGGAATTTGCTGTATGGCTCAGGAAACTCAAACAGGGGCTCTGTATCAAACTAGAGAGGTGGGATGGGGAATGAGATGGGAATGAGGTTCAAAAGGGAGGGGATATATGTATACCTATGGCTGATTCATGTTGAGGTTTGACAGAAAGCAACAAAATTCTGTAAAGCAATTATCTTTCAATAAAAAAAATAAATTAAAAAATAATTACAGATTGGACAATACAGTATTTTCTTTTTTTCCATAGTTGTAAACATTAAATAATTTCACAGTCTGGTCAATGATCCTTTTTGGATACAACAGCCATTTTTAAAGCAGGCTGTGAGGGATTTGTATTTACTGAAGCTTTGGAAAAAAACATCACTTATCCTAACTTTTGCTTCTTCATAACATTCACTAAACAAACAAAAAAATCTTAAAAAATAAAAACACTGAAACGTCTGCCTTTTATCTCTTATACAACATATCCTTTTCTTTATAGTTAAGATCACCTTGGAAAAGTTGATAGATTATATTTAACAAATCTTTGTGAAGAATGACAGAGTTCAAATGTATCAATTCTTTCATTTTTATCAGAACTAAAGCACAGTTTATCCAAGCCTATGCCTCTCCCAGTGACAGAGCCTTCTGTTTATACATTAGTCACTTTATTAAGGGCTTTGCAAACCCTTTTTCATAAAGTGAGTCTGTCTGTTTTACCATTGTCAGATTGGAAGTCGGCAACTGAGAGATTTGGCATTTCTTATTATAGAATACATGTTTGCCTTCTCCTAAAAGAATACATATTCATTGTTTTTAATTAAATAATAGAAATTATATAATATTCTTTAAAACTGATTTTTATTAAACAAAAAATGACTGAATTATATGTAAAATAAGATTGTGACCAAAACAAATTTTGCAATGAGAAAGAGAAGTTCAAATGAATGCCCTGTAAAAAAAAATCCTTCCTAAGAAACATTTCAGTTATAGTCTGGAAGTAGTTATGCTGGAGAGAATGGCAGTGTGATGGGATTATAAAGATTAAAAAAAAAAAAAAAAAAAAAACCTTAATTATAAGTCTTTTGACCAAAAACACGACCCAAGTCAGTTATTTAAATTATCTCAATGTGATTTCTCATCTTTAAAAATCTATATCTACCCAAAAAGGATAGAATAAAGTAAGAAAACAGATATAATGGTGCTTGTAGCTTATTTGTTGCTGTTGTTATTGTTCAGTCACTAAGTTGTGTCCGACTCTTTGGTGACCCCATGGACTGTAGCCCGATGGGCTCCTCTGCCTATGAGGTTTTCCAACAAGAATACTGGTTGGGTTGCCATTTCCTCCTCCAGGGAATCTTCCCACCCAGGCATCCAACCGGCATCTTCTGCATTGGTAGGCAGATTCTTTACCACTGAGCCACCAGCACCATAAATAGGCAAGTTACTTAAATTCTTTCTGTGGTATTACAAGGTTAAGTATCTTACAGCCAGAAGCACAGTGTTAGCATCCATTTCTGAAGTAAAAATATTGTCTCATGAAATGTGTGTGTAATGTATCAATATATGGCTTCCAGAGAGGAAGAGAGTCTCAGCATGTAACATGGTAGAAGGGACACTGCTTATTTAAACTGCTTATCTAGTGTAAGCTACCAGAATCTTGCCATCTGGGATCCAACTGGCTCAGATACAGACCCACAACAATGCCCAGAGTTCTTTAACACATGATGGTAAA
>NW_011494926.1:6263771-6278297 GCF_000754665.1 Bison bison bison | reverse complement strand
GATGGTAAAAAAGATGCCAATAACTCAACTGAGAATAACTAAATTTATGTTCTACTGAAATTTAGAGTTCTACGCATGTTAGCACATGATTGACAGAAGTACAGGTGAACACAACAACCTATAAGTGATGCAAAGTGGGGTTCCATGGTGAATCCCTCTCTTACCCACACTCATTGAAGAATTTGTGGGGTTGGGCGAATATTCTTAATGTTCTGTGTTCCCTCTTGTTTCTATCTTTCTGACTTGATGATCTCTCCATGTCCTCCTTGATCTTGTCCCAGTGTGTGAAGTGAGGTAAAGTGAAAGTTGCTCAGTCGTGCCCAACTCTTTGAGACCCCATGAACTATACAGTCCATGGAATTCTCCCAACCAGAATACTGAAGTGGGTAGCTGTTCCCTTCTACAGCAGATCTTTCCAACCCAGGGATCGAACCCAAGTCTCCCGCATTGTGGGCAGATTCTTTACCAGCTGAGCCACAAGGGAAGCCCAAGAATACTGGAGTGGGTGGCCTATCCCTTCTCCGGGGGATCTTCTTGAACCAGGAATCGACCTGGGGTCTCCTTCATTATTCTATACCAACTGAGCTATGAGGCTTTGCACTAAAGCTGCTTTGCACTAAATCCCTCATGGCCACTTTGCACTAAATCCCACACTGTCCCAGTCTGCTTTGCACTAAATCAACTGTACCTATATTTCTTTTCCCTTATAACTAAATAGAGCAAATTCTAAGTCTCTCTGGAACTGGTCAAGGTTCAGACTTCAAAGATTAAAGTCCTCATTAACTCTCTTGCTAAGAAGATTGCTTCCTCCAACCGATTCAGAAAAATGCCAATCATTTACTCCGATTTAGAAAATGACTCCTCTTCTCATTTGCCTTGCACTGAAATTTTATATCTGAATACTTTGTTTGGAGTCACGTAGGTGGCTATACAAAAACATGGAAAGTTTTTGTTTCTTTAATGCTTGGCTTTTGAGGTAGGAATAATTGTTTTCTATATTGGTGTTGTCAGCAGGGAATATCCCTCTGGGTAGAAAAAGCATGCTAAAACATTCCTAATTGCAGCAGCCTGAAACTGTATTACTTGCCTCTTCATGCATTCTGTCATATGTGCTACATATATCTGATTCTTGAGAGATCTGAATTCTAACATTTGCCAAAAGATGAGTTATCAAGCCATAGTTAATAAAATGTATAATACAGCTACTATTACAAATTAACCCAGCTAGACTTTTTAGAAGCTCAGATTTGATAAATAAGAAATAAGCAAAAGAAGAAATACTCAGCAAGTAACATAAAATAAAATACTCCTCTAATATTGGAAAGTTCTCAAATTATTTTAGAAATAAATATTTTAAAAAATCAAAAGAAAATATTAAGAAAAACTTTGCTGGGGAATTCCCTTTTTCACTTTCATTGCATGAGATACAACAGTTGCCAGTTCTATAGCCATCTCTCTGGTAAAGCACCTTATATTCACCATCAGCCAAATGAAAGGCCACTGTCTATTTTGCAAAAAGTATTAACTGTTTGATTTAACCTTCACCCAGGTCAAGCAAAGAGCGTTCTACTCTGTGGCTTCTGTTTTGTTTGTTTTTGATGTGGACTATTTTTAAAATATGTTTTGAACTTGTTAAAATATCGCTTCCGTTTCATGTTTTTATTTTTTGGCCCTGAGGCATGTGGCTCCCTGACCAGGGATTGAACTTGCACACTCTGCATTGGGAGGAGGAAGTCTTAACCACTGGATCTCCAGGGAAGACTCTGAAGCTTCTATTTCTAGCTGCGGTTTTCTTTTGTTTTGTTTCCATCTTATTTCATATTAAATTGCATTTATTTATCTCCTATGTGGATTCTGTACCTCATATACTGACAATTAGGCTAATTGTCATTCTTGCTAAAAACTACAGAAAGTTACATACTTTTTAAACTCTTTAAAGAATCCTTCAAGGTTAAAGCCCAGCGGAAAACCCCTCTTCAGATTTGCATTTCACAATCCATTATTTATTATTGTTGTTTGCCCTCTCGGAACACCGTTCTTTAGGTACTGCTGTGAGCAATATTTATATTCCAAACTTATTATCTTTTTCCCTTTGTCTATCCAAAACTGAAACCCAAGAGAAGACTCTCATATTGCATATTTGAGATAATGCCTCAAGTAACCAGCTGAACAGCAGGTCTGTTTTAAGTACCCAACTTTGAGCTTAAAATGTCTAGGTGTATGTCATTTGTGGCAATTCATACATAAACTACTCTTGTTTCTGATCTCTCCATGATCCTACTGTCTGAATGAGTTTTGTAGAGGGAAAATAATAAATGAAACATTAGGCTAACGGCTTTCTAGCTCTCTTGGCTCATAGTAATCTTTATTGTTCCAGACATTCCCAATATACAGCAACAAAATCAGATTCAAGACACAGAGCTCTCCTTCATAATTCTAAACACAAAGAACACTTTCTTCCTTTTACTATTGCTAATAAAGTAACATGTTTTCCTTCTAAGGTTCTTATATTTAGTACTGGGAGAACCACAGACAAGTAATTATTTTTTCCAAACGATGCAACATATATTGCCCAACAGCCCAGAAAAAAAAAAGAAGAATAAAGGTCATGAGATAAAGGGAGCCCACAAGAAAATCAATTCTAGTAACACAGAGTGTGCATCATTGTAATCATCCTGGTTTACTCAGCTACTGACCAAAATCACTGGAAGTCTATCTTACTTACCAAGTTAAGCAATCTTCCAAATAGCATTCTGAATCGAGTATTGCTGCTACATTTTATTTTAACTGAAATAAACTGTGGTTCAACTTAAACAAAGCAGTCTTGGTAGAGTTGATATAGCTGCCAGAAGTAGGATGCTACATATAAAAGTAACTTTTAGGAAAAGATTTAAGATCCTTGAAAAACAGATTTATCAGCCCAGACTCAGATAGTGAGTGTAGGAAATCAATATTATAAATAAAATTATTACCCATAAGAGTAAAATATTTTGGTACTTCAGTAAAAGTTACACAACTATCTGAATAGCATGCTCTACCTGGAATAGACTTAGTATAATACTGTTTTTTTACACATTAACTTGAATATTGATGTCTGTCATCACTCCACATGTATATATATAATATCTATGAATTATACATAAAATCATATAAAATCCAGGTAAAATATAAAAAATTTTAATTTCTCATGCTGGCATTTGGTGGTTCACTGACTGCTGGCTGGGGCAGCATGGATGGATACAAGAAGAACTTCCCCACCTGATTTGTTAATTCTTAAATTAAATAGATGCTTATTTTTTTAATGCAGTGAGCTTTTTAGAGTTTGCTACACAGAGTTATTGAGGCTACAGATAATGGATGATCTATTTTTATTGGACTATAATTTCTTCACAGTGTTGTGTTAGTTTCTGCCATACAACAAAGCGAATCAGCCATATGTAGACATACATCCCTTCCCTCTTGGACCTCCCTCCCACAGCCCTCAGCCTACCCATTTAGGTCACCACACCACAGAGCACCAAGCTGAGCTCCCTCTGCTATATACAACAGCTTCCCACTAAGAATCTATTTCACACATGGTGGTATATGCATATGTCAATCCCAGTCTCCCAATTCACCCCACTCCCCCTTTCACTCCTCATGTCTACATGTCCATTCTCTACATGTTTCTTTTCCTTCCCTGCAAATTGGTTCATCCATACACTTTTCTAGATTCCAATATATGTGTTAATATACAATATTTGTTCTTCTCTTTATGACTTATTTTACTCTGTATGACACACTCTAGGTGCATCCACATATCTACAGATGATAAAATTTCTTCCTTTTTACAGCTGAGTAATATTTCATTGCATATATGTACCACATCTTTATCCATTCATCTGTCGATGGACATTTAGGTTGCTTCTATTAATCTCCAAATATACAAACAGCTCATGCAGCTCAGTAATAACAACAACAACAAAAACCCAATCCAAAAAAAAAAAAATGGGTGGAAGACCTAAATAGACATTTCTCCAAAGAAGACATAAGGTGGCCAAGAGACACATGAAAACATGTTCAGCATTACTAATTATTAGAGAAATGTAGATCAGTTTACAATGAGGTATCACCTCACACTGGTCAGAATGGCCATCATCAAAAAATCTACAAACAATAAATGGGTGATCTTTTGATGAAGGAAAGAACTGCATAAAGAGAGGCATAAGGATACCAATGAAAATCCTTCTCTACTTCTCTACTGCTGCCCCTCAGAATTCTAGAGTTCTTATCTCCCTTATTGGATGTTGTTTTAGGCTGCCTCAACTTGGTTCCTAAAATTTTATCTGGACTCAGGAAAAAAAAAAGAATTTAAGTCCTAGCCTGGGGCTTATTACTTCACTGAAACTCTGTTAGGTTTCAATATCCTCCACAGTACTACCTATGGCATGGAGTTATTTGGGGAAGTGTACTAGGAAAATATAAGTAGAGTGATTCACATGTTACCTGATGCAAAGCACGTGCTCAATAAATAGGAGGCACTAAGGAAAGATTGACCAATAAATGACCTTGTGTCTTCTCATTCTTCAGGAAGCTGAATGGGTGAACACAGAGAAACAAGCACAGACAAATCCAATTACACAATTACACTCTGCTTTGTGAAAACTGCTAACATCTCGCTGGACAAAGCAAGTCACACGCCTGATACAGAATGGACGTGAAAGGCATAACAAAGTTATAGGGCAAATGATTTGAAAGCATGAGGTTGGAGAATTGGGCCCACTAATCAAATCAATATACCAGAATCTATAACTTTTAATCTTATATCTAATACTCTTTTCATGCTTGGCATTTTCAGGCTTTAATTCCAAAAGAATAGTGATTTACAATAAATGTTCAGTTCAGTTCAGTTCAGTCGCTCAGTTGTGTCTGACTCTTTGCGACCCCATGGACTGTAGCACACCAGGCTTCCCTGTCCATCACCAACTCCCGGCGTTTACTCAAACTCATAACCATTGAATCAGTGATGCCATCCAACCATCTCATCCTCTGTCATCCCCTTTCCCTCTCGCCTTCAATCTTTCCCAGCATCAGGGTCTTTTCAAATGAGTCAGCTCTTCGCATCAGGTAGCCAAAGCATTGGAGTTTCAGCTTCAGCATCAGTCTTTCCAATGAATATTCAGGACTGATTTCCTTTAGGATCGATTGGCTGGATCTCCTTGTAGTCCAAGGGACTCTCAAGAGTCTTCTCCAACACCACAGTTCAAAAGCATCAATTCTTTGGCGCTCCGCTTTCTTTATAGTCCAACTCTCACATCCATACATGACTACTGGAAAAACCATAGCTTTGACTAGGTGGACCTTTGTTGGCAAAGTAATGTCTCTGCTTTTTAATACTCTGTCTCAGTTGGTCATAACTTTTCTTCCAAGGAGCAAGTGTCTTTTAATTTCATGACTGCAGCCACCATCTGCCGTGGTTTTGGAGCCCAAAAAAGCAAAGTCTCTCACTGTTTCAGTTATTTCCCCATCTATTTGCCATGAAGTGATGGAACCAGATGCCATGATCTTAGTTTTCTGAATGTTGAGTTTTAAGCCAAGTTTTTGACTCACCTCCTTCACTTACTTCAAGAGGCTCTTTAGTTCTTCACTTTCTGCCATAAGAGTGGTGTCATCTGCATATCTGAGGTTATTGATAGATGTATCTATATAAAATGACTTTTCATTACTCCATCATAAAAGATGCACCGATTACTTTGCTACTCAAAGGTGGTAACTGGACCACTGGTGTTGACATTTTGCAGCACCCTGATAGAAATTCAGAATCTTGGGCCATGCTCAAGGCCTATTGAATCATAATGGACCTTTCAAAGGACATCCAGGTAACTTGTATTAACATTGAAATTTGAAAAATCACTGGCTATTAGATTTAGAATTCTGTTTCCATATTTGTTTTCTGTTATGTTTGCTAAGGAAATAAACTAATATAATTAGAAGAATTTTTAACTGTAAGGATTTTGACTATCCAGTAATAACCTAATTTTTAAATAGATAAAAGATTTGACACTTCACCAAAGAGTATATACAAATAACCTCTAGCCACATGAAAAGCTGATTGGCATCATTAGTCATTAGGGAAATGCAAGTTAAAACAGTACTGAAACCCATGAGAATCACTGAAACTAAAGAGACTGAACATATTTGCATGAACTATCTCAAATATGCATTTGAGAGCAATTTAACAATTTTTTTACAAAGATAAAGTCGTACCTGCCCCCATAACCCAGCAATTCCACCCTGAATACACACTTAAGGGAAAAGAAAGTGTGTATATACCAAATAACATGTACAAAAAGGTTTATAGTAGTTTGACTCATAACAGCTAAAAATGGGAATAACCTAAATATCAATCAACTAGAGTGTGGATAAACAAAATGTGGTATATTCATGCAACAAAATACTCCTCAGCAATAAAAAGGGCTTCACTGGTAGCTCAGCAGGTTAAGAATCCACCTGCAATGCAGGAGACCCCAATTCAATTCCTGGGTCAGGAAGATCCACTGAAGAAGGGATTGGCTACCCACTCCAGTATTCTTGGGCTTCCCTGATGGCTCAGCTGGTAAAGAATCTGCCTGCAATGTGGAAGTTCAGGGTTTGATCCCTGGGTTGGGAAGATCCCCTGAAGAAAGGAATGGCTACGCATTCCAGTATTCTGGCCTGGAGAATTCCATAGATTGTACAGTCCATGGGATCTCAAAGAGTCAGACACGACTGAGCGACTGTCACTTTCAATAAAAAGGAAGGATATGCAAAACATACATGCATCTGACAGACATTATTTTAGAGAACAAGTTCAAACACATACCAAAAACGCATAATATATGATCCCATTTATCTGAGATTAAATGACAAGGAAAATTAATCTAGGCTGTAAAAATCAGAAGGGTGGTTTTCTGTGTGGTGACTGGAGATGTGATATGGATTAAACATAAAAGAACAAGAGATCTTTCTACAGCGATGGTGAGCTATTGTGGCTCTCTGTGGGTATTTTTACACGGTGTATATATTTGGCAAAAATGTATTGAACCTTGTGCATTTTATTGCTTATAGATTAAACTTCAGTAATGAGGTGTTCATCACTTCAAAGCTTTCAAATCATATGTTCTACATACTCTTCCTCTTGCAACAACCCTGTGAGGCCAGCAGGGCGGGTGTTATTATGAACTGTTCAGATGAGAACGTTAAAGCTCAGAGAGACGCAAACTGACAAAGTCTCCTGCATGCCCATAGGTCTTTGACCACGATTTCATATTCTTAATTACACTTCTGCCAGCAGTAACGGGGGATCAAAGTCAGTTCAGTTCAGTTCATTTCAGTCACTCGGTCATGTTGGAGGACTCTTTGCGACCCCAAGGAATGAAGCACACCAGGCTTCCCTGTCCACCACCAACTCCCAGAGCTTGCTCAAACTCATGTCCAACAAGTTGGTGATGTCATCGAACCATTGCATTCTCTGTCATCCCCTTCTCCTCCTGCCTTCAATCTTTCCCAGCATCAAGGTATTTTCCAATGAGTCAGTTCTTCACATCAGGTGGCCAGAGTATTGAAGTTTCAGCTTTAGCATCAGTCCTTCCAGTGAATATTCAAGACTGATTTCCTTTAGGGTGGACTGCAGTCCATCGGATCTCCTTGCAGTACAAGGGACTCTCAAGAGTCTTCTCTAACACCACAGTTCAAAAGCATCAATTCTTCAATGCTCAGCTTTCTTTATAGTTCAACTCTCACACCCATACATGACTACTGGAAAAACCATAGCTTTGACTAGATGCAGGTATTCAAATAAAAAAGAGCTAATGTATTTAAAAGCCCTAAGAAGAACGTTTCTGCTGGGATAGCACTATCTGAATACTAAGCATAGTGTTTCCCTGTCTAATATACACTTTTTAAAGATTTTTTGATGCAGACCATTTTTAAAGACTTTATTGAATTCGTTACAACATTGCTTCTGTTTTATGTTTTGTTTTTTGGCCCCAGGGCATGTGAGATTTTAGCTCCTTGACCAAGAATTGAACTCACACTTCCTGCTTTGGAAAGGGGAAGTCTTAGCTACTAGACCACCAGGGAAGTCTCTAATATACACTTTTGTCTCTTGTCCGTTGTTGTAGAGGATGGGGAAGCTTCCAAAGAGGGAACTGGAGAAGACCCTAGAAAAAGGAGATGATTCTTGCTAGGGGAACCAACTTTGGTTTAGAGCTATTCTTCCCTGTAAAGAAAGAAAGAAAGAAAATGAAGTCATTCAGTCGTGTCCGACTCTTTGCGACCCCATGGAGAGTAGCTTGTGCCAGGCTCCTCTGTCCATGGGATTTCCTAAGCAAGAGTACTGGAGTGGGTTGCCATTTCCTTCTCCAGGGAATCTTCCCGACCCAGGGATTGAACCCAGGTCTCCCTGTGGTTCTTCTGAATCACGAGGGAAAGACAAACATTTTGGACCACAAGTGAGAGACGAGATGGAAATTACAAAATCTTACATCAAAGTCAACCTAAAGAGAGAAAGATGTCAAGGAAGCCATAGTAGGACCCATGGGTCCAGCTAGCCAGTGTGATTTGGTAGTTTCTATATCTGAAATGTCAGCAAGGAAATAAAGACAAACCTGGGACTGTGGTCTGGTTGCCAGATGTCAGAGCTCCTGGACTTCAGATAAGACAGTTTCTCTAGGCTCATAGGCTGCTGTAACTATTTCTAGTCCCCTGGCTGAACTTCTAGACTCACATCCTTGAAGCTAAGGGACTGATTTGTTTGCTGGTACTAATAAATATTTGAATCAATATGAAATTGATTCTAGGCATAGAACATACTGAACTCTCCCTAACAGGAGAGACTGCTGATTTAACAAGAAGCATTATTGTGATACTCATTAGGCTTACATGCACCTAGGTAGTAAAACTGCATATTGTTTACCACTTCATTGTTCTGATTCTTTTCAGTAAAATCCAAGTTAGAGCTGGCTAGGAAAATTATACATATATACATATATATGTGTGTGTGTATATATATATATATATATATATACATCAGATATATATATGTGTATATATATATGTATATATATATATATATATATCTGTATACAGGGAGGGGAACAGTGTGAAGAGAAGTGCTTCTTGTAATATATGAAGAATCAGTTCAGTTCCGTTGCTCAGTCGTTTCTGACTCTTTGTGACCCCATGGACTACAGCATGCCAGGATTCCCTGTCCATCACCAACTCCCAGAGCTTACTCAAACTCATGTCCATCAAGTTGTTGATGCCATCCAACCATCTCATCCTCTGTCATTCCCTTCTCCTGCCTTCAATCATTCCCAGCATCAGGGTCTTTTCCAATGAGTCAGTTCTTCACATCAGGTGGCCAAAGTATTGGAATTTCAGCTTCAGCATCAGTCCTTCTAATGAATATTCAGGACTGATTTATTTTAGGATTGACTAGTTGGAACTCCCTGCAGTCCAAGGGACTCTTGAGAGTCTTCTGCAATACCACAGTTCAAAAGCATCAATTCTTCAGTGTTCAACTTTCTTTATACTCCAACTCTCACATCCATACATGACTACTGGAAAAACCATAGCTTTGACTAGACAGATCTTTGTCAGCAAAGTAATGTCTCTGCTTTTTAATATGTTGTCAAGGTTGACCATAGCTTTTCTTCCAAGTGTCTTTTAATTTCATGGTTGCAGTCACCATCTGCAGTGATTTCGGAGCCCCAAAAAACAAAGTATCTCACTGTTTCCATTGTTCCTCCATCTATTTGCCATTAAGTGATGAGACTGGATGCCATGATATTTGTTTCTTGAATGTTGAGTTTTAAGCCAACTTTTTGACTTTCCTCTTTCACTTTCATCAAAAGGCTCTTTAGTTCTTTGCTTTCTGCCATAAGGGTGGTGTCATCTGCATATCTGAGGTTATTGATATTTCTCCTGGCAATCTTGACTCCAGCTTACATAAATTAAATAATCAGGGTAACGATATACAGCCTTGACATACTCCTTTACCAGTGTGGAACCAGTTTCTTGTTCCATGTCCGATTCTAACTGTTGCTTCCTGACCTCCATACAGATTTCTCTGGAGGCAGGTATGGTGGTCTGGCATTCTCATCTCTTGAAGAATTTTCCACAGTTTGTTGTGATCTACACAGTCAAAGGCTTTAGTGTAATCAATAAAGCAGGAGAAGATGCTTTTCTGGCAATCTCTTGCTTTTTCGATGATCCAACAGATGTTGGCAATTTGATCTCTGATTCCTCTGCCTTTTCTAAATCCAGCTTCCTCTGCCTTTCTAAATCCTGAAAGTTCAGAATTCACGTACTGTTGAAGCCTGGCTTCGAGAATTTTGAGCATTATTTTGTTAGCGTGTGAAATGAGTGCAATCGTGCGGTACTTTGAGCATTCTTTGGCATTGCCTTTCTTTGGGATTGGAATGAAAACTGACCTTTTCTAGTCCTGTGGCCACTGCCGAGTCTTCCAAATTTGCTTTCCAAATGAAGGGTGGAAATAAACTAATCCAGTGCGTTTTGGTTTTTGTTTTTTTAGCCTGGAGGCACATTAGTGTCATATTTGAAGCTTTAAATAAGGCACCACTCTGTCCAGGTCCCATTGCCCAGAGATTCTAACTTAATTTGTGAGGGGATGGAGAGGGAAGAGAGGTATGAATGGTCACGAAAGTTCCACAGATAGTTCTAATGGGCTTCCTGGGACTAAAGTCTGCAGAGAAGAGAGGATAGTCATTCAGAATGAGGTCCAGGTGTGTAAACCAGCACTCCAAAATGGATTGGTTCCAAAAACTTCTACAGAAAGAATAAAGGCATTCAAAGAGGTGGTCCCATCTTCAAATCAGATGGAAAGCCAAAGGGAAAGACCTTAGAGACCTCAAAGCTACAAAACTCTCCCAAATGAAAAAGAAACATGACTCCACAAGGGTCTCCATTGCTTCCGTCTTTGCTCCCAGCATATCTCATCCTGCTGTCACTTTTTGTGGACTTACGCTGTCAACATGGGATCTGTGAAGTAGGTAGTGCCACACTTCTCACTTCATCTTACAGCAGCTTTCCCACTTGGAGTCACTTGATGCAAGTTACTCACTCAGTTAAACCCCAAGGACTATACTGCTGCTACTGCTACTGCTGCTAAGTCGCTTCAGTCGTGTCCGACTTTGTGCGACCCCATAGACGGCAGCCCACCAGGGTCCTCCGTCCCTGGGATTCTCCAGGCAAGAACACTGGAGTGGGTTGCCATTTCCTTCTCCAAGGACTATGCTAAGCACATTCAATTTACTGTTTTCTCTAAACTGGAAATTGTATGCTCACATCCACTCAGCAGTTAAAGAAATGTAAACTATAATAATTAGATCCTCTTAGGATCAGATTAGAGAAGATTAAAAAATAATAGTCAACATAGACAACCATAAGGGAAAGACACTTTCTTACACTCTGCCTATAAGAAACTAAATTTGTATGTCTCCTGGAGGACAATGTTTGTTTTTATCGCAAGAGAAATCTTAAAAGACCAGAAAATATTTGATCCAACATTCCCCTTCTGGAAATTTATCCTAAGGATACATATAAATACTTATCTAATCATGATGATATAAACATTAAAACAACCTAAATATTAATGAGTTTGAGTAATTCAATCACTAAGTCCATTTCATTAAAAATGATATAAAAGAATATTTTACAAAATTAATATGTGATCAGACAAACAGATAAAGTAGAATGTACACTAAGATCCCATTTTTGGTTAATATATATGCATAGAAAAAAGAGTGGAACTTGGCAACAACTGTTGGCAGTGATTATATGGGTGAAGAAGCACTGTCTTCTATTGAACACTACCATTTTGCTGTATTTTATAATGTGAATCTAATTTTTTGTTCCTTAAATAATTGAGGCAAATGCATAAAAACAAAGACAAAAGACTAAAAAGCAATATGACAAAATATTAACAGCTGATAGTCAATTTTTGTTTACATGTGTTTTCAAGATTTATAACAATGAATATGTTACTATTACAACAAAAAGTGCCTCAAGTAATTTTAATTGCAGACTTACATAATGTAAGACATTTCAGATTCTTCAAATAATTTAATTGTCACAGCTATGGCATTTCCCTTGTTGAGCCCAAGATTATTTTTAAAAACAACTGCAAACAAAAGCACTTAGCATTAGCACAAGCCTATTTCAGCTTAAGAGAGAAAGACTCTGACCTTTCACTGATGACAGTCTATATGGGTTTTGAGAACTGTCCTTGCCATTATGTGTAGCTTTGATACTTCAGAACAGAAGTCCCTTGGAATTTTATTCTACTTAGGTATCTCTATTTTCTTTTGTGACATTGCATCCTGCGTTTAGAAGCAAAAGGTACTTTATTAACAATTTTATTCCCAATTCCTTTTTTACTTGTATATTTTATTGCTTTTTTTCCCCACATTTTGAATTGCCCTAGGTCTTGATAATCCACACACTATAAGTATCAAACAATAATTATATTGTGTCTGCAAATGTTCAGGTACCATTTAGTGCAGGAAATCCATCAAAGTATTCCCTTTCAAATTTCACATTCAGGAAAGGAAGAAGCTATTTTAGGACTTCCAAACCTATCATCTTGAGGAACCAAAGGTATGCCTACCGAGAAAAGTAACTGTCCATCAACTGTAGTCTGAGAATGCTGCTTATATAGAAAATTAATACTCCTTCTCCCACTTCTTTCTGTGGAAGAACAAGGTGTAATTTCCTCCAGAGGGTGCCTGAGATGCCTGCCTCAGACTGGAAGAACCTCTGTAGCCCTCAGACATGCTCTTACAAGAAGTGATATATGTTCACTGGAAATATTTTATGGCCAGACCCAGACATTGTCCAGATTGATACAAAGGATATTTCAGGAAGAACCAATACCCACTGCTGCCCAAAGAAGCAATGACATCACTCTCTACATGCTTCCTATGAGCAGATGCTAAAACTTGAGTCCCATTGAGTCCTCAGCACTAGGCATTATAGAAATGTGCAATGATACTTGTCATCAGGTCAGGTCATGCATGCATGCTCAGTTATGTCCAACTCTTTACGACCCCATGGACTGTAGCCCACCAGGCTCCTCTGTCCATGTGATTCTCCAGGCAAGAAAGCTGGAGTGGGTTGCCATTTCCTCCTGCAGAGGAATCTTCCCACCTCAGGGATTGAACCCCCATTTCCTGAGTCTCCTGCATTACAGGAAGATTCTTTACCACTTGAGCCCCTGGGGAAGCCCTCTCGGAAGCTCACTGTCTCCTTGAATTCTATAATTTCAGGTGCTGATAAAAGAGAAGGAAGTTCATTAGGACTGACTCAAATGTATTCTTTTTTAAAGCTGAGTGACATTCCATTGTATGTTACTACTCTCTCAATTTGTCCCACCTTCTCCCTCCCACACTGGGTCCACACGTCTGTTCTCCATGTCTGCATCTCCGTACTGCCCTGGACATAGGTTCATCGGTACCATCTTTCTAGATTCCATACATATGCATTTAATATAAAATATTTGTCTTTCTCTTTTTTATTTACCTCACTGTGTACAATAGGCTGTAGGTCCATCTGCCCCAATGCTCGTTGCAACACTTTTTACAATAGCTAGGACATGGAAGCAGCCTAGATGTCCATCAACAGATGAATGGATATGGAAATTGTGGTACATGTATACAATGGAATGTTATTCGGCTTTAAAAAAGAATACATTTGAGTCAGTCCTAATGAATTTCCTTCTCTTTTATCAGGACTTGAAATTATAGAACTCAAGGAGAGGTTCAGCTTCCTAGAGAGCTTCCCAGGTGGTGCTAGAGATAAAGAACATGCCTGCCAATGCAGAAGATGCAAGAGATGCTAGTTTGATCCCTGGGTTGGGAAGATCTCCTGGAGGAGGGCATGGCAACCCACTCCAATATTCCTGCTGGAGAATCCAATGAACAGAGGAGCCTGCAGGCTACAGTCGGTAGGGTTGCAAAGAGTTGGACATGACTGAAGTGACTTCACATGCATGCCTGTGCTTACCAGAAAAGTGAAAACAGAGCCACTGGGTGGGGCAAAAGCAGATTGAATCACTGTATCTGCTGCCTGACTCATTTCTGCTCCTCTCCTTCTTTATTCCTTGGTGATTAAAGATTAAAGATCCCATGGTGAATGTTCTGATAATATACTGCTATGTAATAAACTACCCTAAAACCTAGTGACTTTAAACCACCACCATTTTATGGTACCTTATATTTATGTGGGTCAGAAATTCAGGGTCCACATAATTTCTGCTCTTTAAAAGACACTGCTAATATATCTGGTACAGCATTTGTATCCAGAATGTACTTTATTTTTTTTTTTTTCATTTAACAATAACCCTGTGTACGAGACAGCAAAAGAGACATCGATGTATAGAACAGTCTTATGGACTCTATGGGAAAGGGAAAGGGTGGGAAGATTTGGGAGAATGGCATTGAAACATGTATAATATCATGTATGAAACGAGTTGCCAGTCCAGGTTCG
>NW_011494926.1:6262311-6263671 GCF_000754665.1 Bison bison bison | reverse complement strand
GGTATACCTGTGGCGGATTCATTTCGATATTTGGCAAAACTAATACAATATTGTAAAGTTTAAAAATAAAATCAAATTAAAAAAAAAAACTAAATAAATAAATAAATAAAATAAAATACATGTGTGGGTCCCACAGGGAGTTCCACCTGAAGAAAAAAAAAATAAAAAATAAAAAATAAAATTATGTTTATTATACTTGTTTCAGAATCATTGTCTTAACCTCACTTCAAAAAACTCTGAAAACCCAATAATAAAAAAATCAAACAATCTAATAAAAAGCAGGCAAACCTTGAAAGACACTGCACCAGAGAATATATATAAATGGCAAAGAACCCCATGAAAATTGACTCAATATCATTAGTTGTTAGGGTTCTGTAAGTCAAAACCATGAGGTGACACTGTGTATGTGTTAGTCGCTCAGTCATGTTGGACTCTCTGCAACCCCATGGACTGTAACCCGTCAGGTTCCTCTGTCCATAGCATTCTCCAGGCAAGAATACTGGAGTGGATTTCCATTCCCCATAGTAATTTATAGAGATTAAAAGCAGATGAGTGGTTTTCTCCTTTCAGAGGAGGAGCTGAAAGGAGGACTAGGAGTGATCACAATGGGGCACCAATGGGGAACAATGGATATGGATATCTTGGCTATGGTGATGGTTTCCCAGGGGTATACCTTGGGAAATCAAAGCATATGAAATTATTCAGTTTAAATCTATGCAGTTTATTGTGTGCCAATTGTACCTCAATACAGTTTTTAAAAGAAAACGGAAAGAAGGAATCTTCCCCCCCAACTCTTGTCCCACCATGAAAACCACAGAACTTTAAAATTTATAGAGATATATATGTTAAAAGAAATTTGAGACTGATACTTTGTGTTCCAAATGAGGAAATTACCCCTCAGACAAAAGAGGGGATTTGCCTAAGGTCACAGTGCTGTTGGTTGCAGTTTCAAGTTCCCGTGTCTTTACTTCCTACAAGCTGCATGTTAAGTCACTTCATGTCAAACTCTTTGCAACCCTACGGACCATAGCCCAACAGGCTCCTTTGTCCATGGGATTCTCCAGCAAGAATACTGGAGTTGGTTGCCATGCCCTTCTCCAGGTGAAACTGCATCGAAACTGCATCTCTTATGTCTCCAGCAGGTGGGTTCTTCACCACTAGCACTACTTGGGAAACCCCTACTTACTATTACTCTCTGCAGAAATATGCCTCTTTTTGTAATTACAAAGGAAACATGTTCAAAGTATTTCAGGATCAATTAATCTGATTGAAAGTGTGATTTAAATGTAGACAAATATAGGTCTTAATTAAGATGAAGGACATCTAAAACTCTGATTTTTTTTTTTTGCTTATATATATA
>NW_011494926.1:6251866-6262211 GCF_000754665.1 Bison bison bison | reverse complement strand
ATATATATATTTTAATTTTATTTTATTTTTAAACTTTACATAATTGTATTAGTTCTGCCAAACAGAGGGATGGTATGGGGAGGGAGGAGGGAGGAGGGTTCAGGATGGGGAGCACATGTATACCTGTGATGGATTCATTTTGATATTGGGTAAAACTCTGATTTTAAAAAAGCCACAGTCTTTCTGGCCTAAAGAACTTGAGGGTGGAGTTTGGAATAATCACAGACTCTGTAAAGTGAGTGGGGGAATCCTGCCTCTGGCATGTAGAACCAGGCCACATGTTAGGTGAGAAGTTGATGGTATGGTGTTATAATGAAAGCGGTATTTCTAGAAAGATCAGTCATCAACTAACCCTACAAGCAAGTTGAATCTCATGATAGATCTTGATAAGGAAGAATAGGTATACCTCAATGAAAAGAAATACAAAAGAAGGACATTGGGAGGATGTTGACATGCTAGGCGGTATGTTTCTCCAGGGATTCAGCTCTCTAAGAAGCCATCTCCATTCCCCTCTCTATCAGGCTTGGAGGAAAGGAATGGTCTATAGATGGGTAAACAGTGTCCTTAGCATGGGCTAAGCTCAAGCCCATTTATGCATGGAGAGTGCATAAATGAGAACCCGAAGGTCTGAAAGCAGACTTACATAACCGTTTGAAGTGTATTTCTTTTTCCACAGGAGAGTTGGAAGTACTGCCCTCAATCAAACTAAGCTGTTTCATGGCCTTGTTTAACAAGTAAATGAAATCTCATGGCCATCCCATAGTTTCAGCTTTCATCCTGGCCATCATAATCTGCCTGGCAAGCTTGGAAATGAGGTGTAGAATAACACATTCAGTTTTAGCATGAGCACTGGTTCTTGGGCCCATCAGTCAACCCTGGTATACTCCAGAGTGTTCCTGAAGGGTTTTCAGCACCAAAAGTGTTTTCTGAAGGCAAATCCTATACAAATAGAGGAGAGAGTGTCTTGATTTTATTTAAGTGCCATACGTCTCAAGATAATCCAAGTTGTCTCTGTCACTAACAAGCCCTGCTTCCTGTCACGATTATCTACCCAGGCATATCCTCAGCAATCCTCAAAGTCTACAGACTCTAAAGTAGATTAAAGTACATATGTGTGCGTACATGTACAAGCAGCTGAAAACCAGATTTGGACAACATCTGCCAAGTTATCTGAGCAGGTCCTCAGTCAACAAGAGCTGTTTTTGGAGATGCAATATTTCTCTTGGGTTGAGAGCCCTCTCAAGGACATTATATCAAGTTCACAATAAATATCTGTAAATGGATTATGTCTCCAGTAACAGTTGAACATAGTCTTGTGTCTCATCAATTGGCTTAATGAGACTGAAGGGCAATGAATGGCTGCTGAGCAGTAAAATTTTGTCCAGGAATCAGAGAAGGCTTCCTTAACACAGTGGCCTTGAGGATGAAGAGAATGCATCCAAGTTCAAGAGAGGGGATTGACCTTTGAGGCAAAGGAAATGTTATTTGAAGGCCTGGTGCATGTGGCTAGACCAGGGCAAATGAGAAGTGATAAAATGAGGCTGGAGGGCAAGCCAGCTAGTCAAGACCAAAGACAAGGGCTGGGGAATGCATCCACCTCACTGGCAGCAGGAACTGCAAAGTTCAAGGCAAAGAGTTTGGGAACAGAAAGGGGAAAAGACCTGGGTCCAATAATTAAATTTACCAGTGAAGTCTACCACTACCATATCCTTTTAAGAATTCAAAAAAAAAGATAGGTGATTTTAAATTGTTTGAAAATAACTACAGATTTAAGAAAATGAAAATAGTGATAACCTTACTTTTCCTCTGAAACACTAAATACCAGAACAAATGGAACATGGTATGCTAGGTTGAATCATATCCTTGCCACAAGACATCCCCATTCCAACCCTCAGAACCTGGGAATATATTATCTCCCAAAGTATAAGGGACTTTGCAGATGTCATTAGTTAAGCATTTTGAGGTGAGATGATTCTAGAGTACTTAAGTGGACTCAGTGTAATCATAAGGGTTCTTGTAAGAGAAAGGCAGAAAGATCCAAATCAGAAAGAGATGAGATGATGGAAGCAGAGATCAGAGAGAAGAGAAGATGCTACGATGCTGGCTTTGAAGATGAAAGAAGAGACCCCAAGTCTAAATGTGACTGTCTTCCCATAAGATGGAAAAGACAAGCAAACAGATATTCCTCGGGGCTTCCAAAAAGAACCAGCCCTGCTGACACTTTTATCTTAGTCCAGTGAAATTGATTTCAGACCTCCAACAACCAAAACTGTAAGATAGAATGTCACTGTTGTTTTAAGCCACTGTCTGGTAATTTGTTAAAGGAGCAAGAGGATGCTGATATACATGATATAAAGGCATTTGAAGGGGAAAAGTTGTGACTTAAATGTATTTAGTAAGTTGCTTTTAATGGATGAAAGAAACAGAAAAATAGGAAGTCAAGGACTCGAAATATACTTATTTACAGCAATTTGATTGACCAAAACTGTTTTAAGGTAGTTTTAATGAAGAATACAACTTTGTTTTATAACACCCTTCCATGCTACTGAATTTTTATGATCAAATTTTTGGCTGACTATGTCTTCAAGTAATTTTTTAAGAAAGCACATCTGGATGTTATTCCTGAGTTTTTGTGTATCTAGAAAGATACGTTTATTGCTATAGTACATCTGCATTAGTTTGACTTATTTTAAATTTTTAGGCCAAAATATTTTGTTCTTAAATATAACTTTAAATTTTTCATGTTAAACAATAAGGAATAAAAATCAATAAGCTTTGTTTTAAACCTCAGATATTTAGAAAAGATTCAAAAAAAGAGCTAAACATAAAATAGTTCAGAATAGGGTTGGTTATAGCTATGGTCAGGTAAAAAGTGAAATCAATCAAATGGAGAGACGTTTGCCATATCCAATTTTTAGAAGAGAATAAAACAAAAATGTTTGGCAAAACCAATACAATATTGTAAAGTTTAAAAATAAAATAAAATTTAAAAAAAAACGAAAATATGTGAGAGAGAGAGGGAAGACTAACATTAATAAAAATATCTTTACAATCACTTTTAAACCTTTGCATTTAAAAAAAATGGACAATATCTAAGTAGAACTATAAGGCTCAAACTTCTCAGGACTCCTTTAAACACTTAAAATGTATTGAGGAACCAAAACACCTTAGTTAATGTTTGTCATATATGTTAACATTTACCATCTTAGAAATTAAAACTAGGAATTTTTTGAATTAGAAATTGTTTTCTTTTTTTGTTAATGTATAGTTGACTTAGGACTAGGAATATTTAAAGTACACAGGTGTGAGGGTACTACATGGGCTTTTCTGTCAATGGAGTTCTCCAGGCAAGAACACGGGAGTGGGGTGCCGTCCCCTCTTCTGAGGGATCTTCCTGACCCAGGGAGTGAACCCTCATTTCTTATGTCTCCTACACTGGCAGGCAGATTTCCAACCACTAGCACCACCTGGAGAAGGAAATGGCAGCCCACTCCAGTGTTCCTGCCTGGAGAATCCCAGGGACGGAGGAGCCTGATGGGCTGCCATCTATGGGGTCACACAGAGTCGGACACAACTGAAGCGACTTAGTAGCAGCAACAACACCACCTGGGAAGCCCTGAGCTTCCCTGATGGCTCCGATGGTAATGAACCTGCCTGCAGTGCATGTGTTGTAGCAGATAATACAGAAGGCAGAGCAGAGAAACTTGGTCTTTGGGGATAATAAGAGATAAGAACGTGAGAGTCAGGAGGTTACAGCTGCCTGAAGTTCACTCTGTCTCTGCACTGTCAAGTTACCAATGGACTTCCTTATAGTGTAAGTCATTTTGGGTTAGATTTCTGTTATTTTTAGCATCAAGAGCTCTAACTGGTCCAGTAGTCTTTGGCATGAAAGTGTTAGCTACTCAATCATGTCCTACTCTTTGTGACCCCCATGGACTGAAGCCCACCAGGCTCCTCTGTTCATGGAATTATCCAAGCAAGGATATTGGAGTGGATAGCCATTCCCTTCTCAAGGGGTTCTTCCTGACCTAGGAATTGAATCCAGGTCTTCTGCATTGCAGGCAGATTCTTTATTGTCTGAGCCACCAGGAAAGACCAGTCTATGCTGCAACTCTACCATACTTGTATAACCAGTCTTGTTTAGATGGATAATTGAGTTGTTTACAACCTTTGACTATTTACAAACAAGGGGTCATGAATACTTTTGTATATGTTCACTTGGTCACATGACTTTGAGACCAAGCTTGAATATATCTGGAGAAATTAATCAAATTGTTATCAAAAAAGAAATGTAGTTTTAGCAAGAGTTTCCAAATTTCCCTCCATATAACTTGTATCAATTTTTACACATATTCACAAAATATGAGAACATCTGTTTCTCAAAGACTCTTTCACACGGTGTTAGCAAAGTTTCTGATCATCAAAGATTTTGTTTCCAGGAGCAATATTTAAAGTTAATAAAGGTATCATAAAATAGGTACCCCTAAATGCTTTTGTGTAATTATGTACAATCTTTCTGGAAGCAGTCAGGCAACATGAATCAAGAAATTTAAATTGACTTTTTAAATGGAGATATAATTGCCACACAGCATTATGTAACTTTGAAGTGTACAACATGCTTATTTGATACACATGTTATATTGCAATATTATTACCACTGTAGCATTAGCTAACACCTTCATCACCTCACACAATTATTATTTCTTTCTTCTGGTGAAAACATTTAAGATCTAGCCTCTCCACTTTGAACACTCAGTTATGAGGAAAATTTTAGAGATGAGGATAGTTGTTTATACTTAATAAAACATTGAGCTATTACTTTTAAAAATACTGAGAATAAGAACGAGTTGCAAAATAAGTTATGGCTTATCCATAGGATGAATATTATCAAGACATTAAATAAATACCTTGTTTTTGAAAAACAATAATAGTGAAATTTGCTTCTTGTTGTCATTGTTCAGTTGTGTCCAACTCTTTGTGACCCCATGGGACTGCAATACACCAGGTTTCCCTGTCCTTCACCATCTCCTAGAATTTGCTCAAACTCATGACCATTGAGTTGGTGATGCCATCCAACCATCTCATGCTCTGTCGTCCCCTTCTCTTCCTGACCTCAATCTTTCCCAGCATCAGGGTCTTTTCCAATAAGTCAGCTCTTCACATCAGGTGGCCAAGGTATTGGTGCTTTGGCTTCAGCATCAGTCCTTCCAATGAATATTCAAGGCTGATTTCTTTTAGGATTGACTGATTTGATCTCCTTGCTGTCCAAGGGATTCTCAAGAGTCTTCTCCAGCACTGCTTCTTATATAAGGTTAAATAAGTATTCATATAAAGTAACATGCTAATTTTGAAAGTATACATACTCATACACACATATGCAGAGAAGGCAATGGCACCCCACTCCAGTACTTTTGCCTAGACAATCCCATGGACGGAGGAGCCTGGTAGGCTGCAGTCCATGGGGTCCCAAAGAGTCGGACACGACTGAGCAACTTCACTTTCACTTTTCACTTTCATGCATTGGAGAAGGAAATGGCAACCCACTCCAGTGTTCTTGCCTGGAGAATCCCAGGGACGGGGAAGCCTGGTGGGCTGCTGTCTATGGGGTCGCACAGAGTTGGACACGACTGAAGTGACTTAGCATAGCACACACATATGTATATGTATTCCTCTGTATTTGACATAAATATATGTACAAATATGATTTATATATCTACATGTGCATAGAGGTCTTAAAGGATTTATACACCAAAATATTCTCACTTTTCTTTTCTTGGCAGATTTAGCAGTAATTGATTCTTAATATCTTCTTAAAAATCTTCTACATTTCTAAAACTCCATGTAATGAACATGTGTTATTTCATAATCAGAAAAATGTTCCCTTCTTTTACTATTCCTTGACTTTAGCTTGACAAGGAACTTGAATTCATAATTAATTGGAGGAAGGGAAATGGAACATCATGAAACTTTCTGGTTCATGAAACTTTCAACGTGAGTGAAAAATGAATATTCTCTAACATTTCTGACATGCTGATGTCTCTACTTAAGACTCTCCATTTTTTAACTTGTTAGGCCATGAAAATACTCATTACCTACTTCAAAAACCTCTGCCAAAGCTCATACAGATTTTTGATGAAATAATTTAACATAGCAATATGAAACTCCAAAGTACAGGACGCATATGAGAGGAAGTTAATATCTAAAATATAGATTTATATGAATAGTTTAATATTTTATTCATTCAGTTTTCATCCTTTCATTTCTGGTTGTATTATATACCATAATAATGAGTTACACAGATTGTTATCCTTAAAATGGGAAAATAGACATTCATACAAATAAATGTAAATTGTGACTGAAAAATGTCACTACGGGAGAGAAACAGCATAAGTAAGGTCTGTAAAGCATGAATTCTGGAGTCTGATGCCTGAGATTGATCTCTTTTATCAGAGACTAATTATATGACCCTGGGAAAATTACTTAACTTCTAGGTCCTCAGTTTGCTGATATATAAAATGGAAAATTTTTAAAGTATTTATGTCATAGGATTGTTATAAGTAATGATTAGGCTAATTAAAATATTATTGAGCTAATTAAAATATTAGCTCAATCAATGTTTACAGCAATCCTATGAAATAGGATTATGTAATTTTACATTTGACACATAGCAACTTCTAGTTAAACGTTTCATAAATGAGAGAACAGAATGAAGTACAAGTATAAAGAGCATTGAATAAGGAGAAATAAATGACTGTTGATGGCCAAAGAAGTACTTCCTGCATGTCTGGTGACTGAAAGGTAAGAGCTCCCTACGTGAGGGGCATGGGCTGAGGAAATTGTGTAAAATTAAAGTGCAACATGGTGAAAAGTAAAGACAGACAATGGCGGGTATGTTTGGCCACATTAAATATTGGGGTTTTATTTTACTAAAGTGGTATACAGAAAGTGTGACTTGATCAGGTTTCTCTTTGGAGAAAAATATTATTTCTCTGACTATGGAGTAAAGACTGGAAGAAGACAATTGACTCTAAGGGAAAGTCTGTTAGAAAGTGATACAGTATTCTAGGCGAAAGTGTGGTAGCTTGAACAAGGACAGAGGCAGTAGAGAAGAAAAAGGGACACACCGAAAAGCATCAGGAGGAAAAACCCTTCCTAGTGGTAGACCAGGCTTCCTTGTGGCTCAGATGATAAAGAATCTGCCTATAATGTGGGAGACCCGGGTTCAATCCCTGGGCCAGGAAGATCCCATGGAAAAGAGAATGGCAACCCACTTAAGTATTCTTGCCTGGAGAATCCCATGGATAGAGGAGCCTGGTGGGCTGCAGTCTATGGGGTCACAAAGAGTTGGACATGACTGAGCGACTAACAGTTCACTTCAGTGGTAGATCAGGTGTTGAGAATAAGACAAAAGCAAAAGGTAAGGTTAATTCCTGGGTTTCTGGAGCTGTTGAGTCAAGGACCATTGAAGGAAAAGACTAGAATTAGCAAGTAGAGAATGACTTTGAATCTAAATAAGCTGAGTTTGTGGTAACTTTGAATTATCCAAGTAAAAATATTAAGTAGGCAGTTAGTTATATGAATCCGGAGCTCAAGAGGATTGCAAAGCTGAACTGTAATATCAAATTTTATTACATAATGGATATTAAAACTAAATTGGAAAATTTTAATTATAATGTGGGAAAAGGTAAAGTTATAGAAACAAGTATAGATGGAAATGTGGGATAAAGGAAGGGTTGTCAGAGTTTGTTTCAATGGAGAGCATCAAAAATTGATAAGAAAGAGCTATTTGAGAGGATGTTAAATATACAAGACAAAGAAGCATAGGATTTTTGAGTAGGCAAATAAATGAATTAGCGTTAAAGAAAAGACTTCCATTGAGACCAAGAGAAAAGGAGAAAGAATGGATCCTGGTGTAGGATCCTGAGCCTGTAGCATATTAGCCCCTTCTTGTTCATCCTGCCCAATCAACATAATATCATTGGTGTGATGGAAGCGTATGATGTTCTGTGGGCTCCTGGTCCCTTCATACCTGATTATGAAAGAAGGAATATGAGTTAGCAAAGCCCTACGTAGGGCAACTGCTACCTCTACTGCTAAGTCGCTTCAGTCGTGTCCGACTCTATGTGACCCTATAGACGGCGGCCCACCAGGCTCCCCCGTCCCTGGGATTCTCTGGGCAAGAACATTGGAGTGGGTTGCCATTTCCTTCTCCAATGCAGGAAAGTGAAAAGTGAAAGTGAAGTCGCTCAGTCGTGTCGGACTCTAGCGACCCCATGGACTGCAGCCTACCAGGCTCCTCCATCCATGGGATTTTCCAGGCAAGAGTACTGGAGTGGGGTGCCATTGCCTTCTCTGTGGTAGGGCAAACATATTCATAAATATTTGTCCATTCCATAAAAATATGAACTATTTCTGATCATCTCTGATTGCTGCTGCTGCTGCTACTAAATCGCTTCAGTCGTGTCCGACTCTGTGCAACCCCATAGACAGCAGCCCACCAGGCTCCCCTGTCCCTGGGATTCTCCAGGCAAGAATACTGGAGTGGGGTGCCATTTCCTTCTCCAATGCATAAAAGTGAAAAGTGAAAGTGAAGTCACTGAGTCCTGTCCGACTTGTAGTGACCCCATGGACTGCAGCCCACCAGGCTCCTCCGTCCATGGGATTTTCCAGGCAAGAGAACTGGAGTGGGGTGTCATCACCTTCTCCGTCTTCTCTGATTAGAATTCAGAAAAACACACACACACACATTCACCAAATTAGTGGACCACTGTCATTTAACTGAGGCTTTCTATATCTCTTTTAGCAACAAATGAAACATCTGGCACAACGGCTGCCAACAGGGCTACTATATGTATGAGCTTGCAGTGATCTAAAGTTATTCTCCAGGTCCATCAGTATCTGAAGAGGTCAGACTGACAAATCAAAAGGAGATAAGGAAATTACAAGGGAGCACCACCCCACTATCTCTGCTGTGCTCACTCTACCCTTGCCCCAGAATATGGTAGCCAGGGAAGTTTCAGAGGTTCCTATTAGGCTGTCCTCAGTATATGATCTCTTACCAAATAGGCCAAATACTCAATGAAAGAATTATCCCAACTATAAGTATGTTCATCCTACTATACATTTGGGAAATGACCACGGAATAGACCAGTAGAACCAATGGACCTATTATAAAGTAGATTTTAGAACTCCATTTATTATCTAACCTTCATAAACCAGCATTCTAGCAGGGGAGCCATCATGATGCTCTGGTTCTCCAAGCATCAAAATCAACTTACTTGTGTTCAATAGTCCTTGAAATATCTGAGCATTTCCCTCTCCTGACTGTGTAGTCATCTGAGTAAATGATATAGGTTCTTCTGCGGAGGCACAGTGAAATCATTACAATATGCAATTGCCAGGGAGTTGCTGTGACCTTTCTCCTAGAAGCCACCCTTTAGTCAGTGGTTCCAGATCCAAAAATTGGCTCAGGTCCAAGAACAGAGCAAGGAATTATGACTTACTGGATTGACTACCTTCAGCTTCCTGCCCCTCCTCAGGCCCTCTCATTATAGAAGTTAAATGGCACATCCATTTTGTCCCTAGACCCCCATACTCTATTAAGCCTGCTCCACAACTTCTGAAAATGTTCTTAAAGTTTCTTTAAATGCTAGATATATATCTACAATATGATTTAGCTAACATAAATGAATGCACATGTTCATAACAAAGCTTGTGCATAAATGTTCATAACACCTTTATCTGTAATACCCAAAAGCTGAAAAAAATATATATATATCCACCAGCTTCTGAATGTATAAACATGGTGGTCTATTCATACTCAGCAATACAATGGATTATTAATACATGAAATCAACTAAAATATGAAACGTCAAGGGTGGAAAGCTATATAAAAATGAAAGCAATCAAGCGCAAAAGCAATTTCATATAAATTCTAAAAAAGCAAACTATAGTTCCAGAAATATCTGTAATTATCTAAGGCTACAGATTAAAGGGGAACAGTTTTCAAAGATGCATGATGAAATGTTTATGATATTAGAAATATTCTGTTTCTTGCTTATGGAATGATAACTTTATATATTGACTTGGTCAAAAGGTTTATACTGATTTTTCATAAGATCTTAAGGAAAAACCTGAACAAACCTTTGGGCAACCCAGTTCAGTTCAGTTCCGTCACTCAGTCGTGTCCAACTCTTTGCGACCCCATGAATCGCAGCACGCCAGGCCTCCCTGTCCATCACCAACTCCCGGAGTTCACACAAACTCATGTCCATCGAGTCGGTGATGCCATCCAGCCATCTCATCCTCTGCCGTTCCCTTCTCCTCCTGCCCCCAATCCCTCCCA
>NW_011494926.1:6251324-6251766 GCF_000754665.1 Bison bison bison | reverse complement strand
TCCTCCTGCCCCCAATCCCTCCCAGCATCAGGGTCTTTTCCAATGAGTCAACTCTTTGCATGAGGTGGCCAAAGGATTGGAGTTTCAGCTTTAGCATCAGTCCTTCCAATGAACACCCAGGACTGATCTCCTTTAGACTGGACTGGTTGGATTTCCTTGAAGTCCAAGGGACTCTCAAGAGTCTTCTCCAACAGTTCAAAAGCATCAATTTTTCGGTGCTCAGTTTTCTTCACAGTCCAACTCTCACATCCATACAGGACCACAGGAAAAACCATAGCCTTGACAAGATGGACCTTTGTTGGCAAAGTAATGTCTTTGCTTTTGAATATGCTATCTAGGTTGGTCATAATTTTCCTTCCAAGGAGTAAGCATCTTTTATTTCATGGCTGCAATCACCATCTGCAGTGATTCTGGAGACCAGAAAAATAAAATCTGACACTGT
>NW_011494926.1:6213263-6251224 GCF_000754665.1 Bison bison bison | reverse complement strand
CTGTTTCCCATGAAGTGATGGGACCAGATGCCATGATCTTCGTTTTCTAAATGTTAAGCTTTAAGCCAACTTTTTCACTCTCCTCTTTCACTTTCATCAAGAGGTTTTTGAGTTCCTCTTCACTTTCTGCCATAAGGGTGGTGTCATCTGCATATCTGAGGTGATTGATATTTCTCCCAGCAGTCTTGATTCCAGCTTGTGCTTCTTCCAGCCCAGCGTTTCTCATGATGTACTCTGCATATAAGTTAAATAAGCAGGGTGACAATATACAGCCTTGGTGTACTCCTTTTCCTATTCGGAACCAGTCTGTTGTTCCATGTCCAGTTCTAACTGTTGCTTCCTGACCTGCATACAGGTTTCTCAAGAGGCAGGTCAGGTGGTCTGATATTCCCATCTCTTTTAGAATTTTCCACAGTTTATTGTGATCCACACAGTCAAAGGCTTTGGCATAGTCAATAAAGCAGAAATAACATGTTTTTCTGGAACCCTCTTGCTTTTTCGATGATCCAGCAGATGTTGGCAATTTGATCTCTGGTTCCTCTGCCTTTTCTAAAACCAGCTTGAACATCTGGAAGTTCACAGTTCACGTATTGCTGAAGCCTGGCTTGCAGAATTTTGAGCATTATGTTACTAGCGTGTGAGATGAGTGCAATTGGGCGGTAGTTTGAACATTCTTTGGCATTGCTTTTCTTTGGGATTGGAATGAAAACTGACCTTTTCCAGTCCTGTGGCCACTGTTGAGTTTTCCAAATTTGCTGGCATATTGAGTGCAGCACTTTCACAGCATCATCTTTCAGGATTTGAAATAGCTCAACTGGAATTCCATCACCTCCACTAGCTTTGTTTGCAGTGATGCTTTCTGAGGCCCACTTGACTTCACATTCCAGGATGTCTGGCTCTAGGTCAGTGATCACACCGTCGTGATTATCTGGTCATGAAGATCTTTTTTGTACAGTTCTTCTGTGTATTCTTGCCACCTCTTCTCAATATCTTCTGCTTCTGTTAGGTCCATACCATTTCTGTCCTTTATCGAGCCCATCTTTGCATGAAATGTTCCCTTGGTAGCTCTAATTTTCTTGAAGAGATCTCTAGTCTTTCCCATTCTGTTGTTTTCCTCTATTTTTTGCATTGATCGCTGAGGAAGGCTTTCTTATCTCTACTTGCTATTCTTTGGAACTCTGCATTCAAATAAGAATATCTTTCCTTTACTCCTTTGCTTTTCACTTCTCTTCTTTTCACAGCTATTTCTAAGGCCAACCAAGTAACTGCCAAAATTCATCAAACTCCACTTAAAATGGATTTCATTGTATGTAATTTTACTTCAGTAGAGCTGGAAGGAAAGGACGCTGTGCTAAGTACTAATGAAATAAAAATATACAAAAACTGTATGCCTGTACTCAATGTATAGTTTTGCAAACACGAGAAAAATACATATAAATATATTTAATAGATACACAATATAAGTTGCACCATGAAACAAGTGCAAAATGTTATGAGGATTTAGAGGTGGAAGTGGTCACTTCCATTTGGGAAGCACTTGACAGAGCTTATGGAAAGAGAGTAACATGTGAATTACATTCTAACATATGAGTTAGATAGCTTATGGAAGCAGAAATTTCAGGAGAACTGAATTAAGATGACATTTACCTTGATTTATATTTATAAAATCCATGGAGTATACTTGAAAAATGTTTTATTGTTCAGTCGCTAAGTCATGTCTGACTCGGTGACCCCATGGACTGCAGCACTCCATGCTTCCCTGTCCATCACCATCTCCCAGAGTTTGTTCAAACTCATGTCCATTGAGTCACTGATGCCATCCATCCATCTCAACCTCTGATGTCCCCTTCTCCTGCCCTCAATCTTTCCCAACATCAGGGTCTTTTCCAGTGAGTCAGCTGTTCAAATCAGGTGGCCAAAGCATTGGAGCTTCAGCATCAGTCCTTCCAATGAATGTTCAGGGTTGATTTCCTTTAGAATTGACTGGTTTGATCCCCTTGCTGTCCAAGAGACTCTCAAGAGTCTTCTTCAACACTACAATTTGAAAGCATCAGTTCTTCAGTGCTCAGCCTTCTTTATGGTCAAGTTCTAACATGCAAAGGGACATATATTTCATGTAAGAAATTTTTCAGAGATAAGACAATGAAGACCAATTAGAGCCGAGTCATGGATCTCCTATGATTCTAGTGTGTAAGTCACAAAGTGCTAAGAGTTGTGTGGCCAGAACTTTGTTTCAGATGAAGATTACACGGGTGGCTCAGGGAAGAATGGATTGAACAAGAGGCATGGAAGGAAGCTAGGATATGCTACTGAAATTTTTCCAGTTCAGCATGCTGAGATGAGAGTGGATGAGAAAAGAAACACTTAGGAGGGTTTGCAGAATAAGAAATTGGGAGCCGACTGGATATCTTGGTGGAAATGAAAGATGAGAAAGATAATCCCAAAGAATAAATTGCCCTCAATCAAATTAAGTTGACTCAATTAATATTGAGCAAAATTATTATCAGAAGTCTCTGAAAATTAAAGTTGGTTTGAGAAGGGCTTCTTGGATGAGGTGATTACTTTTTCACTCAGTGAATAGTTATGGAGGGTCAGGTGTGCACCAGAGAGGATATGTTGGAGACACAGTGAGGAACCAGACAGATAAATTATTCATCCTAAAGGGGTCTATATTCTTGTTTGAGAAGATGGAAAATAAACATGTAAATGTATGTGGTTTATTTTAAATATAAGATAATTCATTGCAATTAGGAAATTGTGCCTTCAGGAGAGTATTTCTTTCAATGGAATGTTAGACATCAAATTGTGTTTATGGAATCAGCAATTGATTGAAAAGGAGCTAGTGGGCATAGAATGCTACTGAAAAGGAAACATAGCAGCAATTTAAAGAAGATACAAAAATGTTAATTGGAAAAAAGAAAGAAATTGGAAACAAAGTTTTCGGAGATGTAAAATAACTGGAAATAATTAGTAGAGTAAGTTCTACAAAAGAGATGCATTGTGAGCATGGTATAAGCCACTGGCTTTGAGAAGAAAAATGAATCTTCTTTCTCCATTGTTAAGACTTTATAAAAATTAAGATTAATATGACAGGTGAAAATACAAAGGAAATGCAAGGGGGGAAATACCTGACCTGAAGGAATATGAGTTGGAAATAAGGTTGACTTTTTTAAGATGGTATGAATAAGTTTTCACCTTGGTGAAAATACAAGACATGGATTGGTTTCCTGATCTGAAGACAGCAAAACATTTAGGGAATGGCAGCTATGAAGACCCTGGCTCAATCATGACAGTTGACTAGCAGGATTGGCTGGGAGCTCGCCAAAGGTTATTTTCTTTGAATTTTTAAGCACCTACATCAACATGACTTTCTCCAGCAATCCAAGAGTTTCTGTCTGTTGTTTAGTGGCTAAGTCATTTCCAAATCTTTGCGACCCCATGGACAGTAGCACACCAGGATCCTCTGTCCATGAGATTTCTCAGGCCAGAATACTGGAGTGGGTTGCCATTTCCTTCTCTAGGGGATCTTCCTGACCCAGGGATCGAACCTGCATCCCCTGCATTGTCATGCAGATTCTTTACCACTGAGCCACCAGGAAAGCCAACCCAAGAGAGGAGGATATAAAAAATTCAGGTTGTAGGCCAAAATTAAATCTAATCAAATACATAAAAAAATTTAAAATATGGAAGAAAGTCAAGGGCATCAGGTATATAAAGGTGTTATTGAAATGGATGATAACATATTCAAATATAAGTTGAAAATTCAGTCTCGGGGAGAAGTCCATGGTAAAGTGGTAAGGTGATAAAAATAAGACAGTAGTAAAAGTGGAAAGTAAGAGGGACCTAGACAGAAAGGAATAGCAGAAACTAGGGTAAAGGGTTACAGAAGTTCCTAGAAATAATAGAGTCAGGATGAGGTGTTAGGCCTTAATTAAAAGTATCATATACAGTAAGGGTTTCAAAAGTACTTTTCAAATTTCAGTCCTCTGTTTATTTACAGATCTCTATGTGAAATCCTAAAGTGCTAATTAAAGTCTTTATAAACATTTGCACATAGTAATTTCACAATTCTTTGAGGAGATAAGAAGTACTTCATCTTTTGAAACAGTTTATTTTTACAAGTGATAGTTATAAATGTGAAGTTAGAAAAAAGGAACTTCAGATGCCTTCTCTGCGGCAACAGTCTCTTTTTTGGCCAGAAAAGGATGATGATGGGATTGGATTACAGACTAGAAAATTCCTAAATGGGTCCCATGCTACATTTATGATGATTGAATTAAATTCCATTACCCCTGGGATTTGGTAATTAACTAGGGGAACAAACAAAAACTAAAGAAATAGAAGAGAACATTCTCTCCTAACACTCTGCTTCTCAGAAGTACAGAAAATGAATTTTTAAGAGCTATATTATTTTGACTGGAAGGAACAAAACTCTGGCAAGGCAGCAGGTGGTTATTGTTTTGAAACAAAAATAAACACAAATCCCCATAGCTTAAAATTCAGTGTAACTGAGTATCAATATCTCTTGGGTATTGATGTCCAAGGGTAAGCTCTGAAATGGTAATACAGTGCATGACTTTATACTTTGGATCACATATTCAAAGCCACCAGCCAAAAGTCCAAGAAACAGAATATCCTTCCCTCCTTGTCTTATAAAAGACACATTTTTGAAACTGACATCTATTGGGCAACATCCACTGTAAACTTGCTAAGTCACTTCAGTCGTGTCCGACTCTGTGTGACCCCATAGACGGCAGCCCACCAGGCTCCCCAGTCCCTGGGATTCTCCAGGCAAGAACACTGGCGTGGGTTGCCATTTCCTTCTCCAATGCATGAAAGTGAAAAGTGAAAGTGAAGTCGCTCAGTTGTGTCCCACTCTTAGCGACCCCATGGACTGCAGCCTACCAGGCTCCTCTGTCCATGGGATTTTCCAGGCAAGAGTACTGGAGTGGGGTGCCATTGCCTTCTCCACATTACCATGATAATAGAGCTAAAATATCTGGTATACCAGTTCCCTGAGAGCATTGCCTTTTTCGTCACCTGGCAACACACAGTACTGTGAGGTCTACCCAGAATAATTTGCCTATTTTAGACGAACCACAGAGTAGCAAACTGACTACACTGCTTAGTCCAATTTGGTCACATCCTTATAGAAATGTTTGTTTGATTTGTTTTCTTCTACAGGAGAAGGATTTTTTTCTCTTCTTTTCTGGATTGCAGAAATTCATCCTCTTAGTGCAGTTTAGAAGTTCTGCAACAAGCTGACGGTCTACACTGACAGGTATAAAATGGAAACAGATGGTTCAAGGCCTCCAAATTGCAATAGACTAGAAGACATTATTCTCAGAGAACACAACATTGGACCTGAGTGGGGTGTCACTCACATTGTATTCTATGTTGTATTCTGTGTTGTGCAATGTGGTGGCCCCCTGGAGAGCAGATGACAAATGAGTTGACCAGGTAAGTGTGCATAATCAAATGTTTGCTATGTGGAACAGACCATCTATTCATCATGCAAATAATAAGAAGAGCGAACACTCACATAGTAACCACTTCTGCCTGGCACTCTTCGAACCCTATGGGAAACGTAACACTATTATTTCGTTTTACACATGAAGAATCTGAGTTAACAAGAGATTATGTGCATGGCCCTGGGTCATAAAGCTAATCAGTGGCAGAGCCAAGGTATGAAACCAGGTAATCTGCCTCCAAAATCTGGGATCATCCGCTTTCTAAGTAGAAGTCCTGGTTTTTCCCCCAAAATCAAAGTAAAATAACATATACACATACACACACATACACACACACACACACACACACACACAGCTTAGAGTTCTTGAGACCTGCAATGAAAGAAATGTTTGTAATGGTACCTGATTTATTATCCAGGCTGGGTCTTTCAAAAGAAAGTACTAGAAATATACCATGTTCATGGATTGGAAGAATCAATATAGTGAAAATGAGTATACTACCCAAAGCAATCTATAGATTCAATGCAATCCCTATCAAGCTACCAACAGTATTCTTCACAGAGCTAGAACAAATAATTTCACAATTTGTATGGAAATACAAAAAACCTCGAATAGCCAAAGCGATCTTGAGAAAGAAGAATGGAACTGGAGGAATCAACCTACCTGACTTCAGGCTCTACTACAAAGCCACAGTTATCAAGACAGTATGGTACTGGCACAAAGACAGAAATATAGATCAATGGAACAAAATAGAAAGCCCAGAGATAAATCCACGCACATATGGACACCTTATCTTTGACAAAGGAGGCAAGAATATACAATGGATTAAAGACAATCTCTTTAACAAGTGGTGCTGGGAAAACTGGTCAACCACTTGTAAAAGAATGAAACTAGAACACTTTCTAACACCATACACAAAAATAAACTCAAAATGGATTAAAGATCTAAACATAAGACCAGAAACTATAAAACTCCTAGAGGAGAACATAGGCACAACACTCTCTGACATACATCACAGCAGGATCCTCTATGACCCACCTCCCAGAATATTGGAAATAAAAGCAAAAATAAACAAATGGGACCTAATTAACCTTAAAAGCTTCTGCACATCAAAGGAAACTATCAGCAAGGTGAAAAGACAGCCTTCAGAATGGGAGAAAATAATAGCAAATGAAGCAACGGACAAACAACTAATCTCAAAAATATACAAGCAACTCCTACAGCTCAACTCCAGAAAAATAAATGACCCAATCAAAAAATGGGCCAAAGAACTAAATAGACATTTCTCCAAAGAAGACATACAGATGGCTAACAAACACATGAAAAGATGCTCAACATCACTCATTATCAGAGAAATGCAAATCAAGACCACTATGAGGTACCATTTCACACCAGTCAGAATGGCTGTGATCCAAAAGTCTACAAATAATAAATGTTGGAGAGGGTGTGGAGGAAAGGGAAGCCTCTTACACTCTTGGTGGGAATGCAAACTAGTACAGGCACTATGGAGAACAGTGTGGAGATTCCTTAAAAAACTGGAAATAGAACTGCCTTATGATCCAGCAATCCCACTGCTGGGCATACACACAGGAAACCAGAAGGGAAAGAGACACGTGTACCCCAATGTTCATCGCAGCACTGTTTATAATAACCAGGACATGGAAGCAACCTAGATGTCCATCAGCAGATGAATGGATAAGAAAGCTGTGGTACACATACACAATGGAGTATTACTCAGCCATTAAAAAGAATACATTTGAATCAGTTCTAATGAGGTGGATGAAACTGGAGCCTATTATACAGGGTGAAGTAAGCCAGAAGGAAAAACACCAATACCGTATACTAACGCATATATATGGAATTTAGAAAGATGATAACAATAACCCTGTGTACGAGACAGCAAAAGTGACGCTGATGTATGGAACAGTCTTATGGACTCTGTGGGAGAGGGAGAGGGTGGGAAGATTTGGGAGAATGGCATTGAAACATGTAAAATATCATGTATGAAACAAGATGCCAGTCCAGGTTCAATGCACGATACTGGATGCTTGGGGCTAGTGCACTGGGACGACCCAGAGGTATGGTATGGGGAGGGAGGAGGGAGGAGGGTTCAGGATGGGGAGCACATGTATACCTGTGATGGATTCATTTTGATATTTGGCAAAACTAATACAATTATGTAAAGTTTAAAAATAAAATAAAAAAAAAGAAAGTACTAGATAAATTTTTCTAGTATCTTTTAAAAATATTTTTAAAATAAATAAATTGACAGTGGATTGGAGAGAGCAAATTTAATTATGAAGCAATTACTTCTTCCCTCTTTATATGGTAACATCCAATCGGCATCAAAAAAAGAAACCTTTCTGGTTTCTTTAGAGAGGATTATCACATCCTACTCTTCACTTGCATTTTTCTTCTCTTAAATGGAACACAGCAAAAGGAAAATATGGGCTGTAGTTTGCCATATGTTTCTTTACCTTTATCATGATAAAGTTAAAGTTAATAAACAACAAAAGAGAAATACACGAAAACTTAGATGTATAAAGAATAAACCAAATATCCTAAAAGGGAGGCCATTACTGGTACAATTACTTTTCTGTTGATTTTATTCACATGCTTCCTGGTGATGCCATATCTGATTTTGTCCCTTATCTGATAATAGCCAATTAAACTAAATTTTTCAGGAACATAAGAGAACTTTTCACAATATGTTATACAGAATTTTAAAATATAATTTGCTTTTATCAAACACAGAAACTATTTTCCTTGAGTTAAAACGAGCATTGCTGATTTAAATGTGCCAGGTAACCACAGAATACAGTTTTTTCCAGCAAGATGTATCTTCTACTTGACAATGTTCATATATCATTCTTAGACCCTGACAGATAACATGATTGTAAAGATTTTACAACCACACTAGTAATGTATGTCAGGGTTCACATAAAAGGAACTCTGGCAATTTGTAGAAGGCTTTGCAATAAAATGGAGCACACCTCCACCCGAAATAGCGATTGTTAAAGACTGGGAGATACAGGCATTCGGATGAATATTGCTTGCAAAAGTCAAAGGTAGAAAACAAGCTTTTGGATTCAACTTGACTCTGTACCCCAAAATGAAAGTCACAAAGCAAGCATGAAGACATTATCTTCAGAGAGCAACGATAAATGTTTCTGTCATGAAAGCTTCTAAGAATACAAACATTTCCCACTTCAGTTTAAAAGTGCCAAAAAGCAAAAATGCCTTAACACAAACTAAAATTCTTTCTAGAAAAAATTTTGTTGATTTTTCAAGAGGTTGATATAAGAAGCTTTAATTGGACAGAGTATTAAAGCCACTTCTTGGAAAGCTCAAAAACCACAGGATTGTTTCTATTGATCAGGAAGAAAAGCTGAGGCTGTATGCAATTTATTTTGCCATCACTATGAGTGTGCAAGGGAATTGCACTCAAGAGTATCAAAAATATTAATTCAGAATCTTTAGGAGAAAATGACACGGGTCTCCAGTTGCCAGGAAGAGTACACCCTGAGCCCATGGCTGGCTGGGCTCTCTACCCTACAGAGAAAGTGTAGGATGTACTTGAGACAAGGCTTTCCCACATAGCAACTGTCAGCATGGTTCTTAAAAGTATGAAATCTGATTTTTCCATCACCTTGTCTTTTATTGACCCAGCAAACAATTCACATTTTACAAAACATTCATTGAAGGGGAAATTATAGTCAAGACTGAAAAGTGAATTTGAGAAGTGAAAAGGATGGAATGTGTGTGTGTGTGTGTGTGTGTTTCCTTATCTTTTTATTTGTCTAGCTGAGACCAGGAGAATGAGAAATGCCTGACTTAATAAAAAGGGATGTAATATCAAGAAGAGCTTCTCCTCATCCTTTGTTCTAGCTGGATTTGAAGGTCAGTGTGACTTTACAAACAAATGCTTCTATGAGAATCCATGACAGAAAACAAAGACAGGCAGCAAGGCACAAACAAAACAGGAAAGGAAGGAATCACAAGATTTTGTTCCTTACTTTCTCCTCCCTTGTCCCTCTTGTGACCTCCCAACCTGAGCCTTCCTGCCTGAATCTTGTGGACAATGAGCAGGTGTTAGCGTTTGGTTCTTTCGTTTCCAAGTAACAAAAAACCACTTGGGTTATCCCAAGGGCAGAGGTACCTTAAATATAAGGATGCTCAGTTGAAGAATCGAAGCTGCTGTGCAAAATCTTCATTTACTTTCCACCTGTCTCTCTTCATCCCTCTTTCACAATACACATCATCTCTCTTCTACTCTCTCCACCTTTTTATATCTTTTCTACTTCCTTACAATTTCAGTTTGCACAAGGCTCTGACTAGTCACAGTCCTGATCCATGACATCCTTAAAAAAAAAAAAAAAAAACACCTTCCTATTTTGCTTAGATTTTAGATTCTTAAGATAGAGAATGTGGTTGCCTCAGTTCTTTTGTATCCACAGCTCATAAATATTCAGTCACTGTTATAACTTGAATTGTGTCCTGCCCAAAAGATACGCTGATGTCTTAACCCTCCTGAAACCTATGAATGTGACCTTATCTGGAAATAGGGTCTCTGAGCTGTAATCAAGTTAAGATGAGGTCCTTAGGATGGGCCCTTAATCCACTATGATGGGTGTCCTTATAAAAAGAGGGAAACATGGGCTCAGGCACAGAGAGAAGTTGGCCTAGTGAAGACTGAGGCAGGAAAGGAGGCTACACTTCCATAAGTGATGGCATGCTCGGGGCTACCAGAAGGTGGAAGAGGCAAGGAGGCATATTCCTCTAGTGGCTCCCTGCCAATGCCTTGGTTTGTGGCTTCTTACCGCCAGAACTGTAAGAGAATACATTTCTGTTGTTTCAAGCTGCTCAGCTGATGGTACTTTATTATAACCGCTCTAGGAAACTACTACAATCAGTTATTCAACCCTAATCCAAATATTTGGAGGTTGTCTTATGTCCCAAAAAATGACACTTTTGCCCTTTGGCTGAACTTGTGAAAAACCTGTTTTTCTTTTTGAAATTGTGGGAGTAAGTAGCCGATGTCCATGTCTCTTGTCAAGAACGTACCTGGTAACTATTGCTGAGAAAGATCTTCTCTAAAAAAAGGGTAGGAAAGGGATGTTATTTTCTCAGAGATACATAGTTTATTCTCCAATTTCTGTGAAAGGGGAACTTTTCAAAAGGAAGGAAAAATCTTTCTTCTAAAATTGGAACTGTTTTAGAAATTTCTTTAATATTTCTTTTTGTTTCCAAGTTCTCATACTTTTCAAAAGGGAATTTAAATACAGGAAGAATTACACATTTAACATTGACCATCACTCATCATTTTTTGGAGTCTTTTGTTCTTATTAGCATCATGGTAAAGCCCAAGGAATAGAAAGGTACATATGCCATTCAACATATCCTATTTGCTTCCTTCAATTTTTAAAAATTGAAATATAATTGACATATAACATCATGGAAAGTTAAGGGGTACAACTTGCTGAGTGAATACATTTACTTATTGCAATATGTTTCCCATGAGAAGGTTAGCCAACACCTCTATCTCATTGTATAATCACTAACACAGAAGTAGAAAAATCAGGAAAGTGAAGGTGTGGGGCAGAGAAGTAGGAGGAACTCTGAAACAATTCTTTTTAAAGAGCCAGATAGGAAAGGTTTCTGGCTTTGCAGACTGTACAATCTCTGTCACAAGTTGTACCACACATCAGACATAGGCAATATGCGCATGAATGGGCGTGGCCCTGTTACAGTCAAAATTTACAAAAACAGGAAAAGGGATTGGATTTGACCTGGAGGCCATGGTTTGCCAACCCCTGTGCTAGAGGATCAGTGCAGACACTCATGGTGGTTTTTGCTGAGGCTCTTCTTTGGTTTGCTCTCAGCATGGACATGTATAGCATTCTATCCAGGAAGGCGCAAATGACTTTGTCCTCTCCCTGTTCCTCCAAAAATGGGTCTCAGTCACAGTCAGTTCCAGTGTAGGGGAACAGCTGGGGTCAGTGATAGCACCTTCAAGGCGTAGAAAGTGCCTGGTGCTTCTTGGAGTACCGAGGCCTGGTGTTCCTTGAAGATGTGTTAAGACCTTCCTCTGTCACTTGGAACAACCTGGAAATGTTCAGAATTCAATGTGTGCTGGCAGTCACAATTCACTATTTGTTGACAGACTGCCACACTAATGTCCTTTGTCAGAAACAAAAGTAGTACGTAAAGCAGAGGGAATCCTTACCATGAGCATATCTGGATGCAAAACCCAAAACAGGTCTACAGTCCCACAGACTGAACAAATGCTTAATGGCAGTAGAATGCATGTGAGTGCCTACTGGTGTTCTCAGAGGCACAAAAAGAAGTTGGTGCCTTGTTCTATAAGAACAGGACACAATACACACTGTCGCTAGCCACAGAGACACTTAATTCCTGATGCCACCCTGGTCAGTCCTCAGAGTCATTCACATGGTCAACAAAACACACAATGACCTTGCACCCACTTACACATGCTCAGAATGTTGCTACCTGCAACAACTCATGTGTAAGGTCAAAGACTGAGCAGAGATCCCACATAGTTTTCTGACCTGCTGCTGCTAAGTCACTTCAGTCATGTGCGACCCCATAGACAGCAGCCCAGCAGGCTCCCCTGTCCCTGGGATTCTCCAGGCAAGAACACTGGAGTGGGTTGCCATTTCCTTTCCAATGCATGAAAGTGAAAAGTGAAAGGGAAATCACTCAGTTGTGTCCAACTCTTTGCGACCCCATGGACTGCAGGCCACCAGGCTCCTCCATTCATGGGATTTTCCAGGCAAGAGTACTGGAGTGGGGTGCCATTGCCTTCTCTGAGTTTTATGACCTACCACTGTCCAAATATCCCAAAGACCTTTGGCTATTATACTGTACAAACCTAAACCACTTCCATTTATAATAGGTGATTCCATCACACGCACACACACAGCACATTTCTGTCCTTATCTTGTCAATGATGTGCTGAATCTGGCTCTTGCCAGCTTGTCAGAAATAAATGTCAAATTTCAGGAATTTTTTGAGCCAATTGACATCACACTGTACAGCTTACAACCAGCCATAATGGAAGTATCCATTTCATGTGCATGCTAACTGGGTCCACTTATGTCCAACTCTTTGCAACCCCATGGACTATAGCCTGCCAGGTTCCTCTATCCATGGGATTCTCCAGGCAAGAATACTGGAGTGGGTTGCCATTTCCTCCTCCAGGGAATTTTCTTGACCCAGAGATCAAAACTGTGTCTCTCATGTTTCCTGCACTTTACCACTAGCACCACCTGGGAAGCCAGTTTATTTCATAATCATTAGCAAATACTACATGGAGAAGACAATGGCACCCCACTCCAGTACTCTTGCCTGGAAAATCCCATGGACGGAGGAGCCTGGTAGGCTGCAGTCCACGGGGTCGCTAAGAGTCGGACATGACTGAGTGACTTCCCTTTCACTTTTCATTTTCACGCATTGGAGAAGGAAATGGCAACCCACTCCAGTGTTCTTGCCTGGAGAATCCTAGGGACGGGGGAGCCTGCTGGGCTGCTGTCTATGGGGTCGCACAGAGTCGGACACGACTGAAGCGACTTAGCAGCAGCAGCAGCAAATACAACAAATGGGGATCTTTCTCCAGGGAGCTGAATGAGAAACATTGACCACAATAGCACTGGCCCTGATGCCCTAGTGCACTAGCCAAAATGCTCTTGTCTTTTGTCCTTATTGAACTTATCAGCCACTCAATCACCAAGTTCCAGCTTCTCAGTGTCTTCGTTCCCTGACCATAGAACAATGAAATAAAGTCAGCTGTTATATCTCCCACTAGGAAGAATGACAATGAAAAAAATTGGCTATTATAGCTCCACCAAGAACACATCTGATCCACATATCAGAGAATTCATCTTGTAATCCCTCATGATACTCCTACAGCAGTGACAGCTGTTAGTATCATCAGCCTGTGACCCAACCCCACTGTCTACAGTTCCTCCAAAAGGAGGCATGGCATCAAATGCTTTTAAAAGATTAAATGTAAAAGTGAGCATTTAGTAATGAGTATTTTAAAAATTCCAGACTCAGTCAAAAGGAGCACAACCCCCTAAAGAAATACTGAGTAGAACGAATTCCTTGGATAAGCTGGTTCTGCAGAGTTGAGAAGTAAGAGCAGCTGTGAATGTTGGCTTCAATCCAGGGTGGTAAGTTAGGGATGGTCTGCTGCTCTTCGTGGAAACCGTTCACAACTCCACTTTTTAAGATCTGTAATAGGGATTGTTTATCCATTGTGGTTTTCCACTGATTTCTCTTTCACATAAAGGGAAATAAGCCTTGGTCTAAGGGTAAATCCTTCTAGACTGCATAACAACATAAGGAGATGAATCTTACTTTTTCGTTATTTTTATAACTGCACTCATTTGCCCTCTTGTCATAATGAGACAGAAAGAAATACTGATATGGAAGGGCTGATTTATCAATACGTGATGCTTGAAATTTATACATTAAATGCAATTCTTACTAAAAAAAATCATTCTCATGAGCCAGCCATAATGTCTAAATTTCTACTATCAGTATCCATTCCTTTCATTTTACAAAGTGCTATGTTAAACTATTCAAATTTTAACATGAACAAAATTACTCAAATTCTGAACAAATTATATTTTTCACACTATAATCTCTGAATGCCCAGAGATTTATTGGACTGCGATAAAAGAATACATATATGAAGCTTAGACTTGATCATGAGAGATCTTCATGGACCCAAGTTTCTTTTGAAGTGCCTCTGAAGATGGTACCAGAACAAGTTTATCTCCAGTGTTGCAAGGTAAGAGGTTAAGAACATGCTTAAAATCACACATCTAGTAAGAGAGCTGAGAGTTGAGCCAAATCTAATTTTAAAACATTAGTCTTTATCCTATATTGTGTTGCTTAGGGGAGTAGAACTGAGAAGCTTAATCTTCTCAGGTAACATGACAATAATCCCGGGAATTATGTATGGCATGTCTTTTTCCTAAATGCTAGTTTTTCCAGACTACGGAAATGTTAATCAGTGTTCTGTGAAAATCCTTGGCCCGACAAAGAATGATCTAAGAATTTTGTTGTCTATATCTTGAGACTCATGTATTAAGGTTTAAAGGGAAAGTGGTAATGATAGTTTTCATTTAATAGTACTTGTATAAGTTTACCATGGTTGCTATGACAGATGACCACAAACTGTGTGACTTAAAACAACAGAAATGCATTTCCTTAGTTCTGGAGACAGAAGTCCAACATCAAGGTGTTAGCAGCACCATGCTTCTGAAGGCTCTAGGGGAGAATCCTTTTCTTGGCTCTTCCAACTTCTGGGGTCTGCTAGCATTCCTTGGCTTGTAGCCACATCTCTGCTCTGTCTCAACATAACCTTATCCTCTTGTCTGAATTACCTACCTCTGCCCTTCTCTAACAAGGATATTTGTGATGGCATTTAGGGACCACCCAGACAATTCAGGGTAATCTTATCTCAAGAGCCTTAATGAAATTACATCTACAAGGATCCTCTTATCATTTAAGTTACTATTTACAAGTTCCAAGGATTGATACTTAATGTCTTTGTGTCATTATTATTAAACCCACTGTAGTATTATATTTGGGCTTCCCTGATAGCTCAGGCAGTGAAGAATCTACCCACAATGCAGGAGATCTGGGTTCAATCCCTGGGTTGGGAAGATCTCTTGGAGAAGGACATTCTCCAGTATTCTTGCCTAGAAAATCCCATGGACAGAGGAGCCTGGCGGGCTACAGTACATGGGATCTCAAAGTGGAATCTATTTTTTACTCACATACAGGAGTAGGGTTAGATTATTGGTCTATCTTTGAAGCAAAAGTCATGTCTAAGTCTTTGTGACCCCATGGACAGTAGCACACCCGACCCCTTTGTTCCTGGAATTCTCCAGGCAAGAATACTGGAGAATTCCCTTCTCAGGGGATCTTCCCAACCCAGGGATCCAACCCAGGTCTCCCACATTGCAGGCAGATTCTTTACCAACTGAGTCACCAGGAAAGCCACAGTCTATCTTTGCGTCTTCAGAAAAAAATGAACAAGATACTTCTCCCCGTATACCTACCACACTCCCCATTCCCTAGTGTACCCCACCCCACTTTCATATACAAATTTTCATTCCTTAATATTTTAAAAATATTGTAAAAAGGGAAACATCCCAAATGCCCAGTAACAGACATGTCTACATAAACTGTGGTATATGAAAATCAACATAATGGAGCTTATAAAAATAATGTTTACAAATTGTTTTAATAACATGGAAAATCTTTATAATTTTGAGTAAAAATAAAAAGAAGATATAAAATTATAACCACAAAATGGTCTCAATTATGTAAAAAATAATTCCAGGAAAAAATGACTTCAAGGAAATAACCAAAATGTTAACTACCTACAGAAAGTAGGATCCTGGATTACTTTATATTTTATAATTATAAAAGTTGTCCAAAACAACACATGTTACTTTCACAACCAGATTTTTTACAGCAATATTAAAAGCACTGAGACCACTTACAGATAGTGTTTATTAGTTCTTTCCCCAAACCACACTAGATAACAGTGCAGAGAGGTGCTTTTTTTAAGGGTATAAATCCACAAAGAAAAAGAGAACAAGAAAGAAGACAATAGCAAAACAACTTTGGAAACGAGAAAGGTATTGGATAAGAGGTAATTGATGACACAGAGCTGAGAAAAGTAACCCACCACCAGTAGCAGGAAAAAGTCAGGATGATCCACAGAAAAGCTCAGGAATTAAGGCACCTTGTTATGTGAGAGTGGAAGTTCAGATGGGCTATAAAAACAGAATAAATTGAAAATCTGCACAAAATGCACTTAAAACCCCTGCGGTCTCTCCCACCCCAACAGAAGAGAGAAGTTTACTCTCTAAAAAGAGTGAACAAGAGAGATTCTGAGCTCAACGCATAAGCAGAACTGAGGACCAGTGTATTATGTTGAAAATATGGGCATCAAGTGAGCAGTGAGAGCCCTGCTCACTTCCTCCAGGATGCTGATGGAAAGGTTTATACCTTTCAAATGGGAAAATGACCAAACTAAGAGAAGAGGTAGTGTGGGGTCTGTCAATAAAGAAGTCACTCATTGATAAACCCTTCCCAATTATGCATAGTGACTGACCAACCTTTTATTCAGTTCAGTTCAGTCGCTCAGTCGTGTCTGACTCTTTGTGACCCCATGAATCGCAGCACGCCAGGCCTCCCTGTCCATCACCAACTCCCGGAGTTCACTCAGATTCACGTCCATCGAGTCAGTGATGCCATCCAGCCATCTCATCCTCTGTCGTCCCCTTCTCCTCCTGCCCCCAATCCCTCCCAGCATCAGACTCTTTTCCAATGAGTCAACTCTTCACATGAGGTGGCCAAAGTACTGGAGTTTCAGCTTTAGCATCATTCCTTCCAAAGAAATCCCAGGGCTGATCTCCTTCAGAATAGACTGGTTGGATCTCCTTGTCTCATTCTTAAAAAATGAGTGGAAGTTAAGAATCATTACTCATTTGAGGAAAGTTTTCAACATGAAAGAGAGAAGTTAAGATAAGCAAAAAGTAAAAATAATAATAATAACTCAGGACAAACAAAAATACTGCACTAAGCAGAGATGAACTTTGAGTAAACTATAATTGAGTAAACTATAATTGTCAGGGAGGTATGATAGTACTATACTCAGTCCACAAAGTAAAACACGATTCTATACATCTAAGAATACTAAGAGAGAAAACAAGAAAATCTTCAAACTTAACAAATAATATGATGGTAAAATGAAGATCTCAAAAAAATTTTGGAAGCAGAGTTAACCACTTCAGGGTGAGAGGTACAACTCTCAAACCTAACTGAGTTTCCAGTATTTCTTTTCCTGTCTTCCATCAATGCCTGCTTCCAATATATTTTCTTGGATGGTGACTATGGTTTAAAGACTTCAGCTGGGGCATTCTAAACCTCTCTTAGAACTGTTACAGCAAGGCACTCTAACTTCATGAGCAATGAAATTTTATTGCCAAACTCTGCCATTTATCAGGAAATCGCAGAATAGGTTTCCCCTGTCCCCCAAATTCCCCCTCATTCTTTGATGTATTCTGTGTAGTAATTTTATAATCCTAATCACCCATAGGGTGTTTTACATTCTTTTTCCCGGGCAGCCTACACAAAATTGACTCTCTTTTTATAGCGTTTGGAAATACTAATTCGAATTAGGAAGAAGTATTGTTTGCCCAGAGGCAAACAACAGCTCCGGCAGTAACTTTCACTAACACCAGCCAGCTCCACCTACAGATACCATCTCGGCCTCTAACAATTTTCAATCAGCCTTCCAATCTTTCTCCAAGATCAATCCTTGAGCACCTTCGTGCTGCACTTGTAGGTGCTGACAACACAAGCCTGTCACCTTTTGCGTGCTTGTCTGAAACTCATGCAGCAGGCAGAACACAAACTTCATCATTTGAGGCTGATGCACTTTCTGTAGCAAATTGTAACAGCATTTAAGTACAGTATGACAGATCTGGGACTATGACAACACTGTTGATCAGTGTTATTCTCATGGCCAGGGGTCCAGCTTTGTGGAAAGTTCCAGACTTGATTTTAAAAAGCTTTCGGACTTTGACTCTGGTTGTTTTAAAAGCTGTCACTTGTTTTTGCTGTCATCTGAGAAACACTGGACTTCTAGCAAAAACAAATACACAAGGATCAAACTGGCTTCTTTTGCACTGAAAGAGAAAAGAAAGTGAAAGTGTTAGCTACTCAGTCATATCTGACTGTTTGTGACCCTATAGACTGTAGCCCGCCAGTCTCCTCTGTCCATGGAATTCGCCAGGCAAGAATACTGGAGTGGGTAGCCATTTCCTTCTCCAGGGTATCTTCCCAATCCAGTGATTGAACCTGGGTTTCCCGCATTGGCAGGAGGTTTGTTTTTTATTTTTTTCCCCATCTGAGCCACCAGGAGAGCCCAGAGGTGTTACCCAAAACAAAAGTCCATTAAAACAGATGTGCTTTATAAAGGAAGGGCAAGTGTGTCCTGCTATGAGAAATTTCAACACCTGAGCCCATAAAGCAAATATTTTAGAGGAAGCCATTTGCACCACTAAGATGTTTAATCAATTAGAATTTGTTTCAAAAATAAAGTCCTTTAGGATATCTAAACCACTCCACATACTTTGCAATTTTGAACTATATACTTTATAGCACATAAGTTTACTTTTACTAGAGCCATACCATTTATCTGATAGAGTTTCCTAAATAATTTTTCATATGTTATCTAATTTTATCCTATTTACAACCCTGAGTATTCAGTGCAACTCTTTTATCCAGTTTATAGGTAGTGAAATAATTTGCTATAATGTATGAAAACAGGGTTCTTTTTTTTCAAATAAATGTTCCTCCTTTGCATATACCAATGTATATGAAAGCAGTACCTGAAAGCTACAGAAAGTTCTATAAATGTTTCTAGAAAAATATAAAACTAAAGAAAATATTCATATTTAAAGTTACATCTTGAGGAATTTCAAAGAACAGTGTTTACAAGAATAATGTATATGGTGAAATACTGACACACCAAGGGTGTTACTTTCCTAGTTTTCTGGAAGAGACAAAAGTTTTTTTTACTCATAGTCAGAACCTAAGTCATCCTTTGGATGAAATGTCAGCCTGGCTTGCTGTATCTTTTACCATATCTCTCTCACAGAAATCATCAAAGTAAATAAGGTAAAACGTTAGGCTACTTGGTGAATGGCCAGCCTTAAATAGTATAATCTGAGCTACTCACAGCTATTAAAGAAACGCAGTTAGTTCTTCTATTTGAATCACACAAAGCAACTCAAAGAATGCCAACAATACGACTTCGGTAGAGCAATAAGTAGAATTCATTATTAGCAAATAAGTGTGTCTTTTGTGGTTTCTTTGTGTACATAACTCTGTGACAGAGGTGGCCACATTATTCCGTAATCATCTCCTAAGCCCCAGCACGGGACTGGATATTATTCATTTTGATACTGCCAGAGCCTGTCTGTGTTATAGGGACTCAATAAATGCTTGATGAGTAAATTAATTAATAAATAAACTGTTGATGTTGTTGGATGCATCTTGGCAAAGAAAATAGCACAGGCACGCAGTCAGAAAAATTGGGGTTCACTTTCTAGCTGAGCCAAATAGTAGCTGTGCGATCTTAAGTTCTCAACCTCTCTGCCACCCTCTTGTATCAAGTGTAAAAGGAGTTTACAGTGGGTACTGCCTATCTTGTAGGGTTTCTCTGACAAGGAAATGAGAGACTAAATTAAGCATTTTAACCATTTTCCTTGACACTATGTTTGCACTATAAATTTACTGTATGAAAAATATTTTTACCAAGCAAGCTAAAATTTAAGATTTCAAAATAGCACTACCTTGAATGATCACGACCTGAAACAGTAAAGTTTGGTTAAACTCACTATCCTCCTTCAATACGTAGGTAGGGGATGATTAATTTTAAAGGCATACAAATAACCATTAACTAAAATACCAAAACAAATAGTGTTTATGTTACCATCCCTTAAAATATCTCCATGAATATCACTTTGATGTCAGTTTGGTTATTAATTTTATTGATTGTGTGTGTGTTAATCACTCAGTTGTGTCCAACTCTTTGCAGCCCAATGGACTGTAGCCTACCAGGCTTCTGTTGATGGAATTCTCCAGGCAAGAATATTGGAGTGTGTTGCCATTCCCTTTTCCAGGGGATCTTCCAAACCCAGGGATCAAACCCAGGTCTCCTGCATTGCAGGCAGATTCTTGACCATCTGAGCCACAGTGAATATTAATTTAAGATAAAAAAATTTGATTCTGTAATTTGTTGAAATTTGAACTCTAATGATACCAATTTCTACATTGGAAAAGAAAGTATAGTTCATGGAAGTAGAAGAAAAAAAGCTTCAAAACCAACTTTCAGCAAATAATAATAATTGAAAGAAACCAAAACAAAATATTTGCAAAACCTCTGTGGGAATTCCCTATTTCCATTATTGCAGAGGATAAAAAAATCAGACCTGGTGTGATTTCTAATTCCCTGCAAGTCTTTCTGTAATGCAAATGTCATGTTGAAAAATTTGGCAATTGCATTAGGGAAAGGTACGTTGCTCAGATCACTGGAAAATGTTTTGACATTTAAGTGACCCTTACGTTCTGCTTTACAAAAGAAGTTCCAATTAAGCTCAGAGCTTTTTTCTTATTTACTATACTGACCCTGAAAATGAAGGCTGTGAAAAGTTGAATGCTTTTCTTGCTGTGGGAGCTGGGCGCTGCTCTGCAAGAGGGAACAAGAATTGAAGCTGCCTCTGAAAATGTTGAGAGCTGAGGGAAATTGCTGCTTTTCATGGAGTTCATCACCATTTCCCCAAAGCATCGGCTTTGTTTGCTTGATTATAGCCAAACATGGATGCTCACTTCAGCTGGCAGTACACAGGGAAGAGACTCTAATAGTGGAAGGTTCTGGTCCTGGCTTTGCTTCTGATTTGTCACATAATGCTGAATGTGCTGTGCTTAGTTGCAAAGTCATGTCTGACTCTTTGCAACCCTATGGACTATAATCCATGAGGCTCTTCTGTCCATGGGGATTCTCCAGACGAGAATACTGGAGTGGGTTGTCATGCCCTCCTCCAAGGGATCTTCCCAACCCAGTGATTGAACCCAGGTCTCCTTCTGATTTGTCACATAATGCTGAGACTCTGTGGTCGGTAATGAAGGAAGAAGAGGGTAAAGCTTGGGAGGTATGTAATTTCTCCAAAGCAACCAACTGCCCCCTGCTTCCAGTGGACATCCAAGTGTTGGGAGTAATGGAAAATGGAAGTGATCAGGAGCTGAGGGTGGCTGATTCACAAATACTCAGCTCTGGAGTAACTGAAATAAGACACGGACCTCAGCAGGTACAGGAGGCTCTGGCCATCTAGACAGCTTGACTTCAAGACTTGCTTGAAATAATTCTGGACAAAAGGCACACTTACTTCTTCTCTGGTGTTAATTAGGACTCTAACATAGTGAATAGTAGAAGCCATGCCAATGTATCTTAGGGAAAAAGATGCAAATAATTATAGGAATATTATCCGGACCTAGGAAAGCACTAGAGCTGTGAATCCCTCAGGAACCCAGGTAGTACTCTCTTTCTTTTACTGTCTCTTGTCTCTGCTTCTTCCTGCACACCTGGTTTCTCCCATTCCTCTCCTCTTTCTTTTCATCGTTTATCTTACTCCTTTTCCTATTCCCCTCCCCCTCTCCCATCCTTCTCTTTCCCTCCCAGTGGGTTTTCTCTACTGTCCATCCACACAGAGAAATATGAAGCTACCAGCACTCCTGACTTTCCAGGACACATCTCCCCATCTATAGAGAACTGGCCTCCTGAATCCATTTGCAATCCACGTGGGGAGAGACACTGAATGGTCCAGGTGTCTACATCTGGTCCAACTTGAAAACAAAAAAAGCTAGGGGAAGGGGGTCCCTTAGGTGCATGTGAAGAGAATACAGTTCTAAAACTTCAACTGTAAGACCTAATCTTTCTAAGCTCTCCTCAGATGTAAAGTCAGTTTCAATCACTGGGTCTCATTTGTCTATTTGAAATTGGTTATGTGACTGTCCAACCTCACTCACCATCATGATGTAGCTAATGGCTGAAATATTTTTTAAACTGTCAAGGTTGATATCATTTTAAACTAGTGCTATGCAATTAAACATAATCACATTTAAAATGAGAGGTCTTTAAATGCCAGTTCAAAATCTTACTAGATGCAGTTGTTACCACTATGTGGCAACATATTACTCACATGATTCAGAACACTGGACTCCACAGATGCTTCGCTCTCGAATTTTTTCTTGGGCCAATTGACTCTAAATCAACAGGAAACATTGTACTTAAGATTTCCAATAGGTTATATTTATACCTTGTGTTATATGAAGATTCCAAACTGATGTCAGGACACTGAAATCAAGAGGGAGGAAATTGCAAGAGGGAGGAAAGAAATTGCCAGAGATATTTGACACATCTTTCCTCAAGTAGCATCAAAGAAATGAGTGTTGGTTCCAATAGGAGATTTATAGAGCCTTTCCTTTCTTAGCTATGAAAGCATGTCAATTTTCTTCTATTTACTCATTTATCATCTCAACAAGTAGTTATTTGTTGTCTATGCTGCAAAAACAATAATTTGCTAGAATCTTTCTTTCACATGTAGTCAGAGTGGTCATTTGTTACCAAGAGAAGAATATTCTCCACTGGGCTCAATTAAGTCACTGAAGAGTCATTAAAACTCTAATATAAATACATTTTCACTGAAAATGTATTTATTTTCAATGAAAATAAGTTTTTCATTCCTGGATAAAAAAGCCTATGTTGCCAAAAAAGTATGAATGATAGAGAAATAAATCAGAAGGTAAAATCTCCTATAATCACATTTCCTCTGTTAACTCTTTGCTTGTAAATTCTCAGATCATTTCCAAGTATATACAGATACGAACTACATGTGCATGCAATTCACAAATATACAAATGCACATGACACATATACATTTTTATGATAGAATCACAGCAGGTATATTTTCTTCAACTATCTTTGGTCACTTATCAATGTATTATAGTTTATCTACCTCATTTCTTTAAAGGGAACATAGTAGTCCATTATTCAAATATGGCAAATGTCTTTCAAACATTCTAATAATATTAATTTTAGCGTATTTCTATTTTTTCTATACAAACAATGCTACTATGAACACTCTTATATGTATATCATAGTTCACTTGAATCTGCATTTTTTAAAGAATGAAATCCTAGAAATCAAACTGCTAAATCAAAGAGTGTAAACAATTATTATTTAAATAATAAATGCTAATTGATATCTAGAAAGCTTTTAGCAAATTATAACCTCACCTAGAGTTTATGGCAATGTCTGTACCCTACCTATACTATGGCCAGCACTGGCTATCAAGTAAATCATTGCTGCTTGTCCAGAATTTTTTTAAAGGGTTATTTCAAAGTTCTAATTCACATTTCTTAGCAACACATTTTTACCTATATTTTTTGGATTTCTTCTGACATTATCAATTTATTATTCTTTTTTCCCTTTCTATTAGCTTAGTCTTTTTATGCTGGTTTTGTTGCTCAGTCACTCAGTCGTGTCTGACTCTTTGCGATCTCATGGACTGCAGCCTGCCAGGCTTCTCTGTCCATGGAATTTTCCAGGCAAGAATCCTAGAGTGGGGTGCGGCTTCCAGCTCCAGTGGATCTCCTTAACCCACGTGTTGAACCCGTGCCTCTTGTGTCTCATGCCTTGGCAGGTGGATTCTTTGCCACCAGCACCACCTGGGAAGCCCTTGTGTTGATTATAGTATGCTTTATATTAGCACTGTTGTTAACTGTTTTTATCTGCACACTTGTTGCTTTTTGTATAACCTTTCTCAGGATTTTTTTCTCAGTTTTGAATTGCCTATTGTCAGGTTTATAGTTTGGAACTGATACAAAAAGTCTAAAACTTTGTCATCAAGAATATCCATTTCCCCTTTGCTATTTGGTTCCCATCTCATATTGTATTAGCTTTCTATGCTACCGTAACAAATCACCCCAAACTTGTGGATTATGACAGAACAAAATTGTTAGCTTGCAGTTCCGGAGGTCAGAAGTCTGGTAATCAAGGAGTTGTCAGGGCTGCATTCCTTCCCAGAGCTCTAGAGAAGGATCCATTTCCTTCTTTTTCCACCTTCTAAAGGCTACTTAGGTTTCTTGATTCATCATCTCTTCCTTCTGTGTGTTTAAGTCTAGCAGCGTGATATGTTCAAGTCTCTCTCTCTCTCTCTCTCTCTCTCTCTCTCTCTCTCACACACACACACACACACACACACACAACTCTGCTTCCTTCATCACATCTCCCATCTTCATCCCTGACTCGGAACCCTCTCACTTTCCACTTAAGAAGATTCTTATGACTACATTGCATTTACCCAATTCAGAATAATCTTGCATCTCAACACCCTTAATCTAATACACTTTCAAAGTCCCTTCAGCTATGTAAGGTAACATAATAACAAGCCTCAAGAAGTAGGGCATGGACATCTGAGCCACTCTTTTGTCTACCATACTTTTTCATCAAAAAAATTTTTTTAATCTATTTATTTTAATTAGAGGCTAATTATTTTACAATATTGTATTGGTTTTGCCATACATCAACATGAATTTGTAAGCATCATTATCTATATCATCTTCCAATATATTGTGTAACATTGATTTTATATTTAGAAAGATCTGGACTGTATTTCAGTATACTATTATATTTATTTAAGCCTTATAAAAAATTTTGCCTCTCTATTTCTAGTACTTTTCTTTCCTTGTTTTTCCCATTTACCAATAAGTTTGTTGAAGTCTCACACATTGGACAAACAAACTAGACAAATAAAAAGCTCTTTGACTCTGTAGCTCTCTCAAGTTAGTGTCTCCCCATCTTTGCCCTCCAATTCATCTTTTCTGGGGACTAATCTGCACTTCTGGTAACACAGCTTTTCACTCTGCAGCCCACTGGAATCGACCTTCTATCATCTTATATCTCCTCTCCCTGAGTTTCCCAAGTGTCTTCCTGCCCCCAGTATTATTCTCCATCCTCATTACTGCAGCTAGTGTTCTTTCAAAAATCAAAGCAGTCATGTTGTTTCCTGGCTTAAAACGCATCAAACTCTCTCCATTATCCTACTGCAAAACCTATGATAAGGTGGGCCTTACCTTGAAGGTTTGGACCAGTGAGGGCCTCTCTGGGTTTCCCTCTGCCTGTGTTTTAGTCACACTGAGCAATTTGCAGATTCCTACTGCCCTCTTTTACTTTCAAGGTTTTGATCCTTGTGCTCCTCTACCTGGAATACACCGACCTTCCCTATATCTACCAGGCAAAGGGACTCCATCTTTCAAGACTCAGCACACAGGTTGCCTGCCTTTTGGAGGCTTCATTGACTAGCCATCCTACTTCTTAACCCACATCCTATGGACCAGCCTTAATGTTACTTTTCAGATCTATATTATTCTCTCTAGACTGTAAAAACTAGGGATACAGTACAGGGATTGTTTGGGATAGATTTTATACTCTCTCAATACTTTTTTTTTTTAATCAGGGCATTTTATCTATTAAAAGTCAGAAGTGCACCAGGCACACTCCTTGTCTGGTAGACTAAGCAATACAAATGATGTAACTAGTGCACTTATTACCTTATCATATTAAACAAATTACATTTCATAGAAATGATTATAAAATGCATTGCAGAAATAAGTAAAATATTTTTTATACTTACAGATATTAAGTATGTATCTCTTAATTAGTTGCTAAGTCATGTCTGATTCTTTTCAACCCCATGGACTGCAGCCCAATAGGCTCCTTTTCCATGGGATTTCCCAGGCAAGACTACTGGAGTGGGTTGCCATTCCCTCCTCCAATGGATCTTCCCAGCCCAGGGAGTGAGCCCATCTCCTGCACTGGTAGGCAGATTCTTTACCACGGAGCCACCTGGGAAGCCCCTACAGATCTTAAGGCGCCAAAATAATTATTTTTTTCCTTTTCATTGTTTTATTGAAGTAAAATTGACATGTAAGATTGTACCACTTTCAGGTATACCACATGTTCAACATTTACATACATTAGAAATTGATCACCACGATAAATCTAGTGACCATATGGTGACCATCTGTCACTATATGAAGTTATTACAATATCATTGACTATACTCTTTATGCTATGCATTACAGCATTAGACTCTCATGATGTATATTTTATAATTGGAAGTTTGTGCTTCTTAATCCTCCTCATCTATTTCACCCAGCTCTCCCACTCCCACACCCCACTCCCAGGACCACCAGTTTGTTCTCTGCGTCTCTGAGTCTATTTCTGTTTTGTTTTGTTTGTTCATTTGTTTTGGTTTTTGAATTTCATATATAAGTGGAGTCATACAGCATTTGTCTTTCTCTGACTTATTTCATTTTAGCATGATAACCTCTAGGTTCACATTTGTTGCAAATGGCACCTAAGTAACTACTAATAGAAGCCAGCAAATCCATATAAGAGATAACAAACCACAAGTTATTTCTTTATCTTAGTCAATAAAAGAGAAAGAAAAGCTATCACCATGCTGAAATAGGCTTCGTTATTCAATACAGACATCCAGTTTCAAAACTAACATAGTCTAATATAATCTTAAAAATTCAATGTTTTTTTCTGTATTATATCACTATTATACTTCTCGGTTTAAAGATTAGTTTTGATTTCAAAGTAAGTTTCATTTAGTACTTCAGTCCCATGTCTCACAGATTATTGATCAGGAGTGGGTGAGGATCATTCCAACTAATATTGGTTAGAACAACAAAACATAAAGGGGACAGTTTAATCAGCTCTGCCTGACGGTTGCCTAAGAGCCAACTCATTGGAAAAGACTCTGGGAAAGATTGTGTGCAAGAGGAAAAAGCGACAGAGGATGAGATGGTTGGGTGACTTCACTGACCCAATGGACATGAGTTTGAGCAATCTTCGTGTGATGGTGAAGGACAGGGAAGCCTGGTGTGCTGCAGTCCATAGGGTCACAGGAAGTCAGACAGGACTTAGTGACTAAACAACAACAAACTCAGTTGAGAAGCTAGGAAGGATACATAGTTGATTTAAACTAGAACATAATAGCAGAAAGAAAGGGGAAAAAGGACAACATGTCAGTGTTTTTTGTTAGAACAAAACCTATCCACTAAAGCCATTTATTGCCTAAAGCCAATCAAAATAAATACACAATTACAGAGACACAAGATGCTCATCATGCAAATGACTTCTTAAGGAAAGTTTGATACTCCCTCCCCCTTCCAGTGAATCCCTCTCCCTTCCAGTGAATCCCTCTCCCTAAGCTCCTTTATATCCATCTGGCATTTGGGCAGGAAATAGATCCTACTCTACATATATAAATAGAAAGAGATTGATTACAAGGATTAAGTGCTTATAAAATTGTTGGAAGGGCTGAAGGAGAAGGAGCCAGGGGTGACTGGAACTATTGGATTCAAGAAAACACCAGCATCAGAATCAAGAAGACCCTGCCATCAACCCAGTTGGGGCAACAACCGTAGCTGTCTTATGACTCTCACAGGCAAGCAAGGTTTCAGCTGCTGTAACTCCCTCTCAGCATTCACAACTCTGAGCCCATGTTCTCAGAAAGAGTGTCAGAAGAAGACCTCTGCCTCTCTTCTGCTTTCCAGGACTCATGCACCGATTTAGTGGAAGTTATTTTATACTGAAAACATCAGCTGCAAGGGAATCCAGAAAAACTAGACTTTTGCTTTCCACCCTTTTGCAACACAAGAAAGCTCACAAAAAGAGGTCAGAATGGACGTTTAGACCAACCAACCATATCGAACACCCCTCCATATAGAAATTTTAGAACTCCCTCTGCTCTTACACATCTGAGTACTTAAAACACTTTCTTGTGATTGTGTTGTGATTATTCCTCACCTTATGAGACCCTAAGGTCCTTGAAGATGGAAACTGTAAAATAGATAGCTTGTCTATCTCACAGTGTCTCGAGAATAGTCAGCAAGCAATATATAAAACAATGAATTAATAAATGCACACATAGAACCAGATAATCTTGCTCATATATTTCTTCTCACCCCACTACCTACCCCTTGTCCAACTATCTCACTTCCTTTTAGGATACACACACAGAGCAAGGCAAGAAGTCAACCTATCTTAAGGGCATGGATTTTGGAGTTATAAAGGTCAGCGTTCAAGTCTAGGTGTTGTGTGATCTTGGGAAATGTATCTGCTCTGAGTTTCAACTTTCTTCCTTTCTTTCTTTGGAGGGGCTTCTTAGAAACATTAAATGAGGCAGTCTGAATAAGGCAACTTCCTGCTCAACAGATGCTGAGCCAAGACTAGTTTCCCCCACCCAATGAATTCCAATCTTTCTGTGTCTCTTAGCTCATCTCCTGTATCTACAAGGGGGTTAAGAATCAAGAATAATGTAATATGAAGGACACTACATGGAACATTGATTTAAACATTTTTCTGCTGTAACTAATCATCTTAATTACTTTGTCCCTTTGGAGTCTCCTATCTGAATATTTCAAAGGACTTTACAAGCAAGAATTATGATACACAATTGATAACTGGAGTAACTGAGGCTTACAGGTTGAGCAATTTGTCAGTTTTCTTGTGATCCTCAAAATACAAGCAACCTACTGAGTTCTTTCTTTCTTTCTTTTTTGGGGTGGGGGGGCGGGGGGAGGGCTATGCTTTTCTCTTTTTTTCAGTGTTTTAGTTGTTGCTGTTTAAAAGCTGGTGCAAAGCACTTTTTAAAAATGGGTTGTCAAGAGAAAACAAGATGGCAGAGGAGTTCATGGATGTGGCATACCTCTCTCTCCACGGATACATCAGGAATACACCTTCAGATACAGAAGCACATGCAGAACACCAGCTGAGAGCGGAGGAAGTACCTTACCAGTGGGAAGGAATATACAGAACCAAGCAAAACTCGGTAAGATGACTGAACTAGGGGGGGCAAACAAGAGTGTTAGTAGGACTGGACCTTTCCTCGGCGGGTGGGGGAACTGAAGCAGGGGACCCATCCCCGCATCAGGGCAATTGTCTGAGTCAGAGGAGAAACATTTAAGGCTGAGAGCGAAAACAGGTGATCTGTGGCAGCCTAAATGGAAGGAGAATCAGACTGTCCTTGTTGCAGCCATGCATACCCCACACAGGAACGCTGGTCCCCTGGAAGGCACAGCGGCTAGGAGCTGGAGTTTAGGGATTATGGAGCAATCCCCGGGCAGGGGCTCCTGTTGAGTGTGGAGACAGATCGAGGGGATGTGAGGGAGGAGATTGTGGTGGGAAATGCCTGTGGAGGAAAGCTGGGCAGCTATGGAAGCAAGGCAATACTGCTGAGTCACCCATAGTGGGTAAAGCCATCACCATAGCCTCTTTCTCCCCACACGCCAGTTACTGACACAACCGAACAACAGAGAAGGACCCGAGGCAAGGGAGCCCTCTAAGTGCCTGAACAGGCAGAGCTATGGAGAAAGACTGGCCAAAGAGGCCTTCTGATCGCCAGCTACAAGAGGCTCAAAAAAGACTCTGATAGAGCCATAACTCCTGCAGCAGAAGCAGTCCTTGTCCCTGCACACTTGGCGCTTCCAGGGTCCCTGCAAGCCAAGCAGCTGCGCTACCTTCACACTCAACTCTCACTGAGGAGGAGCTGCCACAGGCAAAAAATATCTTGTGCCTATGCATGCAGGGTCGCTTTGGTAGTGTCTGACTCTGTGACCCTGTAGTCTGTGGCCTGCCAGGCTTCTCTGTCAGGGAGGAGAATTCTCCAGGCAAGAATACTGGAGCATATTGGCCAATACAGGTTGCCATACCCTTCTAGAGCACTGTATTTCCTGCTGCCCTAGCCACCAACTCTCCTGAGTACCTGGTGCTGCCAGAACCCCTGAGACCCAAGCAGCTGCACCACCTCCACACCTGGCCCTCACAGGGGAAAACCCAAGTTCTCCAAGGCAGCCTCAGAAGCAAACCCCAGTGGACGACCCACATGCAGAGGTGGAAATACAACCACAAATAAAACCCAGGGGCAGTGTGGCTAAGGAAGAAGACCCAAAACCTTCCCACCAGCTGGGCAAGCTGCAGATTAAATCCACAGGATCAACTAGGCAGACTATGCATCTATGGAATAGATAAAAGGTCATTGAGAGCTCCCACAAAAGGAAAGATAGCTGTGGACATTGGAGGCAAGAATACAGAGGAGTAGGACCAGATTAGAATCTGAGCTGCCACCACAGCAGGTCCAGAGATCAGTGCAGCGGCAGAAGGCATCCCCGGGAGGCAAGGTGGACTGTGACTCCCAGCGAAGGAAAGGACTCTGACAGAAATGACTCAAGAAAAACATTTATTATTCTTTTATAATAAATAAATATTATTATTGTTGTTAATTTATATTTATCTTTTGACTTGTTTTGTAGAATCGTTTGGATTTTTTTTCCTCCCCCCTTCTCTATTGTAGTTGTTGATTTTATTGGCACTATGAAATCTAATTAAGCTTTTGACCATTTTTCTTAAATCTTTTTTTCCTCAGTCACATTTTTTATTGTTGTTATAAACCTTTGCCTCTACATTGGACTTTTGCAGTTCCAAGGAGTTTTCCTTTTTTTTTTTCTCTTTCTATAATTTTAATTTTTAAACATATTATTATTTTTCTACATTTATTCCTTTGCTTCCTTTTCCTACTGTTCTTTTTCCCTTGTAGTTAATCTTTAATATATACAAATCTTTTTTATCTACCTCTATTTAACTTTTCATATCTATTCTTTCTTTCTTTTCTTTCTTTGCTTTCTTCTCAACATATCTGTGACTTTTGTTTTCATTGCTTTATTCCCCAACTGGGACCTTACTTTAGTTTTGTTTTCCAGTTTGTGCTTTAGTCAGTTTTGTTCTTAACTGGTAAATATAATTTTTTATTTCCTTTGATCATCAGATCAATCTATTGTACTTTATTTTTGTTGGGCTGTTTTGACTTTGCTCCTGGTTGTATATGCATATGTGTATATTCCATTACTTTAATTATTATTTGCCTGATTTTGTAACTACTGTTTGTCTGTGGTTCATCTTTGGTTTCTCATTTTTGGATATTTGTTTTAAGCTCACTTAATGCCATAACAAACCACTTGTGGAATCTTCTTTCCTGACCAGAGATCAAGCCCTGAGCCTTTGGAGTGGGAGCACTGACTCCAAACCCTAGACTACCAGAGCCCTAAGGGGTATCAAATAGTGAGAACGCACAAGGAAACCACTGGAATAAAGACCAGGCATCACCGAACCACCAGTAGCACCCTGTGCAGGGTGCCTCATCTAAACAACAAACAAAACAAAAATACAAACCCAATCATCAGCAGACACTCAGCCTTGCTCAAAAGAGGAAAAACAAACAAAAAACCAAAAACTCAGCATAAACCTCACCCTATGGGAAGCTTAACAAATCACTGGACCAACCTTAAGAGGGCAAAAACCAAAAGGAAGAAAGAATTCAACCTTGAACCCTGGGAAAAGGAGACCTCAAACACAATAAGTTTAAAAAAATAATAATGAAAAGGTAGAGAAATACTACACACATGAAGGAACAAGCTAGAAACACAGAAGTCCAAATAAATGAAGAGGAAATAGGCAAACTACTTGAAAAATAATTCAGAATCATGAGAGTAAAAGTGATCAAAAACTTTGAAAACAAAATGGAGAAAATACAAGAATCAATTAACAAACACCTATAAAAATTAAAGAATAAACATGCAGAGACAAACAACACAATTACTGAAATTAAAAATACTCTAGAAGGAATCAATAGCAGGATATCTGAAGCAGAAGAGTGAAACAGTGAGCTGGAAGATAAAATGGTAGAAATAACTTCTAAAGAGCAGAATAAAGTGAAAAGAATGAAAAGAACTGAGGACAGTCTCAGAGACATCTGGGAAAATATCAAACACAACAACATTAGAATTATAGGGGTCTGAGAAGAAAAAGAGAAAAAGAAAGTGTATGAGAAATTTTTTGAAGAGATTATAGTTGAAAATTTCCCCAACATGGAGAAGGAAATAGTCAATCAAGTCCAAGAGGCACAAGGAGTCCCATACAGGATAAACCCAAGGAGAAACATGCCAAGACACACACTAATCAAACTAACAAAGACTAAACACAAAGAAAGAATATTAAAAGCAGCAAGGGAGAAGCAACAAGTAACATACAAGGGAAATCCCATACATTTAACAGCTGATCTTTCAGCAGACACTCTGCAGGCCAGAAGGGAATGGCAGGATATATTTAAAGTACTAAAAGGGAAAAATCTACAGGCAAGATTACTGTGCTTGGCAAGGATCTCATTCAAAATTGATGGAGAAATTAAAAGTTTTTCAGACAAGCAAAAGTTAAGAGAATTCAGTACCACCAAACCAGCTTTACAACATATGTTAAAGGAACTTATATAGTCAAGAAATACAAGAGAAGAAAAAAGATCTACAAAATCAACCCCAAACAATTAAGAAAATGGCAATAAGAAGATGTATATAAAGTTACTTTAAATGTAAATGGATTAAATGCTCCAAGCAAAAGACTGGCTGAATGGATACAAAAACAAGACCCATATATATGTATACTCTCTACAAGAAAACCAATCAGACCTAAAGACACATATAGACTGAAAATGAGAGGATGGAAAAATATATTCCATGCAAACAGGAAGCAAAAGAAAGCTGGAGTACAATCCTCATATCAAAACAAAATAGACTTTAGAATAAAGTAGATTACAAGAGATAAGGAAAAACACTACATAATGATCAAGGGATCAATCCAAGAGGAAGGCATAACAATTGTAAATATCTATGCACCCAACATAGGAGCAGCTCAATACATAAGACAAACACTTATAACAGACATAAAACACTATAACAGACATAAAAGGAATTGACATAAAAAGAAATTGACAGTAACACAATAATAATAGGAGACTTTAACACCCCACTCACATCAATGTATAGATCATCAAAACAGAAAATCAATAAGGAAACGCAAGTCTTAAATGATACATAGATCAGATGGGTCTCATTGATATCTTCAGAAGATTCCATCCAAATGCAGAATACCCCTGCTTCTCAAGTGCACATGGAACATTCTCCAGGATAGACCACATCTTGGGTCACAAACCAAACCTCAGTAAATTTAAGAACATTGAAATCATATCAAGCATCTTCTCTAACCACAATGCTATGAGACTATATATCAATTAGTAGGGGAAAAAAAAAAAAAACTATAGGAAACACAAACACATGGAGATTAAACAACATGTTTCTTAATAACCAACAGAGTAATGAAGAAATCAAAATGGAAATAAAAAAATTTCTAGAAACAAATGACAATGAAAACATGACAACTCAAAACCTATGTGGTGCAGCAAAAGCAGTTCTAAGAGGGAAGTTTACAGCAATACAATGCTACCTCAAGAAACAAGAAAACCATCGAATAGACAACCTAACTTTACACCTAAAACAACTGAAAAAGAACAACAACAAAAAAAAATTAGTAGAAGGGAAGAAATCATAAAGATCTGAGTGGAAATAAATGAAAAAGAAATGAAAGAATAGTAAAGACTAATAAAACTAAAAGCTGGTTCTTTGAGAAGATAAACAAAATTGACAAACCTTTAGCCAGACTCATCAAGAAAAAAAGAGAGGAAAATCAAAGCAACAAAATTAGAAATGGTAATGGAGAGGTTACAACAGACAATGCAGAAATACAAAGGATTATAAGAGACTACTATGAACAACTGTATGGCAATAAAATGGATAACTTGGAAGAAATGAACAGATTCTTAGAAAAGTTCAATCTTCCAAGACTGAACCAGGAAGAAATAGGAATTATGAACAACCCAATTACAAGCACTGAAATTGAAGCTGTGATCAAAAATCTCCCAAAAAATCAAAAGCCCAGGACCAAATGGCTTCACAGGAGAATTCTACCAAACATTTAGAGAAGAGGTAATGCCTAACCTTCTAAAACACTTTCAAAAAGTTGCAGAGGAAGGAACACTTCCAAAACTATTATGAGGGCACCATCACCCTGATACCAAAACCAGACAAAGACAGCACAAAAAAATAAAAACTACAGGCCAGTATCAATGATGAACATAGATGCAAAAATCCTCAACAAAATTTTAGCAAACAGAATTCAGGAACACATCAAAAAGCTGATGCATGCACCATGATCAAGTTGGGTTTATTCCAGGAATGCAAGTGTTCTTCAATATACAAAAATCAATCAGTGTGATACACTATATTAACAAATTGAAAGATAAAAACCATATGATCATCTCAATAGATGCAGAAAAAGCCTTTTACAAAATTCAGCACCCATTTATGATGAAAACTCTTCAAAAATGGGCATAGAGGGAACCTACCTCAACATAGTAATGGTCATATATGATAAGCCTACTGGCTGGATGGCATCACTGACTCAATGGACGTGAGTCTGGGTGAACTCCGGGAGCTGGTGATAGACAGGGAGGCCTGGCGTGCTGTAATTCATAGGGTCACAAAGAGTCGGACATGACTGAGTGACTGAACTGAACTGACAGCAAACATTATTCTCAATGGTGGAAAACTGAATGCATTCCCCCTAAGATCAGGAACAAGACAAGGGTGTCCACTTTCACTGCTATTATTCAGCATAGTTCTGGAAGTCCTAGCTACCACAATCAGAGAAGAAAAAGAAATAAAGGGAATCCAGATGAGAAAAGAAGTAAAGCTCTCACTCTTTGTAGATGACATGATACTGTATATAGAAAACCCTAAAGATAGTATCAGAAAATTACTAGAGCTAATTGGTGAATTTAGCAAAGTTGCAGGATACAAAATCAATACACAGAAATAAGAAATTAAGGAATCAATCCCATTCACCATTGCAACAAAAAGAATTAAAAATCTAGGAATCAACTTACCTAGGGAGAAAAAAGAACTGTACACAGAGAATTATAAGACACTGATGAAAGAAATCAAAGATGACATAAACAGATGGAGAGATATTCCGTGTTCCCAGGTAGGAAGAATCAATATTGTAAAAATGACTATACTACCAAATGCAATCTACAGATTCAATGAGATCCCTATCAAATTACCAATGGCATTTTTCACAGAACTAGGACAAAAAATCTCACAATTCCTATGGAGATACAGAAGACCCCAAATAGGCAAAGCAGTCCTGAGAAACAGAAATGGAGCTGGAGGAATCAACCTTCCTGACTTCAGATTATACTACAAAGCTACAGTCATCAAGACAGTATGGTACTGGCACAAAAATAGAAATATAGACCAATGGAACAAGATATAAAGCCCAGAAATAAACCCATGCACCTATGGATAACTTATTTTTGACAAAGGAGGCAAGCATATACAATGGAGCAAAGAGAGCATCTTCAATAAATGGTACTGGGAAAACTGGACAGCTACATGTAAAAGAATGAAATTAGAATATCTCCTAACACCATATACAAAGATAAACTCAAAATGGACTGAAGACCTAAATGTAAGACCATAAACAATAAAACTCTTAGAGGAAAACATAGGCAGAACACTCAATGACATAAATCAAAGTAAGATCCTCTATGACCCACCTCCTAGAGTAATGGAAATAAAAACAAAAATAAACAAGTGGGACCTGATAAAACTTAAAAGCTTTTATACATCTAAGGAAACTATAAACAAGGTGAAAGGACAACCCTCAGAACAGGAGAAAATAACAGCAAAAATGAAAAAAATATAACAACAACAAAAAAAATAACAGCAAAAACAGAAAAAAATGAAACAACTGACAAAGGATTAATTTCCAAAACATACAAGCAGCTCATATGATTCAATTCCAGAAAAACAAATAACTCACTCAAAAGGCGGGGAAAAGACCTAAACAGATGTTTCTCCAAAGAAGACAGACAGGTGGCCAACAAACACAAGAAAAGATGCTCAACATTGCTCATTATTAGAGAAATGCAAATCAAAACCACAATGAGATATCATCTCACACCGGTCTGAATGGCCATCATCAAAAAGTCTACAAACAATAAATGCTGGAGAGGGTGTGGAGAAAGGGGAACACTCTTGCACCATTGGTAGGATTGTAAATTGATACAGCCACCATGGAAGATGGTATGGAGATTCCTTTAAAAACTAGGAATAAAACCACCATATGACCCAGTAATCTCACTCCTAGGCATATACCTTGAGGAAACCAGGGTTGAAAAAGACACATATATCCCATTGTTCATTGAAGCACTATTTACAATAGCCAAAACATGGAAGCAACCTAGATGCCCATCGACAGATGAATGGACAAAGAAGTTGTGGTACATATACACAATGGAATATTGCTCAGCCATAAAATAGAATGCATTTGAGTCAGTTCTAACGAGGTGGATGAACCTAGAACCTATAATACAGAGTGAAGTGAGTCAGAAAGAGAAAGATAAATATCACATTCTAACACATATATATGGAATCTTGAAAAATAGTACTGAAGAATTTATTTACAGGGCAGCAATGGAGAAAAAGACATAGAGAATAGACTTATGGACATGGGGAGAGGGGAGGAGAGGGTGAGATGTATGGAAAGAGTAACATGGAAACTTACCTTACATATGTAAAGTAGATAGCCAATGGGAATTTGCTGTATGGCTCAGGAAATTCAAACAGGGGCTCTGTATCAACCTAGAGGGGTGGGATTGGGAGGGAGTTTCAAAAGGGAGGGGATATATGTATACCTATGGCTGATTCATGTTGAGCTTTGACAAAAAACAACAAAATTCAGTGAAGCAAATATCCTTCAATAAAAAAATAAATTTAATTTAAAAAAGTGGGTTGTCATCAAGTGGGCTGACCAAAATGGCATATTTAATGGGAGAAAAGGATAAGAATCAAGGAGACTGGAGCTGAGCTATCAAATCCCTTTTCTGCTTCTAACCTGGTATAATTTAGAGACCACTTTGCATTTTATTATGTAGTTTATTTTTCCTTAGATTCCTAAAGCTTCAATCTTTAGTTTTGAGGAGGAGAGTCACAGATCCAATGTCTATCCCCAAACTTCCCACTAGTCAGCTTTGCTGAGTTAAGTAAGTCAAAATCTCTGCAAAATCTCTGGATTTTAAGGCCTCATCTCTAAATTAGGAATTAGGTAATTTCAGAATTGATGCTTTTGAACTGTGGTGTTGGAGAAGATTCTTGAGAGTTCCTCGGACTGCAAGGAGATCCAACCAGTCCATCCTAAAGGAGATCAGTCCTGGGTGTTCATTGGTAAGATGTTGAAGCTGAAAGTCCAATACTTTGGTCACCTGATGAGAAGGGCTGACTCATTTGAAAAGACCCTGATCCTGGGTAAGAATGAGGGAAGGAGGAGAAGGGGACAACAGAGGATGAGATGGTTGGATGGCATCACTGACTCAATGGACATGGGTTTGGGTGGACTCAGGGAGTTGGTTATGGACAAGAAGGCCTGGCATGCTGCAGTTCATGGGGTCGCAAAAAGTTGGACATGACTGAGCGACTGAACTGAACTGAACCTCTTATCCAGCTCAATTTTTCTGTAAGTTTTTATGTACAATTCCTAGGACTCTGAACCACAAGAGACCAACTGCACTTTCCATCAGGGACCCATGAGAAGCCCCAAATAGTCTCTTTACCTTCCTTTCTGAGTAGAAACACCAGGGACAGTCAAGAAGAGCAAGTCTTTCTTTGTCTTTGCCAGGACAAGGGCTTGCCTAGTACCTCAGCTGGTAAAGAATCCTCCTGTAATGCAGGAGATCCCGGTTTGATTCCTGCATCAGGAAGATCCCCTGGAGAAGAGACAGGCTGCCCATTTCAGTATTCATGGGCTTCTCTGGTGGCTCAGATGGTAAAAAAAAAAAAAAAAAAAAAAACCCACCCCCC
>NW_011494926.1:6119392-6213163 GCF_000754665.1 Bison bison bison | reverse complement strand
AAAAAAAAAAAAAAAAAAAACCTCACCTGCAGTGTGGGAGATCTGGGTTTGATAACTGCATTGGGAAAATCCCCTGGAGGAGGGCATGGCAACCACTCCAGTATTCTTACCTGGAGAATCCCCATGGATAGAAGAATCTAGCGGGCTACAGTCCATGGGGTTGCAAAGAGTTGAACATGACTGAGCAACTAAGCACAGCACAGCACAGGGTCAAGGCAAAGAAGCCATAGGGTTAGGAGTTGAGAGTGGTTTGAAATAGAGCTGGAGAGCAATCTGAGAAGGCAGTAGGCTGAGATGCTCAGGAAAGCCTACATACTCCCAACCGGAATGGCACCAAACATGGTTGTTTTGTTGATGATTCTGTTTAGTGATGGGCTTCCCTGATGTGTCCGTGGGTAAAGAATCCACTTGCAATGAAGGAGACGCAGGAGACACAGATTCACAAAGATCCCCTGGAGAAGGAAATGGCAACCCACTCGAGGGTTCTTACCTGAAAAAAATCCCATGGACAGCAGAGCCTGGCAGGCTACAGTTTAAAGAGTCACAAAGAGTCAGACACAACTGAATAACTGAGCCCCCTTCCCTGTTTAGTGATGCAACCTGCAGTTATTTACTTTAATAAAATTCCAAATAATTGAAATGGTATTTTTATGCAGAAACTTGGTCCCTTCTGTGGATACATCTAAACTACACAGGCATACAAAGAACTGAAGTAAAAATGTTGAAACAAAGATCAAAGAAAAAAATAAGACTAAAAATGGACTTTGAAAATGACTAAACTAACTCTTATCTACCCTTATGCTCCTTCATTTTTATGGATGATAAAAAGAAAATGAGATTGAGAAACGTAATTAGTGACTTGTTATCCAGTTTATCAGTATTGGAGTTAATTTAAACCATCCAATTCCTAAATTGAATCCCACTGAGGTATGAATCATATATATGTCTTTGTGAACCATACTGGGCTATCCCTGGACTCAAACAGGATCAGAAAACAGTGCCATTCCAAAGTATATACTCAGACTGGGACAATCCATTCATGGTCCATTTGGTCTGAATTTACCCCAGGAGGCTCAGGCTGGAAGTGCTGGAGGCCCCAGGGACTCCTGTGTGTGAAATCCTTAGTCCTATTATCCTCCTTGGTCTTTTGTCCTCAACAGCCTTCCACAAGTACCTCTCCCATTTTAAACTCGGCCCAGTCTAGCTGGAGATTCAGACATTCTCTTAGTCAGATTATGCATCAATAATAACAATAACAATAAACCTGAAAATCCCTGTGGCTTACTTTTTTAAAAATCACGCATTTCTCACTTAGTGGTCTGCAGGTCATCTGGAACTCTGCTTATTTCTGCTCCACGTGTCTTCTCATTCTGGATGCTGGCTGAAAGTGTGACTCCCCACCACCCCCCACCACCTAGAAATCTCATTCTCATGGTAGACAGCAAGAGCAAAAGGCTAAACTAAATCACACGACATGTATAAATTACTGCTGGAAAGGACACATGTCCACTCACATTCTCTCAGTCAGGGAAAGTCACACAGCCCATCCTGTCTATGGAATAGAAAAATACCATCTCCTTGGCATCATGGCAAGAGTGGGGTGTGTTATACGCTTAAGAGGAGTGAAAGTGAAAGTGTTAGTCACTCAGTCGAGTCCAACTCTTTGCGACCCCACCAGCCTCCTCTGTCCATGGAGTTCTCCAGGCAAGACTATTGGCATGAGTAGCCACGCCCTTCTCCAGGGGAACTTCCTGACCCAGGGATCAAACCCAGGTCTCCCGCACTGTAGGCAGATTCTTTACTGTCTGAGCCACAAGGGAAACCCACTCTTAAGAAGAAGGAGCAAGAGCAGACAACTGGAAACAATAATGCAACATACCACAAATGTCAAAATATTAGTATGTGAATGAAGTGTCCTTGAAGCATAAAAAAACAACCAGTTTTGCCTGCAGCAGATCAATTAAAGAGGCTAAGAGAGAGAAAAACACATTCCAAAGGCTTTTGTGAATGACTAGGAATTTTCCAGTTATAAAAGGATGCTAAAGCATTTTAGGTAGAAATAATACTGTGGGCATTAGCTTGAAAGCATTAAAGAGCATTTTACATTCAGAAAATTGTGAATAATCTTCCAAGAATGAATCACATTTGTTTTACAAACGTCTTCCTTTCACTTTAGTTAGATCATAAGATTCTACAGAGTATAAAACACAAACACACACGTATACACACACAAATGCACACAAGATCCAAGGGGGCAGCACAGAGAAATATTAGGGTTTAGGAGATGATGTTTACCTAGATTTCCTAGACCTTTCTCGAATCTCTGGGATATGACAGAATGGCTAAAGGTTCAAAATACCACAAAGTATCTTGGGCTGTGGGTGTGGCCATAGGTCAGCTAAAAGTGTCAGTCACTCAATCATGTCCGACTCTTTGTGACCCTATGGACTGTAGGCCACCAGGCTCATCTGTCCATGGAATTCTCCAGGCAAGAATACGGGAGTGGGTACCCATTCATTTCCCCAGGGGATCTTCCTAACCCAGTGATGGAACCCAGGTCTCCTACATGGCAGGCAGATTCTTTACCATCTGAGCCACCAGGAAAGCCCAAATTTTGCTCTAAAATTTCTGAAAGGCAGTGAGAGATGCCAGTCCAGGTTCGAAGCACGATACTGGATGCTTGGGGCTAGTGCACTGGGACGACCCAGAGGGATGGTATGGGGAGGGACGAGGGAGGAGGGTTCAGGATGGGGAGCACATGTATACCTGTGATGGATTCATTTTGATATTTGGCAAAACTAATACAATTATGTAAAGTTTAAAAATAAAATAAAATTTAAAAAAATAAATAAAATGAAATTTCTGAAAGGCAGTGAGAGATAAACTGTAAGTTACACGACCTCCTATGTTCAGAATATAAAAGCAAACCAAACAAGGTTCTTGTTCCAGGTAATATGGACTAAGCACTCATCACTCCATCTCTGCCATATGAACGCAGTCATAAAATCATAAAATTTGGAATGAATACAAGGAAGAGCTCTCTGAAGACACTGAAATGTAGCATGTATATTAAGAAAGCAGATCAAAATTCAAAGTATTGGTGAACTGTTGGTAAGTTTTTCTCCAGTAGCTCCAGCCAGGATTTAGAAGAAACAGAGGCAAGGGCATTGATGATGACTGGGGTAGCCCCAGAAGAAACCCATGACTGGGGATCAAGGAATGAGAAAGAAATCTGCTAGCCCCAACAGCAGCAGCACCCGGAACAGCAGACCCCTAAAACCCTCTAGAAGGGGAAACTTCTTCCCTGATTGTAGGAGCTTTGATCTCAAGAGAACAGGTGAGCCCTTCATGCTTTTTCTCTCTTTTGGTCCTATCTCCTCTTGGCCCCAGAGTGGGCACAGTCATCAGAATACATGGCAATGTGAAGTAAGTAAAGTCTTTAAGTTTCTGGACCAAAGATTGATAAGAGTTACCTCCAAAGAATTGGGAAGTAAAAGGGAGACCACTGAGAGGGAAGTACTCAGGAAACTGATCCCGTAAATTAGTATATGACCACTGGGACTCTGACCACACGTGTGTGGAAATAAAGCTAAACAGCATAATAAGGACTTTGAAAACTGAACCAAGGTATAGAACACCACCCAGGACAGACCAGCGCCCTGGCCCCAGCACTGACCACTGGGTGATACACACATGAAACAGATCTGAGTAACACTGAGAAAGCTTTGAAGATGAAGGAACACTGAAACCACAGCCAACCAAGGATTGGTGGAAATGTGCAGGCTGAACCCAACTTAACTGATTGCCTGTAGAAAGAAAAATATCAACACTGTCCTTCGGATTTAAACAACATGCACAATTTCATAATGTTTAAATGACCAGAATACAATCCAAATTAACTCAGTATAGAAAAATCAGAGAAATCTTAACTCACATGGACAAAGAAAATATAGGTTGAGCAAAATTTTCGTTTGGGCTTTTCCATAAGACCTGACCAAAAAACTTTATTGTAAGACTTAAAACTGAGTGGTGAGATTACTCCCACTTTATTCTTATTTTCAGAATTGCCTTATTTCAATACCTTTGCCTTTCATATAAATTTTAGAATTAATTTTCTGTATTTACTGAAAATCCTGTAGACTTTGCAAAAAACTAAGATCATGGCATCCAGTCCCATCACTTCATGGCAAATAGATGGGGAAACAATGCCAATAGTGGCAGACTTTATCTTCTTGGGCTCCAACATCACTGCAGATGGTGACTGCAGCCATGAAATTAAAAGATGCTTGCTTCTTGGAAGAAAAGCTATGACCAACCTGCTGCTACTGCTGCTAAGTCGCTTCAGTCGTGTCTGACTGTGTGACCCCATGGACAGCAGCCCACCAGGCTACCCCATCCCTGGGATTCTCCAGGCAAGAACACTGGAGTGGGTTGCCATTTCCTTCTCCAATGCATGAAAGTGAAAAGTGAAAGTGAAGTCACTCAGTCGTGTCCGACTGCTAGCGACCCCATGGAAGGCAGCCTACCAGGCTCCTCCGTCCATGGGATTTTCCAGGCAAGAGTAATGGAGTGGGGTGCCACTGCCTTCTCCAATGACCAACCTAGATGGCATATTAAAAAGCAGAGACATTACTTTACCAACAAAGATCCGTCTAGTCAAAGCTATGGTTTTTCCAGTATTCATGTATGGATGTAAGAGTTGGACTATAAAGAAAGCTGAGCCCTGAAGAATTGATGCTTTTGAACTGCGGTATTGGAGAAGACTGTAGAAAGTCCCTTGGACTGAAAGGAGACCAAACCAGTCAATCCTAAAGGAAGTAGTCCTGAATATTCATTGGAAGGACTGATTCTGAAGCTGAAATTCCAATAGTTTAGCCACCTAGTACAAAGAACTGATTCCTTGCAAAAGACTCTGATGCTGGGAAAGATTGAAGGCAGGAGGAGAAGGGGACAACAGAGGATAAGATGGTTGGATGGCATCATCAACTAGATGGACATGAGTTTGAGCAAGTTCCATGAGTTGGTGATGGACAGGGAAGCCTGGCATGCTACAGTCCATAGGGTCACAAAGAGTCAGACATGACTGAGCGACTGAACTGAACTTGAGTTAAATCTATAGATCAGGAAGAATTGGCATCTTGGTAATATTGTATCTTTAAATCCCCAAAAGCGAGGTGACTCCATTTATCAAGGTCTTCTTTCATCAACATTTTGTAGTTTTCAGCATACTAGTTCTGCAAGTGTTTGTTTAGATACATTCCTAATACTTTTTATCTTTTGGAACTAATATAAATGGTATTTAAAAAACTTTTCAGTTTTTAATTGTTCATTGGTAATATACATATAATTGATTTTGGTGTGTTGACTTTGCATCCTGCATTCTTGCCAAACTGAGTTATTTGTCTTAGGGGATTTACTGTGGATTACATAGGATTTTCTAAGCAGACAATCATCCCATCTATCAAAAAAGAGACTTTTATATCTACCTTTCCAATGTGTATGCGTTTTGTTGTTGTTGTTCTTGCCTTATTATTCCAACTAAGATTTCCACTACAATTTTCAATTGGAGAGGTGAGATGGACTTTCTGTGTTGTTCCTTATCTTGCCGCTGCTGCAGCTGCTGCTAAGTCGCTTCAGTCGTGTCCGACTCTGGGCGACCCCAGAGACAGCAGCCCACCAGGCTCCCCCGTCCCTGGGATTCTCCAGGCAAGAACACTGGAGTGGGTTGCCATTTCCTTCTCCAATGCATGAAAGTGAAAAGTGAAAGTGAAGTCGCTCAGTCATAGCAATCCCATGTACTATAGCCTGCCAGGCTCCTTTGTCCATGGAATTTTCCAGGCAAGAATTCTGGAGTGGGTTGCCATTTCTTATTCCAGGAGATCTTTCAGACCCAAGAAATAAACCCATGTCTCTTGTGTCTCCTGCATTGGTGGGTGGATTCTTTACCGCTGTGCCACTGGGGAAGTCATTACAAAGTTGAACATACAGTTACCATATGATCACATTCTTACTTTAAGTTATTTCCCCTGAGTAACAAAAACTTACACACACACACAAAATAGTACATGGATGATCATAACAACTTTATTTATACCAACTAAAATCTGAAATAACCCAAACACCTTTCAGTGGATGAGAAGATACTGTTACATTCATATGATGGAATACTACCCAGTAATAAAAAGAAATTATGATATGACATCTTGGATGATCTCAAAGGCATTCTGCTAAATGAAAGAAGCCAGTCTTATAAGGTTACATATTGTATGATTCTATTTTTATGATATTATCAAAAAGACAAAACTGTAGTGATTGGCAATACATCAGTGACTAGGGATTAGGGGGAGGGGGAAGTCTGACTATAAAATGAAACAAAAGTGTTAGTTGCTCAGTAGTGTCTGACTCTTTGTGACCGTTCTTTGCGATTCTTCGTGACTGTAGCCCATCAGGCTTCTTTGTCCATAGGATTTTCCATGGCTACTGGAGTGGGTTGTCATTCCCTCCTCCAGGGGATCTTCCCAACCCAGGGATCGAACCCAGGTCTTCTACATTGCAGGCAGATTGTTTACATCTGAGCCACTAGGGAAGCCCAACAAAAATGAAAGCACAGGGGAATTTTTTGTAGATGATTAAACTGTTCTGTATCCTATTGTGATGATGGTTACCTGAAAGTAGATATATGTTAAAATTCTACTGTATACCTACTGACTGTACATTCTACCATGTTCCCTAAAAAGTTAATTTTACTATATGCTAATTTAAAAATAAAAGCTCTTAAAATACTTGTAGAATGCTTCTTGTCTTTGTGCTAAATTCCATGAGAAATTTCTCCCGTTCTAATGAATGTTGTGCAATGAGTATAGCATGCATGTGTGCCGTCGCTTTCAGTTCAGTTCAGTTCAGTGGCTCAGTCGTGTCCGACTCTTTGCGACCCCATGAATCGCAGCACGCCAGGCCTCCCTGTCCATCACCAACTCCCGGAGTTCACTCAGACTCACGTCCATCGAGTCAGTGATGCCATCCAGCCATCTCATCCTCTGTCGTCCCCTTCTCCTCCTGCCCCCAAGCCCTCCCAGCATCAGAGTCTTTTCCAATGAGTCAACTCTTCACATGAGGTGGCCAAAGTACTGGAGTTTCAGCTTTAGCATCATTCCTTCCAAAGAAATCCCAGGGCTGATCTCCTTCAGAATGGACTGGTTGGATCTCCTTGCAGTCCAAGGGACTCTCAAGAGTCTTCTCCAACACCACAGTTCAAAAGCATCAGTTCTTCAGTGCTCAGCCTTCTTCACAGTCCAACTCTCACATCCATACATGACCACAGGAAAAACCATAGCCTTGACTAGACAGACCTTTGTTGGCAAAGTAATGTCTCTGCTTTTGAATATGCTATCTAGGTTGGTCATAAGTCGCTTTAGTTGTGTCCAACTCTGTGTGACCCTATGGACTGTAGCCTGCCAGGTTGCTCTGTCCATGGGATTCTCCAGGCAAGAAAACTAGAGTGGGTTGCCATGTCCTCCTCCAAGGGATCTTCCCAACCCAGGGGTTGAACCAGTGGTAATGAATAGTAATGAATACCAAATACCCAGGTAATCATTTATATATTTGTTTCATCATTCATTGACTGAACACTGAACTATTTTTCTAGACACTCTGCCATTCACCAGATTTAGCAGTAAGTATCAAAATCAAAAGATCTTAGTTTGAGACATCTAATGCAGGCTAACAGCACAATCACTAAATCCAATTTGTAAAAGCAATCCTACATGAGCCAAAATAATACAGCACAGCTACTCAACTATCCTCAGCTCTGACTTAAATTTAGCATGGATTTTAGAAAGCACGGAGGAATAAATGGATCACAATACGTAAGTATTTGTTCTTTAAACTGAGCTTTTAATAAGAAGTGGCAGAGAGTTTGAGATAATACCCCATGAGTACCTAGATTTCAATATTCTATCTTTTCAGTTAAATCCAGAGCCACTTTTTTTCTGAGTCAGCCCATCTGTGGGTGGACCTGCCACTCTCTAACTAAAGCTGAGAAGTCTGATAAGTGCTTCAGTCCTAATAGAAAGCCACTCTTCCTCAATCCAGAGAGGATGGAGGAGGTACAGATGGGAAAGGTCATGAAAAATTTCCATCAAGGACTCATAGAAAGCATAACTTTGAACCATATGAATTTTTGATGTATCCTACAGAATTTACTATGGCAAATTATTAACCCTAAATCAATATTGAGGGAATTGACCACCAGAAATTATTATTTAGGTTTTAATATAGTTATTTTGCAGCTCTTTCATGAGTTAAAAGACAAGACCACTAGCAGTGGGCTGAATTATGTACCCCCAAAATTCATATGCTGATGACCTAACTCCTATTGTGATGGTATTTGGAGATGGGCCTTTGGAAGATAAATAGGTTTGGGTGAAGTTATGAGGGTAGGACCTCCATGATAGGATTAGTGCCCTTGTAAGATGAGACCAGAGAGCTTGTGCTCATTCACATTTTCCCTCCCCACCTCCCATCTCCCTCTCTGCCTCGCCAACCCCAGTGTGCGGACTCAGCAAGAAGGAAGCCAGGAAGAGGATTCTCACCAGAGCGCAACTGTGTTGGCATGTTAATCTTAGACTTTCAGGCTCCAGACTGAGAAATAAATTTCTGTTGTTTAAGCCACCCAGTCTGTGGTATTATTTTATGTCAACCTGAGCAAACTAACATACCACTCCTAAGTCATGACAATAGTGAAAATTATTATAATGGCTAAAATACATTGAGTGATTAATACATGACTAATTATCTCACTCAGTCCTCACAACATCCCTGTGAATTTAACACTATCATTATCTCCATCTCACAAATAGTTAAACAAACACCTTTTCCAAAGTCACCCAGCTAGGTGTTGTTCAGTCGCTCAGTCATGTCTCTCTGCAGCCCCATGGACTATAGCATGCCAAGTTTCCCTGTCCTCCACTATCTCCTGGAATAATAGTAAGTGGACTACTAAAATAGCTTCAAGGTATATCTCTGGTTTACCCACTGCATATGGACATAAGAACTATCCAAAATCTTCAATACTGACCTTGCCTTAAGGTGCAACTTCTAACTAACTGTCAATAACTGGGCGGGAATGGTGTCTGTGGAGATCACATTGATAATCCAAAAACTATTCTTATAAGAACAATCACAAATAACTTTCTATTACCCCCAGGAGACGTCTCTGAGGTAATAAAATGTGTTACTAAAGAGATTAATGGAATACACTTTACTTAAATCTTTCTTCTTACTGAATAACTAAACTTTGTCAATGGCCTCCAGCTAAAAACTATCAGGAGGAACACCTCTGTGTTTAAACAAGCTGAATTTATTGCTTGTTGTAATAAAGGAGGCGTACACGACAAGAACCATGGGATGTCTCAATAAGAGGATATTAGAAAGAACTTACTGCAGGTATCAGACTTGGGTTAGGTGACTTTGGGCAAGTTTCAGGAAGCAAAGCAGTTGTTTTAGGAAAAAGAAGACATTCTAGAACCTATCTTCTAGGGAAGAAGGGGAGTGTAGAGTGAGGCTGGGGTCAGGAAAGAAGCAGCAGTCACTCATATTATGCAAGCTCGGGGATTGTGTGGGGTTTTGTGGCTGGGGCATAATCCTGGTCTGTTTGTGTGTAGACAATATTACAGAGCGGTCTCCTTCTGTGCCTATCATTTATTGGTCACAGAGAGGCCTTGCGCAATGCTGGTACTTTGTGAAACAGACAACAAGGTCTTACTGTGAATTTCCTAAGGTTGGATTTTAAAAATGCCAACATCTAGCTGATAGTATCAAGCTATGTCCTAGGTATCAAAGGCTACTTTTCCCTTTCTAAATTTAAACCTTTCCTTCTCTCCTCATAAAAGATAAACCTAGGAAAATGAAGTCTGCGGTGTGTCAATTAGGTAATTGGCATTGAGCTGCTTTTCAGAAGGAGCAGCTAAGAAACTAATTAGCCTATAAGTTTAAGGAAATAGTGCTGTCCTTTAACAAAAATGAGTTCTATCACTCCCTGAGTCAACAAGCTATATATTATGTAGCAGTGGGTGTCCTTTCAAAAATTTAAAAAAAAAAAATCCTTTTAGCCTTCTTCCTTGTCATTGAGATTATAAAATCACTTTTTATATTATTCAAATGCATCAAAATGTTTTCTTAGTGTCCATGGATTCTTTCCAAGGTCACAGAGGCTAAGGGAACATTTAGATTTTAGTAAAGGGGTTTTCCCAGTGGTAAATACAAGTAGTTTGGTCCAATAGAAAGCATGCAGGTTTTGAAGTTAGATTGTAGTTATCTAAATATCAGCTCCATCACTTTGCACACATGACCTTGAGCTTATTGCTTAAACTTTCTGTAAAATAGAAACAATGTTTATACCTGCTATCATAGGTTCAAAATAATTGAGCTAAAAAAATAAAAAAGCACCCTGTAATCTTTCAAAGTACTCAATACTAGTTAATATTATTATTACATATATAAACATTATGTTATGAATTAAAAGTTCATCAATAATGTCTTATAAATAAGGTTACTGATAAAAAAAATGAGCGTATCGTATTAGACAATCCTTGCAAATTAGGCATAGAACGTTTTGATTTCTAGAAATTCTCTAAAAATTAAAGCAAGTTTATATAAGATGTTTACCTCCAGAAAGTTAAATAGATTCTCCAAGAGTCACGTCATCTACTGTCTAGCTGGCTCAAAGCCATTAATGTAAAATAAATGATCCACAGTATCATATTGATTTATTATTTCACCCTATAAAAGATATTTCAATCCTCAGGAATTTGAGGGCATGTAATTTTAAAGAAGAATAAATAGTGAGACTAATTTGAAATTAAAGGCACAGAAATTGGTGAGATTCTGAGAAGAGGGTTAGACAAATAGTTCAATCAATATGCATGTATTAACAGAGAGCTGAAAGTAGGAGCCTGTTGCTGGCTTTTAAGGTACAAAACTCTTAAGGAAGGAAAGAAACAACTCAAGAAATAAACATTAGATTTGAAGGAACATGTAATAAGCAAGGTCTAAATGGAATTCATTTGTCTGTGTTGAGGAGGCAGAAAGAGATTGTGTGGGAATTGGTGGAGCTTGGGACAAGAGATTCCACTGTGAAGAGACCACAGATCAAAGCCAAGTCAGGATGCAGAGATGGCCCAGCCTCCAACCAGAAGTCCAGGCTATTGCTAACACAGAGACACACCACAGGTTCAGAAACAGAGCCCATAAACCACCTAGTCTCCACTCTTGTGAGTGGTTCTTACACCAAAGAGCTAGTATCCTCTTCAATGGAGTTCAGGGAGGATGACGCCTTGACAACAGCTGCTGCTGCTGCTGCGTCGCTTCAGTCGTGTCCAACTCTGTGCAACCCCATAGACGGCAGCCCACCAGGCTCCCCCATCCCTGGGATTCTCCAGGCAAGAACACTGGAGTGGGTTGCCATTTCCTTCTCCAATGCATGAAAGTGAAAAGTGAAAGTGAAGTCACTCAGCCGTCTCCGACTCTTTGCGACCCCATGGACTGCAGCCTACCAGGCTCCTCCATCCATAGCATTCTCCAGGCAAGAGTACTGGAGTGGGGTGCCATCTCCTTCTCCGTGACAGTAGCTAGAATTGTTCAATGGCTATTGACCAGCCAGCATGAACAACATCCATCAGAGCTCCAAGGCTCTGCTCAGTCTGTATCGACCTCACATTTGTGTAAAATCCTCTTGTCCCAAGAAACTCATAAGGCCAGATCTGTATGGGTCTGAGAAATGCAACATCTGGTAAAGTGGTCAAGGTGCAACAGAAAGCGTACATATTAGCTGAAAGAGAACGTATCCAGCTGAAGAGCTCCCACTCCAGGTACACATGTATGTAAAACTAAGGAGAGAAAAAATAGAACCCCTATTCTTCTCCTAGACAGCATATTAGAAAGCAGAGATGTTACTTTATTGACAAAGGTCCATATAGGCAAAACTATGGTTTTTCCAGTAGTCATGTATGGATGTGACAATTGGACCATAAAGAGAGCTGAGCACCAAAGAATTGATGCTTTTGAACTGTGGTGTTGGGAAAGAGTCTTGAGAGTCCCTTGGACAGCAAGAAGATCAAACCAGTTAATCTTAAAGGAAATCAGTCCTGAATATTCATTGGAAGGACTGATGCTGAAGCGGAAATTCCCATACTTTGGCCACCTGGTGTGAAGAACTGACTCATTGGAAAAGACCCTGATGCTGGGAAAGACTGAAGGCAGGAGGAAAAGGGGACAATAGAGGACAAAAGGGTTGAATGCCATCACCAACTTGATAGACATGAGTTTGAGCAAGCTCCATGAGTTAGTGATGGACAGGGAAGCTTGGCATGCTGCAGTCCATGTGGTTGCAAAGAGTCAGACATAATTGAGTGACTGAACTGAACTAATTCTTCTCCAACTATCCTTGAACATCCCAGAGTTCCAAGAGAGACATTAGACCAAAGATATTTCCACAATGTCTCAGTCATTTATAATGCTTACTGAATCCCTCAATAAAGAGTAAGTAATAAAGTAAGAAGCCAAGAATTTTATAATTCAAAAAGATAGAGCATAATGGAGTGACCTCTTGATCATCCTTTGTTGATAATTAATTTTTATAGGCAGATACACACATGATTGACTGCCCCACATTAATTCTACCACTACTCATTGGGAATCATCAGTGTAATGTAGAGAATTGACCCTACTGCAGAGTGGATACTAAGTCTATATCAATCATGGGCATTTATTCATTCACACAAGCATCAAGAAGCCATGCCTAGGCCAATGAATCATAGTATTTTTCAGGAAACAGACATCAGTTCAGGAATAGGCATCTGACTCGAATCAGGTCAGTGAGACATCAGAGGACAATTTCCAGGAAGAAATTCTTTTTGTCTTTTGTGCCAAAATGGCTGAAAAATAAGGTACTTCATTTGCTACTAGAAGTTCCTTTATGGTTATCAAGGATCCAGCTTTAGCATGAAGTCTACATCATGAGCAGCAGATGAAATGCAAAGAATCTGGATCCTTTATGGCACCCTGAGATGCTGGCTTAACTAAATCTCATGCCTGCCCTGCTTCTGTTAAACAACCCTACATATTTCCTCAAAATGTAAGCCAGTTAAGTCAAGTTTCTGTCACTCTTGACCAAAAGGAAGCTAAGTGATATATATGACTTGATGCTGGTTTAAAGGGAATATCATAGTTTGAGGCTCTAGAGACCAAGCCACTTCCTATACATATAGCCTATTTTCACCTAAAAAAAAAAGAAAATGTGTCATTTTCTGGCATTCTTTTAGGATAATTTTTGTTCCTCAGGTTAAAAACCAGGAATAATTGGATAGCCTCACGAATGAATCAGAGTTAAAATACCCTTTCTTGACTTTGTAGCAAAAATACCAGGTGAATAAAGGCATTTTTTTTTTTTTCTGAAAGAAAGACACGAAATGCAACCAGGAAGCTAGAAAATGAAGAATCCAGCTAAAAGTGTTCTTTTAGGGATAAAGCTAAGGTTAGCCATAGCAGGAAAATCCTAATATTATATATACTGGCTGTAATTTTCTGCCTATAGTTGCTGTATTTTACACCTTTGTTTACTCTTGGTATTTTAAAAAGTTTTTTTTTTGAAAGGTCTGGTCTATCTCTGCTATTCCTTGAGAAAATCAAAGTCCTTTTAATGGATTGAGTGTATCCTTAATGGTACAAGGAATTGGAGTGAGAAGACTCTTAGATAAATGAGAACAATTAGGGCACTGGATGCTAACTCCTCTTTGGAGATTTTCTTCCAGGGCTCAACCCAAGAGCTCCTAGGTTTCATTTTGCTGATGAGCAACATGTCCCCTACATCGTGGTGACCTGTGGCTGTGTTGGATTATAAATGGACCAAACTCAGCATCTCAATGGCCTGAGCAATCACACTAGTGACAGACACATAGTCCCTGTGTAGTGTCCCCTCACCTTAGAAACACCCAGGTTGAGAGTCGCTGTCCAGGTTACCCATAAAAACCTTTGGGCACCATCAACACCAGAGTGCAGTAGGAACCCACTTCCTTCCAAGTGGCACGTGCAGCCTGAAAACTGAAGTTTCCCTGAATCTGTACCAGCACACCACTTTATAGACATTGAGACCCTGCCCATCCATTTTAGAGCACCTTGCAGATTCTCATTTCAACAGAAAATCAATATATGGAAAGTAATTCGTGTATCAGCACAGTCAGCAGTGCACAAAAGCAGAGACCAGTAAAGTAAGCATTTTGTTCTTAACCATTTGGAGTAAAAAGAATAAGTTATGGCAATTTTTTCTCCCAATCACTCAGCAAAAGAAAATACAGTTTTAATGTGTCCACCTTTACTGGATGATTATAGATTTATCTGACTTTAACTGCTTTTCTCGGAGTAATTTTCCTTTGTTATTTGAATGCAACCAGATGTACTTATTTAAAAAGCTTTTGAATCATTTCACTGGGAAAACAACAAAGTTTCTGAAAGAAAACAGACCTAAGAAACAAAATATCACACAAATTCTGAACAATGTTAATTAATGTTTTTTAACTCGGTTGCATTTTTCTGCATATCTCTAAGCAATTGAACACATTATCAGTTGCATCACTGTTGAATTCTAATTCGGAGTGATGAAAATGTTTTTGAATTCTAAATAGACTTAAAAAAATCATTAGCTTACGGTCTTGCTTTTCACTTTATTTGAATCCCACACAAGGGCTTTATTTTTGAAAAACTGTGCCATGGTATAAAACATCTTTGGTTTTTACCTCTAAGTTTTAATCCATGGTTATATGTTTTATTGGGCTTCCTTGGTGGCTCATATGGTAAAGAACCTGACTGCAATGCAAGAGACCTGGGTTCAATCCCTGGGTCAGAAAGATCTCTTAGAGAAGGAAATGGCTACCCACTCCAGTATTTTTGCCTGGAGAATTCCACGAACAGAGGAGCCTGGCAGGCTACAGTCCATGGAGTCACAAAGAGTTGGATACAACTTAGGGACTTTCATTTTTTTTTATATGTTTTATTGTTTTGAAGTTAGAAATCAATCAAGAGACATACAACAGCACTCTTCGAATGTCCCAGCTATGCACTGTAGTTGAACATTGCTAATATTATATAATGTTTTTGAGTTCTTTAAAAATTTTAAAAGTCCAAAAAATCTACAGTGACTGCCTTAGATATGCACCATATGCAACCTCTTTGTTTAAAAGTGGAAAGCTGGTCCTTGGAGCAGGAATTTGTAGTGACACTGAATCTATGTTTCTGGTTACTGTTATTTTCAGAATTGCTCAGTTTGGTTCACAGGGCAGTAAAATATAGGACACCATGAGACACATTTTCAGCACAGCAAGCCCTTACAAGATTTCCCCATGTAACTTGCAATAGACTTACTGGAAATGAAAAGTGAGAAATACCTTTCGACCCACCACGCTGAAATGGATGCTGGTAGGGCTATACTCAAAATACAGGACAAGTGAAAACAGTAGAATACACTGTTTCTGGTTGGGTGGATAAAGCACAAAGAGAGTAGAGGATACGAGAGATCGGTTAATTTGGCCAAGAGGGACTGCCTAAGTGAGCTTATTTACATTTTAAGATGGATCTAGGAACTCTTCTCCTTATTGGTGAAATTAATCATGTAATTGTCAGATATTGTGATTGTAGGCAGTTTGGTTTGTGTAAGGTGCAAATGAATGTGATTCAGATACCTGGTTTTTCTGATTTACTAATGCTATTAAGATGGTCTGTGAATAGTGGATGCAGTAGCTTACTTTCCAGGTACTTATTGAGCCATTCATTATATGAAAACTAACAAAGCTAACCAACAGTCATTGGTTACATCTCATTCCTTGAAAAATGTGCAGATTTTATAAATGCATTCACACGTCATCTATTTACTCTTCCTACAAACAAGTAGTGGGACCCTCTGAGGGCATCATGAGAAGAGGCAGGCTGTCTTATGATGTCCACAAGAGAAGGAAGATCATAAACTAGGTGACTGTCCATTTCAGTTTTATGGGAACTAGACTGTTACCTTCCAAATGAGATCAACGCATGGAGCACAAAATGAGCTCAAACGGCAAACGTTCACCACTTGCGTGCCTTTGCCAAGTCAGTTCTTTAAATCTTGGTCCTCTTATCTGTATATTGTTGTTGTTTAGTTGCTGTCATGTCCAGTTCTTTTGTGACCCCATGGACTATAACCTGCCAGGCTGCTCTGTCCATGAGATTTCACAGGAAAGAAAATTGGAGTGGGTTGCCATCTCCTTCTCCAGGGTACTTTCCCAACCCAGGGATCAAATCCACATCTGCATTGGCCGGCAAATTCTTTACCACTGAGCCACCAAGGAAGCCCCTTATATGTAAATAGGGAATAGTAATACTTACCTAGAAGAGACTTTTTAGGATTCAGATAATCTTGTAAAATGCCAAGGAAAGTGCTCAAATGACTATTTTTATTCAAATGATAACAACAACAATAATGAGGATGTGATAGTGACAAGTTGCAAATGAGCAAGGAATTTGATTATTTTAAGCAACTAGAGTTGACCACTGCCTTATATCTATGATTTGAAGGATGTCATCAATATTCTAGCACTAAACACCAATGGAAATATACCTCATCTTAAAGCCTACCCCTTAGGAATTCACACTTTGAATTAACATCTTCTGCCCTATTTAAATACAAAGGCAGGGAAGAAAGAACATGCATAGATATTTTCAGTCATTAACATCTTAAGAGTAATTATTTTGTCATATATTAAGTGGAGAACATATTGCACAAGGTTTTCAGCTATAGGCAAGAGGAATGGTGGGTCCAGAGAACAATGCTTTATTATCACATATCTATGTGACCTGCCCAGGCAGGAGTATCATAGCCCAGCATATGTAGTCAAAGAGAGAAAGGAAAAATGGCAACAAGTGGGAAGGTGGGAAATTTTTAAATAATGGGTAACACATGATAAAGACTATTCTAAAAACCTTGCATGTACAGCTCATGGGGTACTGGAAAGGAAGGAATTTTCCTTTACTTTCCCTGGTTCTTCTGGCTGGTTTAAGAATTAAATTGACATGAGACAGATTAAATCAAACAAAAGTTCAATAACATATATGCATGGATGAGACCCAAGAGAATTGAGTCATTTGTCAAAATGGCCAAAACCCTCACCTTAAATGTTAATACCATCTTCAACTAAAGACAAAGGAAGATGCCGGGGGTAGAAGTTTGCGATCTCAAAAGGGAGGAAGACAATTCACATGAGGATGGAAAAGCATATGTTTGGTAAATAAATGTTTGCTGGGCCCTGCAGAGAAAATGGGACACAGTGGACTCTGGTCTCCAGAGTTTTCCCCACTACACCTAGCCCATACTTGGCAGATATCTCTGCAAAGCTCTCCTCCGGGAACAGGACTCCTATACAAACTATTTTAGATAGTTATGGCAAAAGTCAAGGTTTCTTCCTGGGCCTTGATTATTTCCATCTCTAAATAATCTGCATGCCCTGGAGACATTTTGGGGTTGCAGGTTTGCAAGTAAGCACCTACAGGTGCTTACAAATGATTTTATTAGGTAAGCATTAATCATGCTCCCAGCTTAAAGTTGAGAAGTTTGAAACAAAGAGCTGTTAAATAACTTCCCCCATACACACAGGTAATGTGAGCAGCATTCATAGCCAAGATTCATATTCCAGCAGCCTGACTCCAGAACCCTGTCTTAACTACCGTCCTACACAGGCTCATTCGGGTCTTTAATCACATGACTAGCTTGAACTTGCATTATGACATTAACAAATGTGTTAGTTACTATTCTTCTGAGATGCAGAACTAATGGGATATATTGAATATATATATTCAATATCAATAAAGATACTTATTATGAGTGCTTGACTTATACAATTATAGAAGCTGGAGAAGTCCCTGGCATCTGCAAGTTGAAGGCTCTGGGAAGCCAGTGGTATAGTTTTCAGCTCAAACTTGAAGGCCTAAGAACCAGGGGAGTCAGTGGTGTAAGTCTCAGTCTGAGTCTGAAGACCTAAGAACCAGAAGCACCAATGGCTAAGGGCAGAAGAGGATGGATGTCCCAGCTGTAAGTGAAGTCGCTCAGTAGTGTCCGACTCTTTGCGACCCCATGGACTGTAGCCTACCAGGATCCTCTGTCCATGGGACTTTCCAGGCAATAGTACTGGAGTGGATTGCCAGGGACCAAATTCACCCTTCCTCTGGCTTGTTGCTCTACTCAGACACTCAGTGAATTGGATAAATTCCACCTGCCCTGGGAAGGGCCATCTTCTTTACTCAGTCTATGGTTCATATGCTAATCTTTTCCTGAAATGCCCTCATAGTCACGTCCAGAAATAATGTTTTACCACCAACCTGGGTTTATTCCTTAGCCAAGTCAATTTGACACATAAAATTAACCATTACAGCCAGAATTCTCAAAGTTCTTTGTATGTATAAGTCCAACCTCTGAGTCAAAGAGAAGACCCATTTTTACACTGAGAATTTCTCAAGGGTGCAACGCAAAGTGGTAAAATAGACACAAGACCAAGAGAATCTGTGTCCTAATATTTTTATGAAGGACACTGGAAGACAGTGCAATAGACGACAACATGGAAGTGACACATTTTGGAAGCTCTTCATTCGAAAGTGACAATTGCTTACCTTCGAGCACAGCTGTCAGAGCACGGTAAAGAGCACTTCTCTCAGACAACCCCAGACATTGATACTTAACAAAACAAGGCTCCCAAGTCTGTCTGCGAGTGTACATGTGTGCACAGTGGCTTCAGTTGTGTCCCACTCTCTGCAACCATATGGACTGTAGCCCACCAGGCTCCTGTTTATGAGATTCTCCAGACAAGAACACTGGGGTGGGTTGCCGTGCCCTCCTCCAGGGGATCTTCCCAACCTGGGGCTCGAACCCATGTATCCTATGTCTCCTGCATCGCAGGCAGATTCTTTACCATTGAGCCACCAGGGAAGTCCCCCAAGTCTAACTTAGTGTGTGCTTAGTTGCTCAGTCATTTTAATAGGTCTGGAAGTCATTTTGCAAGCACCAGCTTCCCCATTCTTTTTTTCTTGATTTGATACCCTCCTGCAAAGTCGTAACACTGATAGAAATTAAAAGACAACATTGGTCCACGGGGAAGGAAAAGGCCTCTCCCACCCTTTGATCCCTGTCCTTAGTGTGTGTTTAGTCGCTCAGTCATGTCCGACTCTTTGTGACTCCATAGACTATAGCCTGCCAGGTTCCCTCTGTCCCTGGAATTCTCCTGGAGTAGGTTGCTATTTCCTTCTCCAGGGGGGACAAGTCTAACTACTTGCTAATAAATGAAGTAGGAACACTACAACCTACCAATTCACTTACTGGCAGTAAGTACATCTTGGGGTTGTATTTGACATTAGAGGTCCAAACCTAGAAGGAATTTCTAGGGTACAGGAATTTGCGAACATGGGCAGAGGGTGAAGGGACAGGGAGCATGTGAAATATCTTGGTTAAAAACAGGAACATCTTATGGTGTGGGAATTGAATCTTTTCTCCCAATTATAATAGTTCTCAGGGGCTTGTCTGAGTTAAAAGTAAAATGAATTTCTTACCCTGGAGACCAAAATGTCCTTTATAATTTCTCATTTTTGCTTGGGATGACTTATATCTTATTACTAATGTCCCTTCTTTGCCTTATAATAAGATCAAGAGGCAGAAATAAGATGCTAGCTCCCCTATTGAGGAGGATTGGGGAATGAAGGACAGGGATCAAAGGGTGGGAGAGGCCTTTTCCTTCCCCGTGGACCAATGTTGTCTTTTAATTTCTATCAGTGTTATGACTTTGCAGGAGGGTATAGAATCAAGAAAAAAAGAATGGGGAAGCTGGCGCTTGCAAAATGACTTCCAGACCTATTAAAACATCAAAGCCAAACCATTCTCCCCAGGAATGAACTTCAGATGACAGTTTAACAGAACACATACCAAGGAATATTTTATTTCATATTCACAAAACCTAAGCTTCCCATCTCTATAGTATTCTATATTTTCCTGCGTTTTAACAGCTTGTAATGTCTCCAAAACATGAGTAAAAATATAAGCAAGTGGCTAAACTATATATGTATACACAATTCTTAATCATTCAGTATCACTCCAGACTTATTCAATATGGACAGGATAAAAGCTCAAGTTGTCATACAAATTAAAGTAGAGAAAAGAGTCCTTTTACCAGATTGCTCTTTATGGAGAACTTTCTTATTGTCACAAAAAGATGTTTTCAGCCAGTGGAACACAAAAGGTACACAGATACGTGAGCATGAAAGGCGCGGTGAACCTATAGTTGAGAGGAAATCTACTTGTAGAAAAGCACACACGTTCTTTTAAGTGTATAGCTCAGCATGAATCTTTTTCATATAGAAAGAGCACAGTGATGCAGTTAAGAATCAAGCTTGATTTTAATCAACTTTTTAACGCAATGTAAAGTTAAGAGGATATGCGGTTTTGAGCGCTTGGTAACCTTATGTATGCTTTCCTGGAGTTTTTACATTGGAAAAGCCGGTTCTAGGAAATATTTGAACTTTGGTAAGAGATTTTGCTACTTGAAGCCTGCTGATGCTTCCACGGGAATGGGGGAATAAATATCCCTCCTCTGTCAATATCGCCTTGAGAAGAAGAGCAAAAGGGTTTGAATGGAGCCTCTCCAAGGATCCACTTGTGCTCTCTGCAGCTGGCAGCGGGAGCTGCCCACCTAGGTCCCTTATTCTAAGGCTTGTAGAAATCATAAAAGCCAAGTTGTCAGGAATACTTGTGGTGTAATATTTTTTTTGGACAGAAGCAAAGAGAAACTAAAGAGCCTCTTGATGAGGATAAAGGAGGAGAGTGAAAAAGCTGGCTTAAAACTCAACATTCAAAAAACTAAAATCATGGCATCCGGTCCCATGCCTTCATGGCAAATGGATAGGGAAACACTGAAAACAGTGACAGATTTTATTTTCTTGGGCTCCAAAATCACTGTGGATGGTGGCTGCAGCCATGAAATTAAAAGACACTTGCTCCTTGGAAGAAAAGCCATGACAAACCTAGACAGCATATTAAAAACAGAGATATCACTTTAACAAATATCCATATAATCAAAGGACTTTCCTCGTAGCTCAGCTGGTAAAGAATCTGCCTGCAATGCAGGAGACCTGGGTTTGATCACTGGGTTTGGAAGATCCCATGGAGAAGGGAAAGGCTATCCACTCCAGTATTCTGGCCTGAAGAATTCCCTGGACTGTATAATCCATATACAGTCTGCAAAGAGTCAGACATGACTGAATGACTTTCACTTTCATATAGTTAAAGCTATGGTTTTTCCAGTAGTCATGTATGGATATGGCAGTTGCACCATTAAGAAGGCTGAGCACTGAACAACTGATGCTTTCAAACTGTGGTGCTGGAGAAGACTCTTGAGAGTCCCTTGGATTACAAGGAGATCAAACCAGTCAATCTTAAAGGAAATCAAGTCTGAATATTCATTAGAAGGACTGATGCTGAAGCTGAAGCTCCATTACTTTAGTCACCTGATGTGAACAGCAGATTCATTGGAAAAGACCCTGATGCTGGGAAAGAACGAGGCCAGAAGGAGAAGGGGGAAACAGAGGATAAGATAATTGGATGGCATAACCAACTCAATAGTCATGAGTTTGAGCAAACTTGGGGGGATAGTGAAGGACAGAGGAGCCTGGTATGTTGTAGTTCACGGGGTCACAAAGAGTCAGACATGACTTAGCGACTGAACAACAATATATATGGTGATCTTGTCTCTAAATAGATACACACTTGTCAGACCATGTATAATGTTTCATATGGGGAATATAGGCGACCATATGTTTGGATTTCTATGTTTCACTAGTTCTATTTCCTCTCCCTACATTTTTTTTTAGCAGTTTATGGTTTATTTTCATTGACAAATTGCCAACCCTTAATTTATAAAACAGACTTAAGTGTAAAGTAACTGTAGTGATGAAATCAAAACAAAGAAAACCAAAGAAGGAAATAATTATATCAAAATATCTCCCATCACAGAGGTATGATCTGTTTTGGAATTTCATGACGTGAACCCCTGGAACCTCAAGGAGACCGAGAATGGCTCAGAGGTGACTGGACTACTCTGATGTTCTGTCTTCTGTATCTGTTTGGAGAGGGTGAAGGGAGACTTGTTCAATTTACAAAGAAGCCAGTCTTCTGAAAGAAGTGCAAAGGAACTGATAGGTTACTAAGCATTTGTAGAGAACAATTTTCTTATTCTGGCTTCATCAAAATGAAAAGAAAATGTCATAAATTAGAAAACCCCAGGAAACTCCCAATTCTGCCCTAGTATCTGAGTGCCTAAACAGAATCTCACAAAGCTAGTAAGCAAGAGTCTTCGAGGTTCTCTACCCCTCCTTCAACTCCTCAGACATGGCTCTCCCCCAGACTCCCCTCTGTTCAGTCTGACATCAGCCAGAGGCCCCTACAGAGGCCAGGTCACTGCCTTAATTGAGGATTATAGATTCTCTGCTCAAAGTAAAGGGTTCACCTATTCTGACTCACTAAAACATCATTTATCTGCCTAAATCCCACCCCCTTAAAATGAGAAAAGACTTGATCTTACAGTACAAGGATGGAATGATTTCCATATCTTAAGGAATTAGCCCCTTGCCTCTAGCTATTTCAACCTACCTAAGAGTGTGTGCTTGAAAGGCGATGGAGGGAGTAAGGATATGGAATAGAATTCATAGCAGTAAGGCTCCTCTGCCCATGGAATTTTCCAGGCAAAAATACTGTTCAGTTCAGTTCAGTTCAGTTACTCAGTCGTGTCTGACTCTTTGTGACCCCATGAACTGCGCCAGGCCTTCCTGTCCATCACCAACTCCCAGAGTTTACCCAAACTCATGTCCACTGAGTCGGTGATGCCATCTAACCATCTCATCCTCTGTTGTCCCCTTCTCCTCCTGCTCTCAATCTTCCCCAACATCAGGGTCTTTTCAAATGAGTCAGCTCTTCACATCAGGTGGCCAAAATATTGGAGTTTCAGCTTCAACATCAGACCTTTCAATGAACACCCAGGACTGATCTCCTTTAGGATGGACTGGTTGGATCTCCCTGCAGTCCAAGGGACTCTCAAGAGTCTTCTCCAAAACCACAGTTCAAAAGCATCAATTCTTCCGCACTCAGCTTTCTTTATAGTCCAACTCTCACATCCATACATGACTACTGGAAATACCATAGCCTTGACTAGACGGACATTTGTTGGCAAAGTAATGTCTCTGCTTCTTAATATGCTGTCTAGGTTGGTCATAACTTTCCTTCCAAGGAGTAAGCATCTTTTAATTTCATGGCTGCAATCACCACCTGCAGTGATTCTGGGGCCCAAAAAATTAAAATCAGCCACTGTTTCCACTGTTTCTCCATCTATTTGCCATGAAGTGATGGGTTGCCATTTTATTCTCCAGGGATCTTCCTGACCCAGGCATGAAACCCATGTCTCTTGTGTCTCCTGCATTGGCAGGTGGATTCTTTACCACTGCTGCTGCTGCTAAGTCGCTTCAGTCATGTCTGACTCTGCGACCCCAGAGACGGCAGCCCACCAGGCCCCCCCGTCCCTGGGATTCTCCAGGCAAGAACACTGGAGTGGGTTGCCATTTCCTTCTCCAATGCATGAAAGTGAAATCACTCAGTCATGTTCGACTCTTAGCGATCCCATGGACTGCAGGCTACCAGGCTCCTCCACCCATGGGATTTTCCAGGCAAGAGTACTGGAGTGGGGTGCCATTGCCTTCTCCATAAGTGGATGCTACTCACTAGCAATTAATCAATTCTCAGAGTAGAGGCATGGAGGAGAAACCACAGTCCCTGCTTCTGGGTTATTTTTCTATCCTTACTCTCTCCAGGCTCACAAGGTACTTTGATTACTGGATTGGCTTCCCCAGGGGCTTGATGCTTGGGGGTAGTGTCCTGGATAGGGGACATGAGCACTGGAAAGAATGTTCTCCTCTCCCAGGCTTAATTTCTACTTCCAGTCCCCATGTCTAGCTGATAGTGTCTTCTTTGGTGTCAGTCCATCTCTCAGTCTCTTGGCCTCTAGAAGCACTGTAATGCCAAGGTCCTGGATATGCAGAAATGATCAGATCTGATCTCAGTGTCTTCACTTAGGGTACTCTAAAAAAGAGACACCTACTGATGAAAAGCCAATCAACCAATAATACACTTTGATCTCAAAGAACACTTCCATTTGAAGACTGATAAATTATACTCAGTCAATCTCTTCTAAGTATTTCTTTCCTAGCCTCACCCTTTCTTCCTTTGACCTACTATGCCACTTACCATTGCCCTAACATGCCAAGAATATTCACATCACTATCCTCTCCTCAAAGTGTTCTTTCTACTGAAAATCCTTTATGACTAACTATACCCAAAAAAGTCACAGGAAGAGAGCCTTTGAGGATGATTCTCATGCTGCCTAATCTACATGGATGGAAGGAAAGTGGTGCCATTAAGTGAGCTGAGATGCAGACACACGGTGAAGGTGAAACAGGGCAGGACCACTGGCCCTTGTGCCCCGCCCCCACCCCGACCCCCAACCATGTCCTCTGCCTCAGTTTTGCCTGTGGAAAACTTTAGTCAAAAAATAAGTTTAATCAGAAAAATGAGGAATGCTAAAACAAAGAAAAACAGTCAAAGGAGGCTCAATAACGATAGTCTTTAAGCAGAGTCAAGGACCTTTAGTTTTTTCTTGAGGGGTACAGATAATATTCTGAACCATATCTTGTGAGCTGTCTTACAGATACTGAAATACCGGTGGAGAAGTTAACTGCATGATGACCAGAGTGTACTTACGACAAGAGCTGCTGCAATTCTGAAAACTGACTGCAGAGAAATGGAAACAAGTTGGCTCTGGAACTGAAGATTAATTGTACCTAAAAAAATCAAGATGATGCTGGTCAGACCATTGATAACCAATTGGAAGATGACTGTCGGAGATAACTATGCTGCTTCTGCATGTACACCCCCTAGTCTGTCTATAAAAGCTCTCACGCCCTGCTCGTCAGGGGGGTGGACAGTCAGCCTTTGGGATGTCTGCCACCCACCCCCACTCCCAATTGCCAGCATCCAAAATAAGGCAAACTTTCCTTTCCACCAACCTGGCCTGTTTATTGGCTTTTGAGCAGCAAGCAGCTGGATCCCACACACATACTGTTTGGGTAACAAAGGGAAAGAAGGGGATAGTTAAGAGGTGATGAATTTGGGGATGTGTTGTCTTTATAGTACCTGTGAAACATTTCGGAAGAGAGACATGTAGCATATATTTCAGGCAAGAGGTCGGGGATGGCAATAATACATGAGAATCAGCCAAACAAAGCGGTGCTGGGTGAAAAGATTTCCAGAGGAAAGGTAGTAGAGTGGGAAAATAAACAAGAATGAGGACAGGGCTCGATGAGTGTACAAGTATAGAACAGACACGCAAAAATGTAAACAGCACAATAAAATCCACAAAAAAAGAATAAAGCAAATAACTAGAAGAACCAGAAGACTTCATGGTCACAGAATCCAAGGAAGAATTGAAAGAGGAGGATTACCAGTGCCAAGTGACATCAAGATGCTAAGCAGCCTAACAAAAAATGCCATTCAATATGGTGAGTAAGAGATCACGGAAACCTTGAATGGGAGGCAGCCTGGCCAACTCTGCAGTGGGACTGCCTGTATTTGCATCCAGGCTGAACCTTTTGCTCACTCTATGAAGCTGCACAGGTTATTTATTCTCTCTCTGCCTCTGTGTCCACATCTATTAAATGGAGATAATGATAGGCACTGACTTCAGCGACTGGACATGAGAATCACATGAGCTAATGTGTTTAAAGTGCTGAAACTACTGTTTGGTACAAGCTCTGTGTAAGTGTTTGTAGTTATGATTTATTATCATAAGATTCCAAGGATTCAGAAAACAGTACAAATATAGTACAATAAAATAATCTCTAAAGAAGCATGGCAACACATCAAAGGAGCAAAATAGGGCACTGTCTTAAGCAGCAAGATGAGTACAGGCATTTTTCCTTTTGATTTCACCCTACGACAATGCTCAGCACACAAGAAAAGAACAGGAAATTGAAGGAGAGTTATAGCATAAATACTAGTAACACAGAAGTGAAAGTAAAAGTCGCTCAGTCGTGTCTGACTCTTTGTGACCGCATGGCCTATATAGTCCATTGGATTACCCAGGCCAGAATACTGGAGTGGGTAACCTTTCCCTTCTCCAAGGGATCTTCCCAACCCAGGCATCAAACCCAGGTCTCCTGCAATACAGGTGGATTCTTTACCAACTGAGCCACAAGGGAAGCCCAAGAATACTGGAGTGGGTAGCCTATCCCTTTTCCAGCAGAACTTCCCGATCCAGGAATCAAATTGGGGTCTCCTGCATTACAGGTGGATTCTTTACCAATTGAGCTATCAGGGAAGCCTAATAATACAGAAACTAAGTCAAATGCTAGGAAATTCCACCAAAGTCCTTATGGGCACTCCTACTCTGACTTTATTTTAAAGCATGGAGTCAGCACTTACCTGTCTGATTTGCTTAAGGTCTGTTTTCTATTTCCACCAGCTCTGCAACTGTATAACTTGATAAATGAAGTATCTATCAAGTTTAATATCAGTACTTGGCCTCATTGTCTCTAACGTGATTTCAAGCAGTAAATGTTGCCTTAAAATATATTTATTAATAAATTAACCCACTCTTTTCAAAGAAGCATTACAGAAGAACTAAATAACACTTGTCATTCATTTAAGTAAGAACAAATTATGCTTCCCCAGATAATTTTGCCTTAACTCTGGCCATCAATCATGTCATGATTAGTAAAGAAAATGGTTCTTCTAACTATGTAAATCCTTATATGTATGAAAGTGAAAAGTGGGAAATAAAGTAAGAATTTATTATGAGGAATGTAAAGTACTTTTTTAAATTAAAAAAAAATGACCATTTTTTTAGTTTTCCTAGCATTTGGCAGCATTCAGCTGATACAGTATTCTGTTGTATTCTTATTCCTTAGCCGTACAAAGCTTCCATTCACATCAAAAGTATGTTGAATACCTTGGACTTGACCATGAAAGTTCTCTTTGTCATCATGATTACAGCTGCTAGACTTAACTAGCCACCTGTCACCAATTATTTTATTTAGCATCATATAATATTTTGGCCTGTTCAATAGAGGCTTTCAAGTAAGGTTTGTTTGGAATTTTTTGTTTTATTTTGTTCTTTTTTTTTTTTCTTTTGAAGCAAGAGAAAATAAGGTAACAGGTGGTGGTTTTTAATTTTTAAGCTTTTGACAAGTCACATTTGGAAAACAACCAGGATTTTTGCAAGCAAGTTACCAAGTGACCTTATCGTTACCAGCATATGTCCAACAAGTGTGCTGTAAGTCATGATTTGCCAAGTTATCTACCTCATGCTCCACCAATCATTCCATCAGAGAACCTTAGTCACACAGTGGGCTCCCTGTTTCAAGAGCGAGGAGCACCACTGATCGTTCCCCTGACGGGACAGGTACTAAAGATGAGGAGGAGGGCTTCCTGTCCCAGCAAAACTACACCCAAGAAAAACCTCAGCAGGCAGTTCTGCCCAAGGACAGCAAAGCCAGGAGCCTGAGAGAATCCCCAGCAAATAACCCCAAGCATATAACTTCCTTTAGATGGATCACTTTCAAGCCATACATTTCCCTTTTTATCTAGAAGAGTAGAGTTTATTTATAACTCAATCTTTTGCATCATGTTATAACTATTACATTTGTAAATTGCAACAGAGATTTTTCATATGGGCAACCTAATTACTGGGCTAAAAAAAGAAAAACTTAAAAAATGTATGTCCTCCTTAGAAAGAATTTCCTGTTCTTCTATGGTTTATTATGTGTGGTTATGGAGTAGTTTCCAAAAATGTTTATGCTTCAGGTTTTATTTCCACAGAATTATGCTGCATAGGACACCAAGCCTGTGTGACTTAAGGAGAAGCTGCCTCATGGTCGCCCTGGTAAAGGGTAACCACAGCTGCTGCCTGAATATCCTGGTTTGGGGATATGCAGATGCCAATGTGGGGCATGTACTGGCTATGCGTACTGGCCAGAGACCTGCAAGGGCCATCTAGTTTCTAAGAGATTACTGCACCTTACTGGAGGCTGTTTAACTCAACTGATAAATTGACTTGAAAATGACATAGCTAATTAAGTCGATTCCAGGAAATTTAAAAATAGCGGTGGATTTAGATTAGATTGAGAATCAGTAGAAAAAAATCCTGCTGCCCAGCATCAATGCCAAACTTGCCAGTTGATGTGGTTTTGTTGTGGGGTGAGGGGCATGGGGGGCAGGGCAGTCATCCTGACTGCCACACACCAGTTGTCTGAATCATTGGCATAGTTGTGTAGAGTTTCCTCCTTGCTCTTCAAGCCTGTGACTCCTAACTCCACAATTAGACACACCAAGGACTTTGAAGGGCACTTCATAAACTATACCTTATTCTCCATCAAGTACCAGGGTTGATCCAAGCTGCTACTTTTGGGTTACTATTTATTGCAATTTTTTATTCATTCTTTCATTCCATGTCCCAGCTGATGATTGGTAAAAATCTCACAAATAAACACTTTAACATTTGAATGTCTGTTGCCAAATTCAGTGAAGAATATCAAACAATTGTTCAATGTTTCCTACAGTAAGCTGTCGCATAGTCATTTTTAAAAGGTAAGAGGGAAAAGGGACTGCTGAGTGAAATTCTGTCCCTTGATGCAGAACAGACGCTAATAACTTACCAGAAAACTGTTCAATTCATGCACAAGTAACTCAAATTCCTTTAAATAAATGTGCATGTCAAATTTGTTATTTTTTTAATCTTAACAATGGTACCCTGGAAATAACCTTTCTGATCAAGGAACACCAGCAATTCGAAGTATGCCAATAAAATCTAGATTTCTGACTAAGTTTATTAGGCCTTACTAGCAGACTACAAAAAATAGCAATATATATATTTTAGATTAAAGAATACTAAGAAAACATTTTACATACACAGTATTATGGTGTACTGTATTCAACAATAAATGTGGCATTAATGCCTCACAATCAATATATATCAAGACAAGAAAAATCCCATTGTGAAATCTCTAGTACTTATGTTAACCTTTCTAGTTCAAATATACCTGCGTTCTCAATGAAAGTGAAACTGATAAAATTGACTAATATATAATATTTTAAGTGTTTCTCCTATCTTTTAAAGAAATGTATTTTGGCTGTTTTTTTTTTTTTTTCCTTCTGTCAAGCTCATTACCTATATGGAATCTTACTACAGGATTGGTTCCTATTTGACTCACAGAGAAGCTAAAATTTGGACCATATCTTCATGAAGTCCATAAAGGAAACACCTATGTAACTGATGTCAATCCTCATGGTATAAATAAAGACAGGCATAATCATTATAACCTTTGGAGCTTCACTGCTGGCTCAATGCTAAGGAATCTGCCTGCCAATGCAAGAGACATGGGTTCGATCCCTGATCCAGGAAGATCCCACATTGCCCTGAGCAGCAAAGCTCATGACCACAACTATTAAGACTGCTCTAGAGCCTGGGAAGCGCCAACTCCTGTGCCCACTTGCTGTAACTACTGTAGCCTTCATGCCCTGGAGCTCATGTTCTACAACGAGAGAAGCCACTGCATGGGAAGCCCAAGCACAACACCTAGAAAATAACCCCTACTCGCTACAAAGACCTAGCACAGCCTAAAGTTAACAAATAAATAAAAATAAAATTATACTTTAAAAAAATTTATAAACTTTAAATAGCCATGGGAGATGACTAAGATACCTATCAGTAAGCTTTGTCATTCATGACATCAAAATATTTTATCTACTATAAATATAGAGAAAACAAAGATTGGTCTCTAATGATTGAGGGTCTGATACTCTGATGAGAATACAAAATAAAATGTTACTTGATTGTACAGCAAAAATAACAAGACAAAGAATGTAATTTCTTATAATTGTGGTCTTGGTTCTTCCTCAGTATGATTTTAGCCTAATATTTAATCTTTTCAAGGCGAGTTTCAGATTCTGAAAATGAGCGTATTAGAATAAATGCTTGCTTAGAGCTCTCTTACCTCTGAATTATCCATGAGTTCAGATTAAGCAAAAATATGAATACTTTACAAAGTAGCTCAGGCTAAGTGTTGAATAACTAAGGTTATCAAGGATACTAAGGAACTTCAAAGTAGGAATCAGTCTCTGCACCCTGGCCAGGGGAAGAAGACACCCGGAAGAACTGAAGAGAGCCTAGGTTTGGATGACTGCAGCTGATTGGGGCCACTCAGGACCAAGACTGATCTGCTGAGGTGAGGTGATGCACAGTCTAGAAGCAGATTCTGGAGACCAAGGGTAAGGCCAGTGGAGCAGAAACAGTGACTTGAGGTTGAGTCATCAGCCCTTAAACCTAATTTAGCCATGGTCAGGCTATGTCCATGTGCTGCTGCTGCTGCTGCTAAATCACTTCAGTCGTGCCTGACTCTGTGCGACCCCACAGACAGCAGTCCACCAGGCTCCCCCGTCTCTGGGATTCTCCAGGCAAGAACACTGGAGTGGGTTGCCATTTCCTTCTCCAAAGCATGAAAGTGAAAATTGAAAGTGAAGTCGCTCAGTCGTGTCCTACTCTTAGCGACCCCACCAGGCTCCTCCGTCCATGGAATTTTCCAGGCAAGAGTACTGCAGTGGGGTGCCATTGCCATGTGCTAGGACCAGGCAAATGGTGCTGAGGTGACCAATGACACCAGTGAAGGGAAAGAAGAATTACAGAAACTGAAACCAAGCAGTTCTTGAGAAATTGTTTCCTTCATGTTAGGTTGACTTCATAAGTTACTGGTGCATAATTTTAAACTGGACATAAACAAAAAGCCAAATTCTATTTCATGAAAGAGCATGTTCATATTGAAGTGTTGAAACAGTTATACTGGATCCTTCTTAAGTGAAGGATAGAAACAGTTATACTGGATCCTTCTTAAGTGAAGGATAGAAATGCATCATCCAAGGAAAGTTGAAACAGTTATACTGGATCCTTCTTAAGTGAAGGATAGAAACAGTTATACTGGATTGAAACAGTTATACTGGATCCTTCTTAAGTGAAGGATAGAAATGCATCATCCAAGGAAAGTAGTGATTTAGAAATAAGAGGATCTAAGGAAATAGGCATGTATGTATTCCTTTTCCAAACCCAAATAATACCCTAAGAAGCTGAGAATACGAATATCAGTTTCAATTCAAGGATTCTGCATTCATGGGAGATTTCATCAGGATTTCTGGGTCACTAACCATATCTGGTCAGCTCCCACATGCCTGAACTCCTGCCTAAGGATGAGAATTGAAGATGTTCATGCTGTTTGCTCAACCCAACCCTTTAGTTAATCAGCAAACTCCACATGTATAGAAACGTTATCCCCACCCCTAACATCGTCACCTTGTGGATGCTGTCCAGTTTGTCCCAAGTGTGCCTTTGAAGATATGTGTATCCTCAAGCCACCAGTTTTTGGGTGAGCCCCGTGTGTGTGCCCTGTTCATGTGATAGGACTTCTCTGGTTCCCAGTTATTCCTCAAGTGCCCCCACTGACTCTTTTTTATTTTTAATTGAAGGATAATTGCTCTACAATATTGTGATGGTTTCCGCCATACATCAACATGAGTTAGCCATAGGTATACATATGGCCCCCCTCCCTTCCTAAGTGGCCCTTCCACCTCCCTCCTCATCCCATCCCTCTAGGTCATCACTGAGCACCAGCTTTGGGTTCCCTGCATCATACAGCAAAATTCCCACCAGCTATCCACTTTATGTATAGTAATGTATGTTTCAATGCTACTTTTTCAGGTCCCAACCCTCTCCCTCCCGTACTGTGACCATAAGTCTGTTCTTAATATCTGCATCTCCTTTGTTGCCCTGCAAAAAGGATCATCATTATTTCCAAATTCCATATAGATGCATTAATATAGGATATGTGTCTTTCTCTTTCTGACTTACTTCACTCATATGATAGGCTCTAAGTTCATTACAGTTTATTTATCCATGCATCTGTCAATGGACATCTAGGTTGCTTCCTTCTCCCAGCAATTGTAAATAGTGCTGAAAAGAACATTGCAGTACATGTGTCTTTTTCAACTATGGTTTCCTGAGGGTGTATACCAAGTACCCCACTAACTCTTAAATTTAATTCCAGTCTGCTTTTCTGGGGCTATGCTTAACTAATCAGTGGTACTTTCACATTTCTAATATAAAAGACTAGAAGTAACCACTAATACATAAGACTAGAAGTTTCCAATTAAAATGGTCTCCATCACTTCCAGGGATGGCTGCTGTCGACATATTTATGCTGGTACTGCCAGCAGCCTTTAACGGGGTCCATTGGTCACCACAGCTGCCCTTTAACAGCACAGCAAATTTCTGAATTGTCCCTTAAGCTCCCAACAACTTCCAAAATCTGCTTCCGATGTTAGTCATAGTCTTTCCCCAAATCCAATTGTGTCAGTGGCTCTTGTAGGGAAGGGGAAACTGTTACTTAAGAACAGTTGCCAGGGGGAAGGGATAGTTAGGGAGTTTGGAATCGACATGTATACACTGCTATATTTTAAATTGATAACCAAAAGGACCCACTGTATAGCCCAGGAAACTCTGCTCAATGTTATGTGGCAACCTGGATGGGAGGGGAATTTGGGGGAGAAGGGATATATGTATATGTGTGGTTGAGTCCCTTTGCTGTCCATTGAAACTATCACCATACGGTTAATCAGCTATACTTCAATATAAAATAAGAAGTTTTTTAAAAAAATAATAATGGTTCTGGATCCCAGTGTGGCTCTGTAGCATAAAATCTGGAGACCAGTTCATAGCACTCTGTACCTTATTGTGCTAGTTTTTTACTGCTATATAAAATTACCATAAACTTGGTGACTTAAAACAATATCCATTTGTTTCATTGTTCTGTAGATCAGAAGTTCAAGTGGACTCAGCTAAATTCTCATGGGGCCAAAATCAAGTTGTTGACTAACTAATCTAAAGGCACAGGAGAGGAATCCACTTTCATGTTATTGGTAGAACTCTCATCTCCTTCCAGCTCTGCGCCTGAAGTCCCTTTCCTTGATGACTACCAACCAGAGTCCACCCACAGATCCTAGAGGGTGCTCATATTCCTTGATTCTTGGCCCTTTCCATCTTCAAACCAGCGATGACACATCAAATTCCACTTCTGCTTCAAATCTTTCTCACTTCTTCTGTCACCCAGCAGAGAAAATTCTCTGCTTTTAAAGGTTTATGCAATTACATTAGGTCTACCTAGGTAATCTTCCATGGTCTAAGGTCAACTATATCTTATCTTATGGCTTCGTTTCTTCCCAAAAAGATATGTTCAAGTCCTTTCCCATAGTACCCCACAATGTGACCTCATTTGGAAACAGGGTCTTTAAGGAGGTAATCAAGTTGAAATGAGGTCATTAAGTTAGACCCTCATCCAATATATGCGTGTGCTCAGTCGCTCAGTCATGTCTGATTCTTTGTGACTCCATGGACTGTAGCTCCCCAGGCTCCGCCGTCCATGGGATTTCTTTCAGATAAGAACACTAGAGTGGGTTGCCATTTCCTTCTCCAGGGGATCTTCTCAACCCAGCCATCAAACCTGCATATCCTGCATTGGCAGGTGGGTTCTTTAACACTAAGACACCTGGGAAGCTCCCTCATCAAATATAACCAGCATCCTTATAAAAAGGGAAAATTTGGACATAGAGCCTGGCAGAGAAGGAAAATCATATGAAGACACACAAGGAACATGCCATGTAAAGGCAAAGGGAGAGATTGACTAGAGCAACTGGAAGAGAACAGCAAGGATTATCCACCGCCATCAGAAGCTAGGAAGAGGCAAGGAAGGATTCTACCCAGAGTCTCAGAGGGAACATGGTCCTGACAACTCCTTATTTTCAGATGTCTAGCTTCTAGAACTGTGAGGCAATACGTTGTTGTTTTAAGCCATCTAATTTGTGGTGCTTTGTTGTGGCAGTCCTAGCAAACTAATATACCATGTAACATTACACAGTCAAGGAAATGCAGCTCATCACATTCACAGGTTCCAGGAATTAGCAGGTGTAAAATGTTGAAGACCCATCCTAGAAGTTTGCCTACTGTGCTGACTCCACAGCCCACTGAAAATCTGAGATTTAATCACACTTCCCCTTTGCCACATCCCACCACCACACCAACAGGGCTCTAGTATAATAACAGTGGATTACACTTGAAAAAGCTGCATGACACAGCCTCTTTCTGAGAAGGAATAATTAGGAAAGTGAAGAAGGGAGACAAGAATAAGGATATTGAAGGAATTCAAAGACTCTAGAACCTGTAGCTGGAGAAGCAAATGGAAACCCACTTCAGTATTCTTGCCTGGAGAATCCCATGGACAGAGGAGTTCACAGTAAGTCACAAAGATTTAGACACGACTGAGTGACTGAGCATGCATGCACAGCACCTATAGCTACAGCAAATGTTAAAAACAGCCCAATTCCTAGCCAGACTGACATAAGCTTTCACATAAAGGTCCGTTTGCCTTAGCTCCTATTACCTGATACATGTCCTGCTTTCTATAAAAAAACTACAGCACATATGAAAAGGAAGGATAAATAACAATCTGAAGAGACAAAGCAGTCCAGACACGTGTGACATACCTGTTAAAGTTATCAGATAAGGAATTTTAAATAGCTGTATGTTAAGGACTCTATCTTTTTTATGTTAGAAAAAAACTAGACAGCATGCATGAGCAAACAGGTAAAGTGAGTAAAGGTATGGAAACTATAAGAATTTTTTAAATGGTACAAGTCAAAAACACTGCAACAAAAATGAAGGATTGTTTCAATGGGCTCATCACTGCACTGGATATGACCAGTGAAAGAAAAAAAAAAAAAAACAGAATAGAGTATGCAGGAACAGTGGTGCAATATCAAAAAGCATAATATATACATAATTGGAATACTAGAAAGAGAAAGGAGGAGAAGAAACATTTGAAGTCACAAATATATTGGCATAAATAAATATCCTTGTAAATGTCTCAATACACAAGCTCATATATGGCTATGGGAGTGGCATAATTTCAACTTTGGAAGATAACGTCAAACTTTGTCTTAAGATCTGTTGTTAATTTACAGCCTCATCAGTTATGTGGGAGTTCTGGTTGCTCCACATCCTCACCAACACATGATTATATCTTTTCTGGTGGTTGTATAATGGTATTCATTATGGTTTTACTTCATATTTGACTTCTGCTTAAAGAGCTGAACACTTTCCATGTTGTTGGCTATTTGTACATCCTCTTTTGAAAGTGTCTGGTCGAGTCTTACGGCTTCTATTTCTTTTTCTGTCTTTAGTTTATTGATTTGTGGGAGTGGTTTCCACATTCTGAATGTAAATATATGTTCAGTCTATTACTTGTTCACCTTTCCGGTTTGTCCCCTTGGTCCCACGTAGCTGTCAAAACCCCTCCTGTGTTTTTCAGTCTCTATGCTACCTCTTTCAAATCATTAGGTACTTAAAGAAAAACTGGAAAAACTGACCCGAATGCCAGGCTTACTTCTCTGGACCTCCCTTTTTCCTTAGATTTTGACTCTACAATTTTTTACTGTCTTATTAGCACACCAATGCTTTCAAGCAAGTACTTTCAGTTTATTTTTTCACCTTTTAAAGCTATTTTCAATATTAGAGTTATACTGAATTGCCTTATCAGCCATTACCAGAAGCTGAAGTCCCTAGCAGATGAAGCCTGCAGTCACTCTTTTTAACCTCTTTCCACTCAGCTATAAAGAGCATGAGAGTATATTCGTGACTCCACCTGTAGACACAGAGTAGTGAACTTGACTGTAGTATTTTACCTTCTTTTATATTAGGCTGCAGTCTTCTTTTATACATAATCCTTAGCACCTTAGCAACATTCTTCAATTTATCTTCTAAACACTAAATGAATATTTAGTTACTTAATTTAGGGATTCTAGTGCTTATCCATGCAACCATTGCCTAAACAGAAGTCTGATTTTCATTCATTCGTGTATCCATTCAAATGTTTATTGGTGGTTTATATGTACCAAGTGAAAAGTGAAAGTGAAAGTAGTTCAGTCATGTTCGACTCTTTGCGACCCCATGGACTACATAGTCCATGGAATTCTCCAGCCAGAATACTGGAGTGGGTAGCCTTTTCCTTCTCCAGGGGATCTTCCCAACCCAGGGATCAAACCCAGGTCTCCCACACTGCAAGTGGATTCTTTACCAGCTGAACCACAAGGGAAACCCAAGAACACTGGAGTAGGTAGCCTATCTCTTCTCCAGGGGATCTTCCTGACCCAGGAATTGAATTGGGGTCTCCTGCATTGCAGGCAGGTTCTTTACCAACTAAGCTATCAGGAAAGCCCTTGTATGTACCAAACATTGTTTTAAAAACTGGAACAAGACAGATTAGGATCTCTACCTGGAAGATAGGGACAAAATGATTGCCTGAATAAATCAGAAAATTGACAGACAGGAAATAAAAATGATTACATATTAACAAATGATATGCAAAGAATTAACATAGATTAATTAATTAACATAGATTAATGTAAGAAAGCAAAGAGGAATCACTTTACAATAGGACTCATAAAAGTCTTGACTGAAGAGCTGATGTTAAAGCTGAGATCTGGATGATAAAGAGCTACATCATGAGGGTCAGAGAGAAGAGTGTTCTAGGTAAAGGGATGCTTTTGTGCAAAATTACTGAAGCTAGAACAACTTGGTTTATTCAAAGAGCAGAACAAAGACCAGCATGGCTGGAACCTAATGAGTGAAACATAAAATGGTATAAATGAGATTAAGAGTCACAAACTGGAACCAGATCATGGTGCACTTTGTCGTCCAATATGAGAAGTTTACATTTAATTCTCATTGTGATAAGAAGTTATTAGAAAGATTTAAATGTTTTTGACAGGATCTAAGTTACACTTTTAAAACTATTTCTCTGGCTGCTGTGTGGAAATTATACTGTGTAGGAGTATATTAATTAGTGCTAAACAAAGAAATGCTTTAAAAATCACTTTAGGGTCTTTTAAACAAAGGATATTTAGTTCTAGGAATTGGGTACATAACTGACAGAAGACCTAAGAATTTGAACAGGGTGTGATGAAGCAAGGTGAGACTCACTGTAGCCACTGCCACCTCTGGGACCGAGGGAAGCAAGGACAAAGGTAGTAGGAACAGGGCTCAGGTGCTGCAGTCACCCAGCTGATCTTAGCATGGAAAGGCTTCCCAGCGAAGGTGGTGGAACTGTCTGACAGCACCTGGAGTCACAGAGAAAACGTGAGAGAGAGACCACAAAAAGCAGTCTTCCACCAATTGCTTCTATTGACCCAATCTATTCAGAAACCGGAGGTCAAGGGAGGCTGGGAAATTTAGTTCTCTGAGACACAGAGCTGAACAAGAGATCAGAGAACAAAAAGACAGTTTACCAGCCCAGGAGACAAAAGTAGAAACACAGAGACTCAGAGAAGACTCATACACTAGGTCAAACGATAATCATGGTAGATTAGACTAGGAGGGCAAAAGTAGAAATGAAAACAAATGAATGAGGTCAGTATATCTGAGATATGGTCAACAAAGCTCACTAGGAAAATGGATGCAGCAAGCAGGATAAAGTATAAACTTAGAGATAACTCCCAGTTTCTTTACTTGAGCAACTGAAGGGACAGTGACAACATTTATCAGCATGAGAAAGACTGAAAAAAAGAAAATTAGTGGAGTTAAGTTATACCAGAATTAAAAATTCTGTTTGCTCATATTAAATTCAAAGTATCAATTAGACATCTATGTGGAGAGTTCCAGTAGGTATTAGATACCTGAATCTAGAATTATGGGAAAATAGCAGCACTCAAGACATAGACTTAGGAGTCATTAGCATGTACATTGTTTTGTTTTGTTTCTTAAGTGGGACTGCATGAAATTACCATGGGAGAAAAAGTAGAGAGGAGAAGGGTCCTAGGAGCATCCCAATGCTGAATGCTGTTGAGAGGTCAACAAAGATAAAAACAGAGAAATAACCAATTTATTGGCAACCCAGAGCTCATCTCATAATTTGGACAGGAGCCACCTCAACTTAGTTGAGGGGTAAATAAGAGTTGGTTGAAGGGAGAATATAAATATCATGTGGAAAAAATAAACTATTTAGAAGAAATTTTGTTCCAGAGGTGAACATAGAAATGGAACTATAGCCACAGAGAAATGAGTTTTTCTTCTTTTTTGAGATGGGGTATTTAAGATGGAAGGGAAATTTCATTGAATATTTGATGGAAATCATCCAGTTGAGACGTACAGAAGATGCAAGAGACAGAGACGGAGAACTGGCAGAGCCAAATATTTTTTAAAAAAACTACTACTCAGTCATAAAAAAGAATGCATTTGAGTCAGTTCTACTGAGGTGGATGACCCTAGAGTCTATTATACAGAGTGAAGTAAGTCAGAAAGAGAAAAACAATTATTTTATATTAACGCATATATATGCAATCTAGAAGGATGGTACTGACGAATCTGTTTGTAGAGCAGTGATGGAGATGTATACATAGAGAACAGACTTACAGACAAGGGTGGGGGAAGAAGAGGAAGTAGGTGAGATGAATGGAGAGAGTAGCATGGGTGCATATACACTAACGTATGTAAATAGATGGCCAATGGGAATTTGCTGTATGACTCAGGGAACTCAAACTGGGGCTCTGGAATAACCTAGAGGGGTGTGAATGGGTGGGAGATGGGAGGGAAATTCAAGAGGGAGAGGACACATGTACACCTATGGTTATTTCATGCTGATGTATGACAGAAATCAAACCAATATTGTAAACCATCAAGCAATTAAAAATAAATAAATATTTGTAAAAATAAATAATTTTTTTAATTAAGAAAAATTATGATTCAGACTGCAATGAATTGAGGGTTTTGACCCTTGGTATGCTCAGGCACACTCCATCTACAATAACAAGCCAGAGAGTAGCCTACAGGAGTGTGTGAGTGAAAGTCACTCAGTCATGTCCAACTCTTTGCGAGTCCATGGACTGTAGCATGCCAGGCTCCTCTATCCGTGGAATTCTCCAGGCAAGAATACTGGAGAAGGTTGCCAATCCCTTCTTCAGGGAATCTTCCCAACCTGGGGATTGAACCTGGAACTCCTGTATTACAGGCAGGCTTGTTACTGTTTGAGCCACCAGGAAAGTGTGTAGATTGAAAGTTTGGAGAACTTCTGTTTGATTAGTTATATAAGACAAGGTCATCAGCTAAGAGTGAAGGAGAAAGGTGTTATGAGGGAAGTTCTAAAGAGAATTTGAAACTGTTTTGAAAAATAAAATATACCCAGATGTATAGTAGGATTGCCCTTTTTGTATGACAGCCTCATTGGAGTTGCTGAAACATAGTGTCCAACTAGGCAAGTACACCAGAGCAGATGAAGGACTTTGGGGATGTTCAGGCTTTATAATAGTGAACTATGGAAACAAACATCATAAGAAACACTGGGCTGGAAGAAGCACAAGCTGGAGTCAAGATTGCCGGGAGAAACATCAATAACCTCAGATATGCAGATGACACCACCCTTATGGCAGAAAGTGAAGAACTAAAAAGCCTCTTGATGAAAGTGAAAGAGGAGAGTGAAAAGGTTGGCATAAAGCTCAATATTCAAAAAACTAAGATCATGGTATCTGGTCCCATCACTTCATGGCAAATAGATGGGAAAACAGTGAAAACAGTGGCTGACTTTATTTTGGGGGCTCCAAAATTACTGCAGATGATGATTGCAGCCATGAAATTAAAAGGCGCTTACTCCTTGGAAGGAAAGTTATGATGAACTTAGCATATTTGGAGAAGGCAATGGCAACCCACTCCAGTACTCTTGCCTGGAAAATCCCATGGATGGAGGAGCCTGGTAGGCTGCAGTCCATCGGGTTGCAAAAAGTCAGACACGACTGAGCAACGTCACTTTCACTTTTCACTTTCATGCATTGGAGAAGGAAATGGCAACCCACTCCAGTGTTCTTGCCTGGAGAATCCCAGGGATGGCAGAGCCTGGTGGGCTGCTGTCTAAGGGGTTGCACAGAGTCAGACACAACTGAAGCGACTTAGCAGCAGCAGCAGCAGCAGACAACATATTGAAAAGCAAAGATATTACTTTGTCAACAAAGGTCCATCTAGTCAAGGCTATGGTTTTTCTAGTGGTCATGTGTGGATGTGAGAGTTGAACTACAACAAAAGCTGAGTGCTGAAGAATTGATGCTTTTGAACTATGGTATAGAAGACTCTTGAGACTGCAAGGAGATCCAACCAGTCCATCCTAAAGGAGATCAGTCCTGGGTGTTCATTGGAAGGTCTGATATTGAAGTGGAAACTCCAGTATTTTGGCCACCTGATGCAAAGAGCTGACTCATTTGAAAAGACCCTGATGTTGGGAAAGATTGAAGGCAGGAGGAGATGGTTAGATGGTATCACCGACTCAATGGACATGAGTTTGGGTGGACTCCGGGAGTTGGTGATGGACAGGGAGGCCTGGTGTGCTGTGGTTCATGGGGTCACAAAGAATCGGACATGACTGAGCAACTGAACTGAACTGAACTGATGGAAACAAAGTTGCTTCAGGCGGCAAGTAGATAAATGGCTAACTCCCTCCTAGCTCTCTCTCATCCTAGCGGATGCACGGCACACTGTGCTAATATTTACATAAGTGCTTGCAAGAGAGCTTTCTTTTAATTCCATAGAAGTGTGTATATGGCAGAACATCTGCTCAAAGGCAAGAATGATAACCTGAACCAATCAAGGAACAGAATCCATGAATCTTTAATAAAAGGTTATGTGTATCTTCTATCCCTGGAGTTCATTTTTAATTCTTTACAACATACATGTTTACATCATCCAGTTATTTCTTCACAGGGGATAATTGGGTTTTTTAAATTAGTATTTTTATCTACTAATAGTATTTATTTTTATTTTTGTGTAGAAACTCCCCAAATGAAGCACTATGCAGCACTCTAACCTTGGTAAAGTGAAACAGATTCCATCTTAAACAAAGATGCCCTTATTGTATAAGCAACTTTATTTTCACCAAAATATGAAGTAGCCAAGCATAGAAGCATTTTTAGAAATCAAAAGACAGGTCATGAAGGGATGATTTGGGGAAAAATCATTTAAAAACCATTTTATACACTGTTATGTATAGGATATCCAAGAAGCTGAAAGACTTAAGGACAAAATTAATTGGATTATATACTAACCATAGAAAGATGGATGTGAGAGTTGGACTGTGAAGAAAGCTGAGTGCCGAAGAATTGATGCTTTTGAACTGTGGTGTTGGAGAAGACTCTTGAGAGCCCCTTGGACTGCAAGGAGATCCAACCAGTCCATTCTGAAGGAGATCAGCCCTGGGATTTCTTTGGAAGGAATGATGCTGAAGCTGAAACTCCAGTATTTTGGCCACCTCATGTGAAGAGTTGACTCATTGGAAAAGAGTCTGATGCTGGGAGGGATTGGGGGCAGGAGGAGAAGGGGACAACAGAGGATGAGATGGCTGGATGGCATCACTGACTCGATGGATGTGGGTCTGAGTGAACTCCGGGAGTTGGTGATGGACAGGGAGGCCTGGCGTGCTACGATTCATGGGGTCACAAAGAGTCGGACACGACTGAGCGACTGAACTGAACTGAACTGAACCACAGAAAGAAAGAAAGTGAAGTCGCTCAGTCGTGGCCAATTCTTTGTGACCCCATGGACTGTAGCCTACCAGGTTCCTCCATCCATGGGATTTTCCAGGCAAGAATACTGGAGTGGGTTGCCATTTCCTTCTCCAGGAGATCTTCCCAACCCAGAGATTGAACCCGGGTCTCCCACATTGTAGGCAGCCACTTTACTGTCTGAACCACCAGGGTTCAGACCTAACAACCATGGGGCTTCCCTATTAGTTCAGTCCATAAAGATTTCCTGCAGTGCAGGAGACCCAGGTTTGATCCCTGGGTCTGGAAGATCCCCTGGAGAAGGAAATGGCAAACCACTCCAGTATCTTTGCCTGGAAAATCCCATGGACAGAGGAGCCTGGTGGGCTGCAGTCCATGGGGTCACAAAGAGTTGGGCACGACTGAGCGACTAACACACACAGACCTAACCATAGTAATGGGCTTCCCTTGTGACTCAGCTGGTAAAGAATCCCCCTGCAATGCAGAAGACCTGGGTTCTATCCTTGGGTTGGGAAGATCTCCTGGAGAAGGGAAAGGCTACCCACTCCAGTATTCTGGCCTGGAGAATTTCATGGACTGTAAAGTCCATGGGGTCACAAAGTTTCATGGGGTCACAATGAGTCAGACATGACTGAGTGTCTTTCACTTTCACTTCAACCATAGTAATAGGAGTGCCCTTTTTCTTTCAATATTTTATGCAACTAAAAAACTTTCCCATGAGCATAAGTATATTGAGCAATATTCAACCTTTTAGGGGACTCATTTCCTCTTGTTAAGTGAAGGGTTACTTTCCCATAATATCAAAATTTTTTTCTTATTTTATGATTCTGTAACTATAACCAAGAGGCTAAAAATTCTAATAACAGAAGCCATAGCTGGAAATAAGCATAAGTTTATTTAAAAGCCAGTACTATGTCTGTGCTATTATCATGAATGGCTATGGCCTTATTTTCAGGAACTGAGCCAAATAGAAGGAATTAAAACCATAATGCAAATAACTTGAACAGAATATGATATCAGTGGGGGAAAACAGATGCAAATGATTAGAAAAGGGGGATTTGGTGGAGAAGCAGTGGTCTCACTGCTTAATCTATAACCAATCTAATAGAATAAGCAGTGTGAACAACTTCCACATTCAGAGTGAACACACAAGCAAGCTGCTTTGCACACCACGCCTAAGACCCAGTGACAGAACAAAGCTTTGTAGTCACAGAGCTGAGATCACCCTCTAGTCTCTCTTCCTACTGTGTGGTCTTGGGCAAACAACTTAACCTTGCTGATTTTTTTTTTGTAGTCACAGAGCTGAGATCACCCTCTAGTCTCTCTTCCTACTGTGTGGTCTTGGGCAAAGAACTTAACCTTGCTGATTTTTTTTTTTGTAGTCACAGAGCTGAGATCACCCTCTAGTCTCTCTTCCTAGTGTGGTCTTGGGCAAACAACTTAACCTTGCTGATTTTTTAGCACCCATGTCACTCAAAGGACAATATTTTCATTGTTGTAAGAGTTGAATGATGTTGGATATTGTGCAGTGCCTAGTATAGTAACTGGAACTTAGTAGAGTTGAATAGTTATTGTCAGACAATAATAAAGAATACAGTGAATCAAATCTACTACAGTGCTCCAAATTCTAATAATACAGAATATAGAGAGGGAGTCAGATAGAAAGGGAGTCAGGCAATCACATGAACAGGCTGAACATAAATGCCAATCAACCAAAGAAGGTGAAGCTTCAACTGTCCTCGGTTGTGGCATCCTGTACCCAGCAATCCCAGCTCCCCAGAGATCTGTGGAAACATTTAACTAGAAAGTTTCTGATATAAGAGGCAAGAAGCTGGGAAGCTATAAACAATTTTTTCTCTATTACAGATCATTCTATTTGCTCAATTAGCAGCACCACTGACAACTCAGGAAACTCAGCCTGTATAAAACTTGCTCCAAAGGAGTCCTAAAATACCAGCTTAGGGTTTCTAGTGGATGTGAAACTTATTGATCTAAGGGAATGATTTCTTAAACTAATAGAAGATGATTGAAAGATTTGTCAGAAACCAGAAAAATAATTTTCTGTTGTGTAGCTTCAGAAAGCACACAGCAAAACATTCCCTCTTAGGAATCAGTAATGTGATAAAATGGCTTTTGTTTTACTGTAGGTAGATAGTAAATACAATGGCAGTGATTTAATATAACTGTATGAATGTCTTTCTCCTTTACTGATATGACACATGGATAATTTGTCATCTATCATACTAGCTAAGTTTATAAGCGTACAGATTTTGTGCTCTTTAAAATAACCCATTTGACATCATTCATGGGATATGCCCACACAGTGCAACATAGAAACCAAAAAACTATATATAATCTTCTGTTGCAAAAGTCCATTTGGAGACTGAAATTTCCAATGAAGAACTTTAATAAATTTTTAATCCTGAGATATTAGAACCCCAAAGGATCTCAGGGACCATCTAGACCCATCTCCTAATCTACAAATGAGGAACCTGAATCCCAGAAAGAATAAGTGTTTTATACAGGGTCACACAACCAGTTAGAAGCAGGATATGCGTGGGCATATCCCACAAATGATGTCAAATGGGTTATTTTAAAGAGTACAAAATCAGTACCCTTATAAACTCAGCTAGTACGATAGATGACAAAGGCCCAGACTTCCTGACTCCACAGATAGTGCTCAAAACACTGGGCTGGCAATCAATTTAGAGCAGACAGATCATTCCAAGAAATACTAGATCCATTTAAAATTGTTTCATGTAAAGTATAAGGCAGCTCTGTAAGTAAATACTCAGTATTTAATGAAATTAGGATGAGATTAGTGAAAATAATAACTAGCCTAATGAAGACAGAAATTATTAAACAAGTAGATAATATATGTTAACCCTTTTCCCTCACTGATTTGCTTTGGCTTACTGGGAAATTTAACATTGTATGAGATTTTGTCTTACATCTTTCACCCTAGGACTTAGAGCATCTGGAAGGGCCATAAACGCCAAGAAGTAGAAGGAGAAATGAAAACAAATACACATACACAACCACATTAATTAGAGAAAACAGGCAAGAGTCCATGCATCAAAAGCAATTTTGGGAACCAGGTGTTCTAACAACAGAAAGAATTTAGGCATCAAAATCCAATTTTAATATCCACTTTGTATAAACCAAAGGAAGCTGTATACAAGGCAGTCTGCAACGAGGTTGTCTGTCATTACTAAGAACATTTTCACATTCATAGAAGGTTCCTAGACAAAAATGTGCCAAAAAAAAGAATACATTTGAATCAGTTCTAATGAGGTGGATGAAACTGGAACCTATTATACAGAGTGAAGTAAGCCAGAAAGAAAAACACCAATACAGTATACTAATGCATATATATGGAATTTAGAAAGATGGTAACAATAACCCTGTATGTGAGACAGCAAAAGAGACACAGATGTATAGAACAGTCTTTTGGACTCTGTGGGAGAGGGAGGGGGGGATGATTTGGGAGAATGGCATTAAAACATGTATAATATCATATAAGAAACAAATCGTCAGTCCAGGTTCGATGCAGGAAACAGGAAGCTTGGGGCTGGTGCACTGGGATGACCCAGAGGGATGGTATGGGGAGGGAGGTGGGAGGGGGGGTTCAGGATGGGGAACACGTGTACACCCGTGGCAGATGCATGTTAATGTATGGCAAAACCAATACAATATTGTAAAGTGTAAAAAAAAAAAAAAAAAAAACATGCCAAGAATTGCTCTCTTTCAGGATGGTATTGTTAAGGGATACACCTGTACAATCAATGCATTTACCACACTGAAAATTCTACATGTTGAAATATTGAGAAACATTCTTTAGCTGTGCATTCTGGTTCCCAAATTAAAAAATCCAGTGGAATAGTAGTTGCAATAAAAGATATTGCCCGATAACTATCTATATTGAGGCACCAAATGCCACCAGCAGAGCCAGACATCCTACAAGTTTCAGTCTGTTAATGACCAGTAGCAATAGCCATGGCTGAATTGCTTGTGGCATGAACTACATATATCCTTGAGAGAGCCAGCAAGGCTACTTCAGCATTGCTATACACATACATTTTAATCTCATAGTTCAGTTCAGTTCAGTTCAGTCACTCAGTCATGTCCGACTCTTTGCGACCCCATGAATCGCAGCACGCCAGGCCTCCCAATTCATCACCAACTCCCAGAGTTCACTCAGACTCAAATCCATCGAGTCAGTGATGCCATCCAGCCATCTCATCCTCTGTCATCCCCTTCTCCTCCTGCCCCCAATCCCTCCCAGCATCAGAGTCTTTTCCAGTGAGTCAACTCTTCGCATGAGGTGGTCAAAGTACTGGAGTTTCAGCTTTAGCATCATTCCTTCCAAAGAAATCCCAGGGCTGATCTCCTTCAGAATGGACTGGTTGGATCTCCTTGCAGTCCAAGGGACTCTCAAGAGTCTTCTCCAACACCACACTTCAAAAGCATCAATTCTTCGGCGCTCAGCCTTCTTCACAGTCCAACTCTCACATCCATACATGACCACAGGAAAAACCATAGCCTTGACTAGACAGACCTTTGTTGGCAAAGTAATGTCTCTGCTTTTGAATATGCTATCTAGGTTGGACATAACTTTTCTTCCAAAGAGTAAGCGTCTTTTAATTTCATGGCTGCAGTCACCATTTGCAGTGATCTTGGAGCCCAAAAAGATAAAGTCTGACACTGTTTCCCCATCTATTTCCCATGAAGTGATGGGACCAGATGCCATGATCTTTGTTTTCTGAATGTTGAGCTTTAAGCCAACTTTTTCACTCTCCACTTTCACTTTCATCAAGAGGCTTTTAGTTCTTCTTCACTTTCTGTCATAAGGGTGATGTCATCTGCATATCTGAGGTTATCGAGATTTCTCCCGGCAATCTTGATTCCAGCTTGTGCTTCTTCCAGCCCAGCATTTCACATGATGTACTCTGCAGAGAAGTTAAATAAGCAGGGTGACAATGTACAGCCTTGACGTACTCCTTTTCCTATTTGGAACCAGTCTGTTGTTCCATGTTTAGTTGTAACTGTTGCTTCCTGACCTGCATACAGATTTCTCAAGAGGCAGGTTGGGTGGTCTGAGATTCCCATCTCTTTCAGAATTTTCCACAGTTTATTGTGATCCACACAGTCAAAGGCTTTGGCATAGTCACAACCTGCAAAACAAGACATATGCTAATATCTGGGGAGTCAGCCACGACTGAAGCGACTCAGCAGCAGCAGGTAGTGCTAACAGTAAAGAAAGTGCCTGCCAATGTAGGCGACCATGGCTTCGATAACTAGGTCAGGAAAATCCCCTGGAGAAGGAAATGGCAATCCACTCCAGTATTCTTGCCTGGATAATTCCATAGACAGAGGAGCCTGGAGCGCTACAGTCCATAGGGTCACAAAGAGTCAGACACAACTGAAGAGACTTAGCAAACATGCACGAGATTTTAAAGTTGTGTGTGTGTGTGTGTGTGTGTGTGTGTGTTGGTCACTCAGTCATATCCGATTCTTTGTTACCCCATGGACTATAGCCCACCAGGCTCCTCTGTCCATGGGATTCTCCAGCCAAGAATACTGGAGTGGGTTACCATGTCCTTGTCCAGATATCTCTCTCTATATATATATATTTATTCATATACATATATATATATATACTCCCTCTCAAGAAAGAGAATGCTAAAATTGTATCTGATTCATTAGAATCTTGAATATTAACATTAGCTATAAACATTAGTTCTCATATTCAGAGATCAGCATTTCCCTTGTTTTCTTTAATTATAGAAAATTCAAATATATATATATATATGAATCAAAAGATAATAAAAATGAATTACAAGTGACACAATGACAACAAGGCAAGGATGTCTCCTCTCTCCATGTCCATATAATATTTGAGGTCCTAGCTGGTTTTTTTATAAGTCAAAAAAAGAAAAGGCATTCCAATTGGAAAGAAAGAAGTAAAACTTTCATTTTTACAGATGACATAATTTTTTACGTAGTAAATTTTAAGGCATCTCCAGAATAAGCCATCAGAACTTACAAATGAATATAGCACAGTCACAGAAATCAAGAGAAACTTTAAAAATTAATCATATTTGTATATCAAGCACAATGTTTATGCTCCAATAAACAATTAGAAAATGAAAACAATTTAAAACCCATTTAGAGTAATATTTAAAAGTAGAATACTGAGGATAAACTTAAAACACATGTACAAGACTCTAAACTGAAAACTACAAAACATTGCTAAAAACAAATGAAGACCTAAATAAGTGGAGAAATATACTATGTCCATGGAATGACTGATGCAAGGTTAAGATACCAGGTCTCCCCAGATTTATCTAAGCTTCAGTGCAAATTCCAAAAAAAAAAAGGCATGAGGTTTCTTTTTAAATTAACAAACTGATTCTCATAATCATGTACAAATGGAGAAGACCTAAAATAGCTAAAACAATGTTGAATATGAACAAAGTTTGAAGATATAAATCACCTGATTTTAACACTTACTATATAAAGCTACAGTTGTTAAGTGTGATAGTAGCATAAAAATAGATTCATTAAAAAAATGGAACAAAACAGAGAATCCAAATATAGATCCACATGTATTTGCTCCATTTGGGATGAGGTTTTTCACAGAGTGGAAGTTTTCAGGGATTGTTTTTGTTTGTTTGTTTGTTTGTTTTTAACAAATTCACCAAGGTAATTTGGGGAGAGGAAAAAAAAAATGTATTTTCAGTGAATGGTACTAAGTAACCGGATATCAGTGTGGAAAAAAAGATGAACTTTGACCCTTACTTTACATGGCAAACAAAAATAAACTCCAGATGGATTATAAATCTAAACATTAAAATTATAAAAAACATCTAGAAAAAAAGAGAAAAGCCCTTTGAAACCTTGAGAGAGACAAAGATTTTATAAACAGACCACATTTTGAAGACAGTGATTAATTAGATTTTTTTTTTGTTAATTTAAAACTTTCTCCTCAAAAAGCACCACTATTAAAGTGGGAAACCCAAGTCAAAGGCTGGGAAACTTTTATAATACATACAACTGGCAAAGGACTTATGTCCAGTAGAGAGAATTTTTACACCTCAATAAGAAAATAAACTCCATTTAGAAACAACGTGAGGATTTCCCTGGTGGTCTAGTAGCCAAGACTGTGCTGTCAACACAGGGGACCCAGGTTCAATCTCTGGTCAGGGAACTAGATCCCACACACCACAGCTAAAAGATTTCTCATGTTGCAACGAAGATTGAAGATCCAGATTGTCTCAATTAAGACCTGGTGCATCCAAATAAATAAACATTTTTTAAAAAACAAACAAACAAACAAAAAAAAACCAAAAGTAAGCAAAAGATTTGAACAGACACTTCACACACTAAAAAACATATATATGGCTAATAAGTACATAGAAGGGTGCTCAATATATTTAGTCATCAGGGAAAAGCAGAAATAGATGTTTTTCTGGAACTCTCTTGCCTTTTCAATGATCCAATGGATGTTGGCAATTTGATCTCTGGTTCCTCTGACTTTCCTAAATCCAGCTTGAACATCTGGAAGTTCACGGTTCACGTATTGCTGATGCCTGGCTTGGAGAATTTTGAGCATTACTCTGCTAGCATGTGAGATGAGTGCAATTGTGCGGTAGTTTGAGCATTCTTTGGCATTGCCTTTCTTTGGGATTGGAATGAAAACTGACCTTTTCCAGTCCTGTAGCCACTGCTGAGTTTTCCAAATTTGCTGGTATATTGAGTGCAGCACTTTCACAGCATCATCTTTTAGGATTTGAAATAGCTCCACTGAAATTCCATCACCTCCACTAGCGTTGTTCATAGTGATGCTTCCTCAGGCCCACTTGGCTTCGCATCCCAAGATGTATGGCTCTAGGTGAGTGATCACACTATCGTGATTAGCGGGTCATGAAGATCTTTTATGTATAGTTCTTGTGTGTATTCTTGCCACCTCTTCTTAATATCATCTGCTTCTATTAGGTCCATACCATTTCTGTCCTTTATTTCACCCATCTTTCCATGAAATATTCCTTTGGTATCTCTAATTTTCTTGAAAAGATCTCTAGTCTTTCACATTCTAATGTTTTCCTCTGCTTCTTTGCATTGACACAATGAGGTGATTGCAATACAGAGAAAAAAAATTGTAAACAAAAAGAGAACTTATTAGAATTAATGTGATGCTACCAAGAGTTCTAGATAGAAACAACAATAGAAAAAATCAATATTGTTTCTATAGAGCATAAATAAATGTAGGGTTTTTTTAAGTAGCATTTACAACAGTATAAAAATGTCAAATACCTAGGAATCAATAATTTTAAAAATATTATTAAGAGAATTATAACTTAAATAAATGGAGGGCTATAATTATTTTCATGAATTGAAAAACTGAGCTTTTTAAAGATATCAGTTGTTTCAAAATTTGTCTTTGGTTTTAAATTTCTACAGTTTTTGGTAGAAGTTGGCAATCTAAATTCCATATTAAAATGCAGAAGATCAAGAATAACCAAGATGAAGAACAAGATTGTGATATAAAAAGTTAGGAGCTTTACCCCAAAATTGTATTCAACAAATATCAATTTAATAATTTAATGCAATTTCAATCAAAATCCTAATTTTGATGATCCTTTTGTTGTTTTTGGTGGAGGGATGGAAAAATTTTTTTTTAAGTTTATAGATATAAGAAGTGTCTTGGTAGAAAAAAATTATGAAAAAAGAAAAATGATAAGGAGAATATGTACTTTATCAGATATTTAAATGTACTGCAAAGTTACTATAATATCTGACACTGACACAGAAATAGTAAATACAATGTTTGTGGAACAAAATAGACAATGCAGAAATAGATCCACAGAAGTGCCAATTTAATTCAGTGTGAAATAATTGGTTTATTAATACATGATCCTGGCATAACTGGCTATCTGTCTAGAAAAAAAACAAGCTAGATCATCTACCTCATACCATATGCCAAAATGAATTCCAGATGGATAAAAGTTAAGCACAAAAGTATTTTTCAAGTTCTTAAAAATTAGAAAATTAAAATATTCTCATAAATTTGAGGTAGAGGAAAACTTCCTATGCAAAACACAATTGCATTAAATCATAAATAAAAGAGAGACATCTTTTGTCTTCATAAAATTAAAACATATTATATGCCCGATTCACTACAAACAAAGTCAAAATGAAAATGATAAACTAGGGAAATATTTGCAGTTCATGTGACAAAGGGCCAGTACTTCTAAAAAAGTAAAAAGAATGCCTCCAATTTGAAAAAAATGAAAGAAAAATAAACAAAAGGTACAAATAAGCAATTCACAGAATATGAAACACATTTGGGAATAAACATGAAAAGATGCTTAGTTTCACTAGAATTCAGAGAAATGGCAATTTTCAACCTTAACTGCAAAATAGGATTTTGAGCATTCAGTACTGATGAAGATAGGAGCAAATGGGCACTCCCATATTTTATTGTTGGGACTACTAGGTGCTCAAGCACCTGATAGTAAGCTAACACTTAAGATGGGTGATCACTCACCTAGAGCCAGACATCCTGGAATGCACAGTCAAGTGGGCCTTAGAAGCATCACTACAAACAAAGCTAGTGGAGGTGATGGAATTCCAGTGGAGCTATTTCAAATCCTAAAAGATGATGCTGTGAAAGTGCTGCACTCAATATACCAGCAAATTTGGAAAACTCAGCAGTGGCTACAGGACTGGAAAAGGTCAGTTTTCATTCCAATCCCAAAGAAAGGCAATGCCAAAGAATGCTCAAACTACCGCACAATTGCACTCATCTCACATGCTAGCAGAGTAATGCTCAAAATTCTCCAAGCCAGGCATCAACAATATGTGAACCGTGAACTTCCAGATGTTCAAGCTGGATTTAGGAAAGTCAGAGGAACCAGAGATCAAATTGCCAACATCCATTGGATCATTGAAAAGGCAAGAGAGTTCCAGAAAAACATCTATTTCTGCTTTATTGACTACACCAAAGCCTTTGACTGTGTGGGTCACAACAAACTGTGGAAAATTCTTAAGGAGATGGGAATACCAGACCACCTGACCTGCCTCCTGAGAAATCTGTATGCAGGTCGAGAAGCAACATTTAGAACTGGACATGGAACAATAGATTGGTTCCAAATAGGGAAAGGAGTACGTCAAGGCTGTATATTGTCACCCTGCTTATTTAACTTATATGCAGAGTACATCATGAGAAACGCTGGGCTGAAAGAAACACAAGCTGGAATCAAGATTTCTGGGAGACATAGCAACAACCTCAGATACACAGATGATACCACTCTAATGGCAGAAAGTGAAGAGGAACTAAAGGGCTTTTTGATGAGGCTAAAAGAGGAGAGTGAAAAAGCTGGCTTAAAACTCAACATTCAGAAAACTAAGATCATCGCATCTGGGACCAGAAACAGTGAGAGATTTTATTTTGGGGGGCTCCAAAATCACTGCATATGGTGACTGCAGCCATGAAATTAAAAGACGCTTGCTCCTTGGAAGAAAAGTTATGACCAACCTAGACAGCATATTAAAAAGCAGAGATGTTACTTTGCCAACAAAGGTCTGTCTAGTCAAAGCTAGGGCTTTTCCAGTAGTCATGTGTGGACTCGAGAGTTGGACTGTAAAGAAAGCTGAGCGCCAAAGAATTGATGCTTTTCAACTGTGGTGCTGGAGAAGACCCGTGAGAGTCCTTTGGACTGCAAGGAGATCCAACCAGTCCATCCTAACGGAAATCAGTCCTGAATGATCATTAGGAGGACTGATGATGAAGCTAAAACTCCAAAACTTTGGCCACTTGATGCTGGGAAAGAGTGAAGGCAAGAGGACAAGGGGATGACAGAGGATGAGATGGTTGGATGGCCATGAGTTTGAGTAAACTCCAGGAGTTGGTGATGGACAGGGAGGCCTGGCGGGCTGCAATCCATGGGGTCACAAAGAGTCAGACACGACTGAGTGACTGAACTGCACTGAACTGAACATTTAAGAGATCCAGCGATTGCTATCAACATCCAAAATATACTGCAGGCCATCAGGCTCCTCTGTCCATGGAATTCTCCAGGAATACATGCCTGCATCTGGATCTTCCTGACCCAAGGATTGAACCCAACTCTTACATTTCCTGCATTGGCAGGTGGGCTCTTTACCACTAGCACCACCTGGGAAGCACTAGTGGTAAAGAGCATCTCTCCTAGATTTCCTTTTGACGTCTTTCCGTCTCTTATCTATCTTTTCTATTTTAGCATATTTTCCTTACTCATTTCCTTACTTATTCTTGACATAAATTATTTCTGCTAATTCCTTTCCACAGCCATTTTCCCCATGTGTTTATGGTCTCTTAACTCATTCGTTCACTTATTTGTGATACCAAATCCTTCTTCAAATTCAGAGAAATGTGAGAACAGACATGGAAAATGAAAATTAAAATAGAGTCAGATAGTCCCTTAATGTAGCAAAAAGTTGGATCCCTAGAGGGAAATATGTGAAAATACATTTGGAAATACCAAGAAGTAACCAGATACCTGAGGCTAAGCCTTTGAAGCAAAATCCTGTAGAAAGAAAAATGGCTTTGGCAGATGAGTAAAGAGGAGGCTGGCTTTCCTGATACTGCTAACAGTGGTTGTATGTTGCCATTCATTCATTCTCTCCTTTTTTCCAGCAACATTTAGGTTTTAGATAAACTGCATGAATTATAGAAGACTGCCTATTGGACTAAAATTGTATTAGTTAAATTTCCTTTTCTGAAAAACATAGAGAAGTAAATATGTTGCCTAGCTGGTAAAAAATGGTTAATAAAAAGTACTAATTTGGAATTCCAGTCCAGGGGGAGAAACAAAAACATCATGTAAATGTTATCCTGTTTTCCTCTAAGTTTCAAGTGTTTATATTTTCATTCATTTTACATAACAAATACAGCCCCTAACCTAGCTAAACCATGCAGGTATCAGTTAGTTCAGTCGCTCAGTTGTGTCCAACTCTCTGTGACCCTATGGACTGCAGCACACCAGGCTTCCCTGTCTGTCATCAACTCCCAGAGCTTGCTCAAATTCATGTCCATCAAGTCGGTGATGCCATCCAACCATTTCATCCTCTGTTGTCCCCTTCTCCTCCTGCCTTCAGTCTTTCCCAACATCAGGGTCTTTTCAAATGAGTCAGTCCTTTGCATCAGGTGTCCAAAGTATTGGAGCTTCAGCTTCAGTATCGGTCCTTCCAATGAATATTCAGGACTGGTTTCCTTTAGGATTGACTGGTTTGATCTCCTTGTAGTCCAAGGGACTCTCAAGAGTCTTCTCCAACACCACAGTTCAAAGGCATCAAGTCAAAAGCGTCAAAATGCAGGTATAATGAGTGTGAAGATAAAGGAAGTATATAGGGTACTGTAGGAGTGCATACATTTTTCATCCTTTTGTTTGCTTAATTAGTTTATTAGAAAATATTTTGTTATATATGTTGATCCTAATGGTTTGTTGCGGCAGGGTTGGTGGAGGCGGGGGGCGGGGGGTATTCCTTAAGGTTGGCTTGTTGTTTTCCTTTAAGGAGAAATGAAGATGTTTGAATTGGGAAGTGGGGTGGAAAGAAGCACTAAAAGATGATTGCTATTTGTAACTGCTCTGTTGGAACAAAGAACCTGGGAGAATTCAGGTATAGCTCTACAGCTTTCCTCTCTTCCCATCACAGCACAGGGCATGACTTACAGGAAAAGGAACCAGAGGGGAGAAGGTGTTAGAATCAGATAAACAAGCCTCTTCTGCTCTTTGGCTAGGTTATCTTCTAGTACACAGAAATCTATGTGCACAATGACATGAAAGAGACTTTATTATTTAGGAAACTTTGTCTTGTATGTAGCAGAATTATAGACCTACACAGGAGATAACAGGAAGCTATCTTAGAAACACCTATCTCCCCCTTTCCTTTTCTATATTAGATCAGAGCAGAGCAGGTAAATAAGACATTCAAGATGTCACAGCTACTGAGTAATCTTTCCTCCATAATTCTACCTCCCTGATGTAAGTCCTTTAAATAAGAAGCAAGCAAACATTGAATTTCCACAAGCATGGATTTAAATCTTTCTGAAAATTTATACAATAGAAATGTTACTTTAAATAGACAAAGGAAATTGTCTATTTAAAGAAGCTCTGAAATGAATTATTTTTAATGCAAATAGATATTATGTTGGGATTTTGAAATAAATTTTGAGTAATAATATGGTTCAAAAATCCAAAGGTATTATTTTAAGTCAACTACACATCAACTTTTAAAAAATGAAAAAAATTATTGAAAAATCCAAAGATATTAAATGGTCTACAGTGGAAAGTGACTCAGCCCTGTTACTCTTGGGAGCTATTGTATTCATGTTTTATGTATCTTTAAGGTGGGATTTTTAAATACAATTATATGTTTCTGAGAGAAGGAAACTATATCCAGTTCGATGCTTTTGTGACCCCATGGACTGTAGCCCACCAGAGGCGCTTCTGTCCATGGGATTTCCCAAGCAAGTCTACTTGAGTGGGTTGCCATTTCTTTCTCCAGGCGATCTTTCTGATCCAGGAATCGAACCCACGTTTCCTACATCACTGAGCCACTAGGGAAGCTAAGAGAAGAAAGTATCTGTATTATATTCTTAAACAGTGCCAATAAAAAATCAATGCTCTTGTCACAATGGCTAGAGGAATCACTGTAATGATCCCATCAACGTTGTCATTAATTACTGAGAAATGCATAATGTTTCTATTCTATGAGATAATGTGTGTTTTTATCAATAAAGGAAATCTTGAGATAGTCCAATTAGAATCAGATCAGCACATTTAACCAAATTCAACTCTCCCTGGAAGTCCCATTAATTCTGACTTGCCTTTTGCTTCTCTGCATCCTGTAGACCTGGTTTTTTCCCCCTGGGATTTTAATTTATTGACTATACTTTCTTGTCAGCTGCAGGGCACCACAGATTTCTAAACACATGGCATTCATGTCTGATAAACTGTTATATAAATACTTCAGAGCCTTTTTTTTTATAGCTCTTGTCAAGCTCTCCCTAGTACATTTCAATCTTCAATGATTATATTTCCAATCGTACCTTAAATAAAAGAAGAGCATTCAGATATGGTCTAAAAGAAGACACAAAGCTTGTAAAGGAAGGTGAGTGAAATCATGTTATATTTTGGAAAAGGGGTGTGAGATATCACAGAATAGTCTCTTCTTCCCTACCTTTACCCAAGGTCTTACTTTTCCCTTCAGTGGTTATAGCTCAACTTCAACAAAACAATTACACCAATACAACACTTTATTTCAACAAATATTTTAGTGCCCTGTGTACTGCAGGCACTGGAACATCACAGACAAGTGGGACACAGTCCATTGCCTAGAACTACACCTAAAGAATGGCACAGGAGAGAGATAATCTACTTAAGTATATTACAAGGTGGTCAGGGCTATGTATGATCATGTGATGGAAGCTTTTAAGTTGCTCTTAAAAACTGGCAACTTAAAATAAAACAGTCACAATCTCAAAGTTGAGAGTAATGTTTTATTTGGATTTTTAGAACTTCAAACCTGGGAGGCAGCATCTCAAGAAACCCTGAGAGAACTTCTTGGAGGAGGAGACAGGAGAAGCCAGGTTATATAGAAGTTTTGCAACAAAGGGCAGGTAGTCTGAACATCAAAAGGTTATTGTTAATTAAAGAAAACCAGATATCCCAATTTATGGGGCTTATGACCCCATGGACTGTAGCCTTCCAAGCTCCTCTGTCCATGGACTTCTCCAGGCAAGAATACTGGAGTGGGCTGCCATTCCCTTCTCCAGAGGATCATCTCGACCCAGGGATTGAACCCAGGTCTCCTGCATTGCAGGCAGATTGTTTACTGTTTGAGTCACCAGGGAAGCCCTGATATCCCAAGTTAAGGAATTTGGCACTTTTCTATGTATGGGAAGATGCAAGAGTCTGGAAGATTCAAGAGTCTGGACTCCCTGAAATCATTCCTTTCCTATGCATTGCATCTGCCCTGGGTCAGTATCCCATGTTTTTCACATCCTGAGCCCCCTTGGGGCTCACCACAGGGAGTGGTTGAACCCTGATTGCTATTAGATATCAGATATTCTCCATCCTGAGTATGCTTAGGGCTCATCAGCTCATACTGGGGGGCTGGAATCGCTGATGACTGGTGACATCCTTGTTTACTGATATGGCAGGAAATATTTCATTTCTCAAAATGAATATATGGAATAAAACACATGAATCTTATATAAATGAGAAAAAAATAGAATCCAAGAGAGATGATGACATGGCAGATGAAAACTATGCTTAGAAGGTTATTTGTCATGGCTATCTTTGGTCATTGAAGACCAAACAGTTCTTAAAATTGGTCCTCTCTCCTTGAACATCCCAAGGTGTTTGGATTTTCTTTCAAATTCCAACTTACTACTATCCCTTCTGCTCAAGTCCATCTACCTCACCAGGAGGTTCTTTGGAATACATATACATATGCCTAATCTAGTTTCCCCTTCCTTGGTGGCTCAGCAGTACAGAATCTGCCTGTCAATGCAGGAGACGTGGATTTGACCCCTGGTTTGGGAAGATCCCTTGGAGAAGGAAATGGCAACCCATTCCAGTATTCTTGCCTTGGAAATACCATGGACAGAAGAGCCTAGTGGGCTACAGGGTCACAAAGAGTCAGACATGACTTAGCAACTAAACCACAACAACAAGCCTAGTTTTCAACTCTTTGTCTCCCTTTTTCCCTAACTGCTGCTACTGCTGCTAAGTCGCTTCAGTCGTGTCCGACTCTGTGCGACCCCTTAGACAGCAGCCCACCAGGCTCTGCCGTCCCTGGGATTCTCCAGGCAAGAACGCTGGAGTGGGTTGCAAAATCTTCAGTTCTTACAAATTATAATTCCTCACTCTCATCTATAAACATTCACCTGGTGATCGGAATTCACTTTAGAGTCTGGAACTAGAATCAATCACTAATTTAGGAAGCCCCAAAGCCCCTCCTGCTTTCTACCCACAAACAATAACCAGTGTTAGCACCAATAAGGCATCAGCATAAGAGATCATGAACTCAGGGATATAAAACCTGCCCCAAAACTAGAGATGAAAGAGGTAGTGAAAAGGAGTCAAAGCCTATCAAGACAGGGTAGAAACAAGATTTTAAGTAGAATAGCAGAGTCTGAATGGGTTTTCAAAGGGTTCCCCAAGGGCAGCAGCCTGACTGCTTTTTTCCTCCTGATTTGGGGTTTTTGTTGGAGTTCAGTTTTGTTTTGAATGCCTCCAATAGCTTCTTCCCACGTCTTGATCACCCAAGAGGAAAACTATAGTTTTCTCATCATCCAGATGCCACATTTAGCCACTTCAACCCACGCTTAAGGCATCAAGAATTCTGTCTCTAGGACACAGTGGGGAGAAGAAGGTTAAGGGTTCTGGTTGCATCTGGGTTTGATCAGTCCCAATCTTCCAGTGTACACTTGAAAGAAGGAGATTTTTAAGGCTCACAATACTAAGAAATCCTGCAGCTTCAGAAGCGAGGCATTGGGAACCTTCCCTCATCATATTTTCTAGCTTCTCTGTGATCTGTCTTCCCAACTAAAGCTCTGAGGAAGAACCTGACATCTACAGATTTCCTATCTCAAGCTGACCCATGGAACACACAGCCTGGCTTCTTTCTATAGGAGAAGTTGATTCTTTGCTACTTGTTCCAGACTTTTGTCTAGTTGCTGCTAAGTCACTTCAGTCATGTCCGACTCTGTGCAACCCCATAGATGACAGCCCACCAGGCTCCCCCATCCCTGGGATTCTCCAGGCAAGAACACGAGTGGGTTGCCATTTCCTTCTCCAGTACATGAAAGTGAAAAGTGAAAGTGAAGTCGCTCAGTCATGTCTGACTCTTAGCGACCCCCTGGACTGCAGCCTGCCAGGCTCCTCCGTCCATGGGATTTTCCAGGCAAGAGTACTGGAGTGGAGTGCCATTGCCTTCTCCGTTTGCCTAGTTACCTTATGTCTTTTTTGAAACTACAAACATCTTTGGGTAAAGAATTTCTACATATTTTCTAAGCCAAGTTTTAAGATTACCTATTATTTATAGGGCTTTCTCCATAGCTCAGCGGGTAAAGAATCCATCTGACATGCAGGAAACACAGGAGACCTGGGTTCAATCCCTGGGTTGGGAAGATCTCCTGGAGGAGGAAATAGCAACCCACTCCCGTATTCTTCCCTGAAAAATCTCATGGGCAGAGGAGCCTGGTGAGTTATAGTCCATGGGGTCACAAAAGAGTGGGAGACAACTGAGCGACCAAGCATGCTTTATCTAAGGGCACATTCTCTAGCTGAGGTTGTCACACAAGACACGGTGTTGTTTTCAAACAACATTTGCTTTCAAATTCAACAACATAGTTCTCAAACACCATTCTGTCTATTATCTTGTAATACGCATTTCAGCTGAAATCCTGTTTAGTCATTATTCATCATGATAATATTTCTTGTGTAAACATGTGTCATGAAAAGTACTATCAAAATAGTAAAATACTATTGAAAATACTATTGAATAGCTTATAAATATTAAATAATAAATGTGGAAAGATAAAATTATTCATTTTCTCAGAAAACTTGGATGATTTCAACATGTTTAACCTGAAATGCTTATATCTTATGCTGCTGCTAAGTCGCTTCAGTCGTGTTCGACTCTGTGCGACCCCATGGACTGCAGCCTACCAGGCTTCTCCATCCATGGGATTCTCCAGGCAAGAACACTGGAGTGGGTTGCCATTTCCTTCTCCATATCTTATGAAGTTCAGACAAAATAAGGACTAATGTTGGTTCAAAATTTTATGACTGATTATTTAGAACTGAGTGAATTTTTTCATAGAGACTGCTTAAACAATGCTTAAACAACTGCTTAAACAATATGGTGCTTAAACAATGGTACCAATCTTCACTAGCATATTTGATTTCATTTGACACTAACTGTACCACTTCCATTGCAACAAAACTCCAAGTACTCTGGAATCCAGAGCACATTACCTACTTCACCGTGCTTCTCCTCACAATACCCCTCCTTATCTCACCTCCTCCATGCGTGATGCTCAGTCACTTTAGTCATGTCTGACTCTTTGCAACTGTGTGGACTGTAGCCTGCCAGGCTTCATCTGCCCATGGAATACTGGAGTGGGTTACCATGCCCTCCTCCAGGGGATCTTCCCCACCCAGGGATCAAACCCAAGTCTCTTACATGGCCTGCATTGGCAGGTGGGTTCTTTACCATTAGTGCCACCTAGGAAACCGCCACTTAAGGTTTATTTAGCAACTATTAAGTTCTGAGATAGGACAGTATGTTAAGTCCTACTTAATTTCCTATCAATACATTTGAATATCCAGCCTTTGAAAGTCTGATAGGGCCTATAAGTAAGTCACACATATTAAAGTTACAATCTTTTCAATTATCACAGACCTTTTTCAATTATCTAGACCTGGATCATCTAGACCTCTATGTACCAGGGGACACTTCTTGGTGATAGGTGTAAAGATGAGGAAGACAGCATTTCTACTCTCAGTGGAGCTCATAGAAGAGTGGGCAAAGCAAATACCTAAAAAGATAAAATGCCCTTTGGCCTTACAGCCTCTGACCCCATAACACGTTTGGAGTCAGAACCAGCTGCTCAAGACAGTTTTGCTAAGTATCAGCCCTATAGCTTTAGCACATCGTGAAACCTGTTACCACTGTCATGCGGTTTCACCACTTCATGACAATGATGGAAGTTAGGTTTCACGGAGGAACACACAAAAACCGCAGCTTGCAGTGCCTTATGTGAAATAAGAACATTTAAAAATGTTTCCCTCTTTCCTTCCCCCTGCCCCCCACCCAATATTTCACATCATGTGTGAAATTTTAAAACACTTTTTAAAAAGATGAAATTCCAGTTTTCTGAACCACATAGAAAAAAGAAAGCTAGGAACATAACTGCTCCTCCATTGGGCAGCCTACAGAGTAATCCTATCTTCCTGGTACCTTACTTCTTCCACTGTGAACAGCTTTTCTGATCCAAACAGTGGTGGAAACATGGATCATCTAGACCTTTCAGCATCAATGTAGACCGTAACTCGCCCGAGTGGGATCCTACGTACTACTACAGAGGTTTCATTGCTGCAAAACAATTACAACAGAAAACCAACATATTTCCAAGCTGATCTGATATCATTACTTAGAAATAACCTTCTAAAATTTTAAGAAAAGAAAGAACAAGAAGAAATAACTTCTTATTATTTTCCTTTATTTTCTTATTTCGTAAGAGTCCCTTTGTCCAGGGTGACCTGACAAAGCACAGTTAACAGGAACTCACAGCAAATTTTAAAAATTCCATTCAGAAGGCTCAACTGAGGGAGGGAAAAGCCAAGAGCCCAAGAACATTTGAGAAAATGCCAGGGGCTTGTTCAGAACTTACTTATTAAAACTCAGAGCCAGTTAGCAACAAGTTCTTCTTTTTTAGGTGAATAACGAATGATCTCTAAGGTGCCTTCTGGCTGGAAATTTCTGTGATTTAAAGTGAGCAGGGTTTCCTTAAGAGAGCACTTTTTTTTTTTTTTTTTTAATGATGTGAGCAGTGCATCTGAACCCTTAAGCTCTTCTTCAGAAATTCATTTCAAGGGACTGATTTCTGCTTTCAGTATTCATCAAAGTCCAAGCCTGTACTTACTCCACAGAGGCAAGCTTCTTAAGAGGAGTGTGCCTTTATGCATTGTGCATTGCCAAAGTAGCATGCATTTTTAACCTGGGTTCACAGTATTGGAGTAAGTCCACAGAAAATGTTTCGAGCTGATCAAATGTTTTCTAACCCCTTTGACCCAGTCTGTGGTAAGAAATGAAATACAATACTCTCTGAATTTCAGTTGTCTATTTAATTAAAATTCTTATATCTCCTCAGTCTAAATTCTTAATCTAGGCTCATCCTTAAGTCTTTCCAATGCACATCTCTGAGTGATTTGAGACAATTCAATACACAAAAGTCACCATTCAAGTCTTCTCCAAGACAGTTTTCTCCAAGAGGCCCCATGAAGAGGAAGAATCTGAGCAAAAAGAGACTAATAAGAGCTTCCATGCCTGACACTCATCTAAGCCCTCATATAAACTCCTTTAATCTTTGCAATTACCCTAAGAGGTGGGGACATTTAATATCACCATGTTATAGTTGGGGAAAGGGTTGCCTAATAAGTTTCCTAAAGTTAGATAGATACTAAGGGATAGAAACAGGTTACAGACCCAGGATGCCAAGCACTGCCTTACAAGGGCTCTATGAGAGACAGATTTCCTTGACTTGATCCTCAGAGAGTCTAATTCATTTCCAGTGGGGAGGGGTGGGATGAGAGAAGGGATGGGATGATGGAGTCTGGTGCTGGTTCATGCTGACTTGAGAACTAGCTATTGCCCCCCCATCCCCACCGCCACAGAGCCAGTTGTTAATCTTGGCAGCACACTATTGGATGGATATCATATATCAGTATGTTTTCTAAACTCCTCTGATAATTCCCATAGGCAAGGGTAGTTGAAAACTACTCCTGGTAGAATGTTGACTCTAGTTTCTTCAAGGGGCAAAATCAGAAAGGAAAGGTGGACTATTCACTACTTTTTGCTACATGATGTGTTTGATATAATCAAACATTTCATAAAAATAATTTGCCAAATTTATAGAAACCAATAAATGAGTATCTTTTTCCAGTTTCCACTGTCTTTTACTTACAGATTCAGAAATAGCGGTTGATGTCATGTTTTGGTCACAGGAATGGGACAGAGATAGCAGGTACTGAGGAAAGGTCCTTATTAGCCTTTATAAGGAAAAAGCAAGAGCTGCAAAGAGTCAGTGCTGTGAACAGCCAAGAGCAGATTCTCAGCAGGTGGAGCACAGTTCTAAGGAGGAGACTTCAGAGGGCTCTGGTACCAGATAGGAGACAAAGATAGAGGAAATTAGGCAGAGAGTTCTTGAATCTAGTCCTGATGCCTGGGCTTCAGAGACAAGAGAAGGGTTCAGACCTGAGAAGATTGAAAGGAACAAGAGAAACTTTGGGCTTGGAAGAACTAAGACCCTAGGCAGGATGCCCAGAAGCAAAAAGAATGTGGAGAAGAAACACCGAGGCCCAGTTACTGAAAGACCAGTTAACTAGGCCAAGGGTCTGAAAGGACCAGCAACAAAGCTGACCTATGAGCCTCTGCCTGAACTCATTAAACGTCTGGGTTCTTGGCCGTATCCCTACCATATCCACAGGAACAAAGACAACCAGACTCTTGGCACTTGCAGGGGAGCCTGCATGTGTGCTCAGTCATGTCTGATTCTTTGCGACCCCATGAATTATAGCCCACCAGGCTCCTCTGTCCTTGGGATTTTCCTGGCAAGAATACGGGAGTGGGTTGCCATTTCCTTCTCCAGGGGATCTTCCTGACCCAAGAACTGAACCTGTGTCTCTTGCATCTTGTGCATTAACAGACAGATTCTTTATCTCTACACCACCTGAGAGGAAGCCCCACTTGCCAGGGCAGTGAACCAAAAACTTTGAACATTCATAATGTCACTTCAGCAACAGTGATGCTGTCATTTATAGCTTTTCTTGCTAGGCAACTTCAGTTACGTAGACCAAAGAAAATCAGCTCAGATGCTATTACAATTAATGAACATATGAGGCCCAAGCATCCCCATTACAAAGTTTGTTACATAACACAAACTCTTTGTATTGATCTAGATTCAAGATCTTTGGTGAAAATCAACTTGTGTAGCAAAAGTGAATTAATTAATAAGTAAGAAGAGTAGATGTCGACAGAGCAGCATGGATGTGGAACATAAAGGATGTGTGGCATATCAAAGCCAAAATTTAGAGCAGAGAGTATGGCCCCATTATGTTCAAATAATGCTTAAGTTATCCTTAAAATTTTTCAATCAGCATAAGAGAGGAAATTTTGAGAATGAGAAACGGCTTCTAATGCTGACCACTAAGAAATCTGTGGATTAGCAGAAACTCTACTGTGTTGGCAAATTTTTTTCAGCAGCCTAATTCAGATCCTTTGAAAACAGTCTCATCCTTTCCATCTGACCCATTTACTTAGAAGTGATAATGACAGAGCAAATAAAGTTACTATTCATAAAACTTCAAGTTCAAGGAGAAACTTCAGTCGTGCCTAACACATAGCAGATATTCAATGAATGTTTATTGAATTGAAAAGATGGTGTGTGATGATCTCAATATTGTGTGTGACTTGGGCAGATCTGGTATTGCAAGTGTGAAAGGAATTTAGGTGATCCATTGAATGAATTTTGATGAAGACATTTATTTTAGTCAGTTACTGGAGTAAAATAAGGGTCTTTGGTGGGTTACACTTACTAGAATGATATGTGCTACAGACATTTGCAGTCTTTTAAACATTAGAATTACTTCATACCACATACAGGAAGGGAATATGTGAACTAATTTCCTTATGAGTCTCTAGTGGCCTATTAACCTAAAATCAATTTTTATCAAAATTTAATTTGTTTATGCTGTATCAGTAAAACTCTCCCTGATGTTTGAGGTGTTTTTTTTTTCCTATCCCTTTAGTTTTCTATTTTAACAAACAAAATATTTCAAAAATGTCTTTAGTCAACTTAGAGATATTTCTGTTTTAATTTCTTATTTCTAAAAAGAGTTCACTAACAACAGCATTTCATATATGCTCGCATGTTCTCAGCCTCTTTGACATTTTTATCATCCTTTCAAATGTATCCTTTTTTATTTTGTTTACATTCAGGAATTTTCTTTGCCCAATTTATCTAAGACAACTTTCATTTTATTTACATTTTTGCTGAGTATTTAGTTCTCTGGCTGTGCCAACAGGCTCAAACTTAGAGATTTTGTGGCTGCATAGCAGAAAATGTGTGAATCACTCCTGTTTGCCTAATAGTCTCTAATTAGTTGGCAGGTGATTCCACTTGAAATAAATGCTCTGGCAAGGAGCTCAAGCTGCTAGACAGTAAAGGAAAGACAGAGAAGAAGAGATATCTACAGCATTCTGCCTCAGGTCTTCCATTCACCTGGGATTCCACCACAGAGAGTTTCCACTCAGGTGTGGGGATGCTCAGTCACTTCAGCCATGTCCGATTCTTTGTGATCCTATGGTCTGTAGCCGGCCAGGCTCCTCTGTCCATGGGATTCTCTCCAGGCAAGAATACTGGAGTGGATTATCATGCCCTCCTCCAGGGGATCTTCCCCACCCAGGGATCAAATCTGCAGCTCCTGCACTGCAAATGCATTCTTAACTGACTGCGCCACCAGAGAAGCCCATGGGGCTCTTCAATTCTGAAGGAAACCAGAGCCAACTGAGACCTCTTTTAAAAAATTCACCATGTGAGCTAGTCTCCTATGACTGCTATCACAAAGTATCACAAATTTAGTGACCTAACGTATATTTATTTATTCTCACAATTCTGGAAACCAGAAGTCCAAAGTGGTTTCACTGGGATGAAATGAACGTGTTAGTTTCTAGAGAAAATCCCATCCCCTTGCTTTCCCATTTTCTCAATATGCATTCCTTGCACTGTGGCTCTTGGCCCCATCTTTTATTTTCAAAATCAGAAGCAAAACTCTTGCTTCGGTGGTCATATTGCCTTCACTTGGAATTACATTTAGAGGCCACCCAGATCATCTAAGATAATTTACATTCTCAAAATCCTTAACTTAATCCATCTCTTTTATCATGTAAAGTAATATTCACAAGTTACAGGAATTAGGATCTACTGTAGATACCTTGTGGCCAGATGGTAAAGAATCTGCCTGCAATGCAGGAGACCTGGGTTTGATCCCTGGGTCACGAAGATCCCCTGGAGGAGGGCACAGCAACCTATACCATTCTTGCCTGGAGAATCCCATGGACAGAGGAGCCTGGCAGGCTCCTCATGGGGTCACAAAGAGTTGGACACGAGCACAAGCACATGAGTATTCACTCTATCACCCTGTGTCATCTTTTCATTTATCTCTTTTTTCTTTTTTACTAAACATTTATCTCTATGTCTTTGTACTTAAGTAATGGAAATGTGTTATCCTTATTTATTCTATTTTTCATTTCTTTAGTTTTCCCACTTGGATTTGAAATCTTTGTGCCAGATAAAGCAATAAAAAAGAAGACTTATATATGACTCAGATGTTGAAGTGATTAAACAAAAAAATTAAGGTAACGATGACCAATATAAAAGTATTTTCTATAACGGCTCTAATATAAAAAGTAGACCACATGTCAGGATAGATGGGTTAGGTGGTAATCAGACAGATGGAAACTATAAGAATCAAAAGGAAATACTAGAAGTCAAAACACTTGAAGAAACAAAGAATACCTTTGATGGGAACATTCATAGACTAGACAGCTAAGGAAAAAATCAATGAGCTTGAATATAGGACAATAGAAACTTCCCAAAGTAAAATTAAAGAAAAACAAGGACAAAAAAGAGAGAAAAATAGAGAACATCCAATAACTATGAGACAATATGAAAAGATACAGGTACACATAGTTAGAATACCAGAAGGAAAGAGAGACAGAATAGAGAAGAAGAAATATTTTAAGTAATAATGATCAAGAACTTTCCAAAATTAATAATGGGCACCAAACCACATATCCAGAAACTCAGTGAATACCAAGCAGGATTAAAAAGCAAACAAGCAAAAGCTTAAACCTAGGCATACATATCATGTTCATACTGTGGAAAATCAAAGACAAGGAAAGAACCTTGAAAAAATCCAAGAAGCCAGAGGGAGAAAAAACATAGTAACTCTAGAAGAACAAGAATGATAATAAAATGTGTAAAGTATTGAACAAAATACAAATGCAATAAGTAGAAAACAGTTACAAATATTCTAGATGCCTTTTAAATTATATCATAGGGTGCTATATGCATGAAGCATGGAAGAGACTTATGGTGATGAATCTACTCTTTGTGACATTGTAATGGTGGACACATGACACTATACCTGTGTCAAACACCATAGTGTTTTTCAGAGTAAACATCTTGCAAATTTTTTAAAATTTACAAGATCAGGGAATCCCTGGATGGAATGTGGTATGTGACAAAAGAATCTAAGTGTATTACAAATATGTGAAACAACGTCCTTGGAGGGAATGGAAGGAAAAGTGCTGATCTACGTAACTTTGAAAATGAGGGGAGACTAAGATTGAAAGCAAAAAAAAATTGTACATAAGCATTACACTCTAGTTGACAAGTTATTTCCTATTCTGAAACCACTCTGCAAGTATACTGAGAGTTAACAAGTGGATGGTGGATGGTTGGAACCATCTGTCACTGTAGGAGTGGGAGCTTACAAAGAAGCAAGAGAAGAAGGCTAGAATGATCTGCATGGGAATGGATTAGAGTTGGAGATATCAGTATAAACTGATGTTTAGCTTAGTATAGATACAGATGGATATATTATAGAAATATTTTCAGATATATGTATATGCACAGATTAGTGTATACACATATATTTCCTTGCTCTGTCAACTGAAAGATCCAAGAAGCAATAACATCCCAGTAGCAATTACACCTAGCACCCAAGTTGTGGTTTATAATATCCATTCTCCAACAAAAGAAATTAGGATTCCTTGGGGAAAAGACTAATTCTAGAATGGGAGCACAAAATACACCAAATGAGCCTGGAGCATATTGCAGTTTCAGAAAGTAAGAAAGTGCCTTTAAAAAAAAAAAAGGTAAAAACACAATGATGTGTATATGTAGAAGGACAATGAAGCCAACTAAAGGAGCTTGGATGGCATCACCAACGCAATGGACATAGTTTGAGTAGGCTCTGGGAGTTGGTGATGGACAGAGAAGACTGGCATGTTGCTGTCCATGGAGTTGCAAAGAGTCAGACACGACTGAGATTGAACTGAACTGAAAGGAGCTTGGAATAGTCAAAGATGCAATAATTTGAGCAACAAAATAAAGTAGTATTGGACTATAACCCAGAGTATAAAATAAATACCTGAACCCATACCAGTATAAATACATAATTGAATACCAAATAAATGTAGGAGAAAATACAAATCTACGCAGAAGAATTCCACATTTATGTAGCTCACTTCCCTCAAGGAGGTGAATATAACTCCTTTTTAAATAATTTTTGTGTATTTATTTATTTTGGGCTGTGCTGGGTCTTTGTTGCTGTGTAGGCTTTTCTTTAGCTGCATCAAGCGAGGGCTACTCTCCAGTTGTGGTGTGTAGACATTTCATTGTAGTGGCTTCTCTTGTTGCAGAGCATGGGCTCTAGACACATGGGGGTCAGTAGCTGTAGTGCACAGGCTAGTTGCATGTGAGATCTTAGCTCTCCAGCCAGGGATCAAACCCACATCCCTGTATTGACAGGCAGATTCTTAACCACTGGACCACAAGGGAAGCCCCTGGAATAGAACTCCTTAAATGCAAGATATACATAGCAACTTCCTTCCAGAGAACAGAGTGTGGAAACTCTAGGGAAAAGGGTAACTTTACCTTGGAGAAACCTGACAACCTCTACCTCATCCAGGTGATCAAGACTAATATTAGTAGGGATAAATTGTGTTGATAGGATATATCTTTGATATGATACGGTGAGAATGATTATTTGTTTCTGTGGTGTCCCTCCCCTTCCTTCCTCTGATCATGAGAAGAAAGATCAGACCTAATTGAGAGATATTCTGCAAAATACTCAAACTGTACTCAAAACTTTCAAGGACATCAAAAACAAGAAAAGTGTGAGAATCTGTCATAGCCAAGATGAAAGTAAGGAGACATGACAACTAAAGGTAATGTGGTGGCCTGGATGGGATCCCGGCACACAAAAGGACATCTAGTAAAAAGCAAGGAAGTCGAAGAGAACAAGAGGGCAGAGGAGCAGATGGATGTGGAGTACGTCTTTCTTCACGGATACATCAGGAATAGACCTTCAGACACAGAAGTGCATGCAGAACACCAGCTGAGAGCGGAGAGGAGTACCTGACCAGCGGAAAAGAATATATAGAACTGCATGAAACTCAGTAGGATGACGGAGCTAGGGGGAAAAACAGGAGTGTTAGTAGGACTGGACTCGCCCTTGGCGGGTGGGGAACTGAAGCAGGGGTCCGATCTCCACATCAAGGCATTTGTCTGAGTTAGAGGAGAAACATTTAAGGCTAAGAGTAAAACAGCTGCTCTGTGGCAGCCTAAATGGAAGGACAATCAGATAGTCCTTGCCGCAGCCATACATACCTTGGACAGGGATACAGGTCCCCTGGAAGGAGCAGTGGCTGGGAGCTGGAGTTTCCAGATTGTGGAGCAATCCCAGGGCGAGGGGTACTGTTGAGTGCAGAGACAGATTGAGGAGAGGTGAGGGAGGAGATCGTGGTGGAAATGCCTGTGGAGGAAAGCCTGGCAGCCATGGAAGCAAGGCAATACTGCTGAGTCATGTGTAGGGGGTGGAGCCATCACCATAGCCTCTCTCTCCATCCACATACCAGCAACAGCAGCTGAACAATAGAGAGGCTGGCCCATCAAATGCCTGACGCACTGAACTACAGAGCAGGACTCAACCCAGGGTGCTCCTTTAAGTGACTAATGCACCCAAACTACAGAGTAGGGCCCCACCCAGGGTGCCCCTTTAAGTGCCTGATGCACCGATCTACAGAATAGAATCCCGGCCAGGGGGGCCCTCTATGTGCCTGATGTGCGGAACAACAGATAAGGGCCCCAGACAAGAAAGCCCTCTAAGTGCCTGAATGGGTGGAGCTACTTAGTAAGATTAGCCAAAGAACCCTTCTTTGAGCTACAAGAGCCTTGAGAAAAGACTCTGATAGGGCCATAACTCCTGCAGCAGAGGCAGTCCATGTCCCTGCACACTTGGCGCTGCCAGGTTCCCCGCAAGCCAAGCAGCTGTGCCACCTTCACACTCAACTCTCACTGGGGCAGACCTGCCACAGGCCAAAAAAAAGTCTTGCACCTATGCACAAAGGGTTGCTTTGGTAGTATCCAGCTCTTTGTGGCCCTGTAGACTATGGCCTGCCAGGCTGCTCCATCAGGGCGGGGTGTTCTCTAGGCAAGAATACTCAAGCGTATTGGCCAATACAGGTTGCCATACACTTCTAGAGCACTATATTTCCTGCTGCCCTAGCCACCAACTCCCCTGAGTACCTGGTGCTGCCAGAACCCCTGCGACCCAAGCAGCTGCACCACCTCCACACCTGGCCCTCACAGGGGCAAACCCAAATCCTCCAGGGCAGCCTCAGGAGCAAACCCCCATGGACAACTCACATGCAGAGGTGGAAATAAAACCACAATTGAAACTCAGGGGCAGTGTAGCTAAGGAATAAGATCCAAAACCTTCCTACTAGCTGTAGAAGCTGCAGATTAAATCCACAGGATCAACTAAGCAGACTCTATGTCTATGGAATAGATAAATGGTCATTGAGAGCTCCCACAAAAGAAAACACACTAGTTCTGATAGCTGTGAACATTGGAAGCAAGAACACACAGGAGTAGGACCAGAATAGAATCTGAGCTGCCGCCACAGCAGGCCCAGAGATCAGCACAGTGTTGGAGGGAATGCTAGGGAGGTGAAGTGGACTGTGACTCCCAGCAAGGGTAAGGACTCTAACAGCAGTGACTCAAGGAAAACATTTATTATTCTTATGTTTTGATGTGCTCTGTAGATTCTTTTGGATTCTTTTTTTTTTTTTTTCTTTCCTCCCCTCTCTGTCATAGTTGTTGATTTTATTGGCACTATGAAATCTAATTAAGCTTTTGAGTTTTTTTTTTTTTTTTCTCAGTCACATCTTTTATTGTTGTTATAAACCTCTGCTCTTGCAGTACTGTGTTTTCCCTTTTTTTCTCTTTTTTTAATTTTAATTTTTTAAACCTATTATATTTTTTCTACATTTATTCCTTTTCTTTTCCTGCTGTTCTTTTCCCCTTACATTTAATCTTTAATGTATATAAATCTTCTTCATCTACCTCTATTTAACTTTGCATATCTAGTCTCTCCTTCTTTTCTTTCTTTCCTTTCCTGTCAACATTTTGTTAGTTTTATGTTCATTGCTTTATTCCCCAATTGGCACCTTACTTTAGTTTTGTTTTCCAGTTGTGCTTTAGTTAGTTTTGTTCTGGTAGATATAATTTTTGGTTTCCTTTGTTTGCTGAGTCAATCTACTATACTTTATTTTCGATTGACTCTTTTGATTTTGCTTATGGGTGTATATATTTGTACACTCAGTCACACTTTTTATGTTGCTATAAACCTCTGCCTCTACGTTGGCTTTTGCAGTTCTGTGGAGTTTTCCTTTTGTTTCCTTGTTTCTTTCTTTTTCCATTTTTTTCTTCTCTCTTTTTTATAATTTTAATTTTTAATTTTTTTAAACTTATCATATTTTTTCTATATTTATTACTCTGTTTGCCTTTCGTACTGTTCTTCTCCCCTTGCAGTTAACCTTAAATGTATATAAATCTTCTTCATGTACCTCTATTTAACTTTGCATATCTATTCTTTCTTTTTTTTCTTTCCTTTCCTCTCAACGTTTTGTTAGTTTTATTTTCACTGCTTTATTCTCCACTTGACACCTTGCTTTAGTTTTGTTTTCCAGTTTGCGCTTTAGTTAGTTTTGTTCTTAGCTAGTAAATATAATTTATTTCCTTTGTTCAACAGGTCAATCTATTGTATTTTATTTTTGTAGGACTGTTTTCACTTTGCTCATGGGTATATATTCATATGTGTATATTCCATTATTTTAATTATCATTTGCCTGATTTTGTACCTGTCATTTGTCTGGGATTCATCTTTGGTTTCTTGTTTTTGGATATTTGTTTTAAGCTCATTTATCTATTTCTGCTTTATTGTCTATGTCAAAGACTTTGACTGTGTGGATGACAATAAACTGTGGAAAATTCTGAAAGAGATGGGAATACCAGACCACCTGACCTGCCTCTTGAGAAACCTGTATGCAGGTCAGGAAGCAACAGTTAGAACTGGACGTGGAACAACAGACTGGTTCCAAATAGGAAAAGGAGTACATTAAGGCTGTATATTGTCACCCTGCTTATTTAACTTATATGCAGAGTACATCTGAGAAACACTGGGCTGGAGGAAGCACAAGCTGGAATCAAGATTGCTGGGACAAATATCAATAGCCTCAGATATGCAGATGACACCACTCTTATGGCAGAAAGTGAAGAACCAAAGAGCCTCTTGATGAAAGTGAAAGAGGAGAGTGAAAAAGTTGGCTTAAAGCTCAACATTCAGAAAACTAACATCATGACATCTGGTCCCACCACTTCATGGCAAATAGATGGCGAAACAATGGCTGACTTTATTTTTCTGGGCTCCAATCACTGCAGATGGTGATTGCAGCCATGAAATTAAAAGACACTTACTCCTTGGAAGGAAAGTTATGACCAATCTAGAGAGCATATTGAAAAGCAGAGACATTACTTTGCCAATAAAGGTCCATTTACTCAAGGCTATGGCTTTTCCATTGGTCATGTATGGATGTGAGAGTTGGACTATAAAGAAAGCTGAGCACTGAAGAATTGATGCTTTTGAACTGTGGTGTTGGAGAAGACTCTTGAGAGTCCCTTGGAGATCCGACCAGTCCATCCTAAAGGAGATCAGTCCTGGGTGTTCATTAGAAGGACTGGTGCTGAAGCTGAAACTCCAATACTTTGGCCACCTGATGTGTAGAGCTGTCTCATTTGAAAAGACCCTGATGCTGGGAAAGATTGAGGGCAGGAGAAGGGGACAACAGAGGATGAGATGGTTAGATGGCATCACTGATTCAATGGACATGGATTTGGGTAGACTCCAGGAGTTGGTGATGGACGGGGGGTGGGGTGGGGGGATGGGGCTGGCATGCTGCAGTTCATGGGGTCACAAAGAGTCGGACATGACTGAGCGACTGAACTGAACTGAACTGAACTAATGCCATAATAAGCCACTTGTGGAATCTTCATTCCTGGCCAGAGATGAAGCCCTGAGCCTTTGGAGTGGGAACACTGACTCCAAGACCCTAGCCTACTAGAGAACTAACACTCAGTCAGTCAGTCAGCTTTAGAAACCACCAAACCAGCTTTACAACAAATGCTTAACAGACTTATATAGGTAAAAAACACAAGAGAAGGAAAAAGATCTGCAAAATCAACACCAAAAAATTAAGAAAATGACAATAGGAAGTGTATATAAACAATTGCTTTAAATGTAAATGGATTAAATGCTTTAACCAAAAGACACAGACTGACTGAATGGATAAAACAACAAGACCCATCTATAGTGTCTACAAGAAACCCATTTCACCTAAAGATACATATAACTGAAAGTTAGAGGATGGAAAAATATATTCCATGCAAATGGAAAGCAAGAGAAAGCTGGAGTAGCAATCCTCATATTGAATAAAATAACCTTAAAACAAAGTAGATTACAAGAGATAAGGAAGGACACTACATAATGATCAAGGGATCAATCCAAGAAGGTATAACAATTGTAAATATCTATGCACCCAGCATAGGAGCACCTCAATACACAAGAGAAACACTAAGACATAAAAGGAGAAATTGACAGTAACACAATAATAGTAGGAGACTTTAACACCCCATTCTCACCAATGGACAAATCATCAAACCAGAAAATTAATAAGGAAACACAAGTCCTAAATGATACAGTACATGACATGGATCTCATTGATATCTTCAGGACATTCCATCCAAATGCAGAAGAGTACACCTTCATCTCAAGTGCACATGGAACATTCTCCAGGATAGACCACATCTTGGGTCACAAATCAAATTTCAGTAAATTTAAGAAAATTGAAACTACATCAAGCATCTTCTCTGCCTACAATGCTGTGAGACTAAATATCGATTACAAGAAAAAAACTGTGAGAAACACAAATACATGGAGATTAAACAGCATGTTTCTAAATAACCAACAAGTTACTGAAGAAATCAAAAGGGAAATCAAAAAATTTCTAGAAACAATTGACAATCAAAACATGACTACTCAAAACCTACGGGATGCAGCAAAAGCAGTTCTAAGAGTGACGTTTATAGCAACATGATCCTACCTCGAGAAACAAGAAAAACATTGAAGAGACAACCTAACTTTACACCTAAAACAACTGGAAAAAGAAGAACAAAAAACTCTCAAAATTAGTAGAAGGAGAGAAATTGTAAAGAACTGAGCAGAAATAAATGAAAATGAAATAAAAGAAACAATACTAAAGATTAATAAAACTAAAAGTTGTTTCTTTAAGAAGATAAACAAAATTGACAAACTTTTAGCCAGATTCATCAAGAAAAAAAGAGAAAAATCAAATCAACAAAATTACATATGAAAAAGGAGAGGTTACAACAGACAATGGAGAAATACAAAGGATTATAAGAGACTACCATGAACAACTATATGGCAATAAAATGGGTAACTTGGAAGAAATGGACAGATTCTTAGAAAAATTCAAGTTTCCAAGACTGAACCAGGAAGAAATAGAAATCATGAACAATTCAATTACAAACACTGAAATTGAAGCTATGATCAAAAATCTCCCAAAAAACAAAAGCCCAGGACCAGATGGCTTCTCGGGAGAATTCTATCAAACATGTAGAGAAGAGCTAATGCCTATCCTTCTAAAACTCTTTCAAAAAATTGCAGAGGAAGGAACACTTCCAAGTTCATTCTACAAGGCCACCATCACCCAGATACCAAAACCAGACAAAGACAACACAAAAAAAGAAAACTACAGGCCAGTATCACTGATGAACATAGATGCAAAAATCCTCAACAAAATTCTGGCAAACAGAATTCAGCAACACATCAAAAAGCTCATACACCATGATCAAGTTGGGTTTATTCCAAGAATGCAAGAATTCTTCAATATATGAAAATCAATATGATACACTACATTAACAAATTGAAAGATAAACCCTTATAACCATCTCAGTAGATGCAGAAAAAGCCTTTGACACAATCCAGCACCCATTTACAATGAAAACTCTTCAAAAAATGGGCATAGAAGGAACCTACCTCAACATAGTAAAGGCCATATATGATAAGCCTACAGCAAACATTATTCTCAATGGTGGAAAACTGAATGCATTTCCACTAAGATCAGGAACAAGACAAGGGTGTCCACTTTCACCACTATTATTCAACATAGTTCTGGAAGTCCTAGCTACAGCAATCAGAGAAGAAAAAGAAATAAAAGGAATCCAAGAAAAGAAGAAGGAAAAGAAGAAGTAAAGCTCTCACTGTTTGTAGATGACATAATATTGTACATAGAAAACCCTAAAGATAGTGTCAGAAAATTACTAGAGCTAATCAGTGAATTTAGCAAAGTTGCAGGATACAAGATCAATACACAGAAATCACTTGTATTTCTATACACTAACAATGAAAAATCAGAAAGAGGAATTGAGGAATCAATACCATTCACCATTGCAAAATAAAGAAGTAAATATGTAAGAATAAACCGACCTAAGGAGACAAAAGAACTTTTACACAGAAAATTATAAGACACTAATGAAAGAAATCAAAGAGGACATAAACAGATAGATAGATATGCCATGTTTCTGGGTAGGAAGAATCAATATTGTAAAAATAACTATACTATCAAATGCAATCTACAGATTCAATGAGATCCCTCTCAAATCACCAATGGCATTTTTCAAAGAACTAGAACAAAAAATTTCACAATTCCTATGGAAACACAAAAGACCCCAAATAGCCAAAGTAGTCTTGAGAAAGAAGAATAGACCTGGAGGAATCAACCGTCCTGCCTTCAGATTATACTACAAAGCTACAGTCATCAAAAACAGTATGGTACTAGCACAAAAACAGAAATATATACCAATGGAACAAGATATAAAGACAATAAATAAACCCATGCACCTATGGGTACCTTATTTTTGACAAAGGAGGCAAGAATACATAATGGGGCAAAGACAGCCTATTCAACAAATGGTGCTGGGGAAACTGGACAGCTACATGTAAAAAAGAATGAAATTAGAACACTTCCTAACACCACACACAATGATAAACCCAAAAATGGATTAAAGACCTTAATGTAAGTCCAGCAACTTTAAAACTCTTAGAGGAAAACACAGTTAGAACATTCAATGACATAAATCAAAGCAAAATCCTCTATGACCCACGTCCTAGAGTAACGGAAATAAAAACAAAAGTAAGCAAGTGCTGCTGCTGCTGCTAAGTTGCTTTAGTCGTGTCCGACTCTGTGTGACCCCATAGACGGCAGCCCACCAGGCTCCCCCCGTCCCTGGGATTCTCCAGGCAAGAACACTGGAGCGGGTTGCCATTTCCTTCTCCAATGCATGAAAGTGAAAAGTGAAAGTGAAGTCACTCAGTCGTGTCCGACTCTAGCGACCCCATGGACTACAGCCTACCAGGCTCCTCCATCCATGGGATTTTCTAGGCAAAAGTACTGGAGTGGGGTGCTATTGCTTAAGCAAGTGGGAACCTGTTAAAAGCTTTTAAAAAACTTAAAAGCCTTGGCACAGCAAAGGAAACTATAAGCAAAATGAAAAGACAACCCTCAGAGTGGGAGAAAATAATAGCAAATGAAACAACTGACAAAGAATTAATTTTCAAAATATACAAGCAGCTCATACAACTCAATGTCAGAAAAACAACCCAATCAAAAAGTGGGGAAAAGACCTAAACAGACATTTCTCCAAAGAGGACATACAAATGGCTAAGAAACACATGAAAAGATGCTAAACATTGCCCATTATTAGAGAAATGCAAATCAAAACTACAATGAGATATCACCTCACACCAGTCAGAATGGCCATCATCAAAAAGTCTACAAAGAATAAATGCTGGAAAGGGTGTGGAGAAAAGGGAATGCTCTTGCACTGTTGGTAGGAATGTAACTCGATACAGCCACTATGGAAGATGGTATGTAGATTCCTTTAAAAACTAGGAATAAAAGCACCATGTGACCCAGCAATCCCACTCCTAGGCATATAACCTGAGGAAACCAAAATTGAAAAAGACATATGTATCCCATTGTTCATTGCAGCACTATTTACAATAGCTAAAACATGGAAGCAACCTCGATGTCCACTGACAGATGAATGGATAAAGAAACTGTGGTACATATACACAATGGAATATTAAGTGAAAGTGAAAGTCTCTCAGTCGTATCCGATTCTTTGCAACCTGTGGACTATACAGTCCATGGAATTATCCAGGCCAGAATACTGGAGTGGGTAGCCTTTCCCTTCTCCAGGGGATCTTCCCTACCCAGGGATCAGACCCAGGTCTCCCACATTGCAGGCAGATTCTTTACCAGCTGAGCCACAAGGAAAGCCTAAGAATACTGGAGTGGGTAGTCTATTCCTTCTCCAGCAGACCTTCCCTACCCAGGAATCGAACAGGGGTCTCCTACATTGCAGATGGATTCTTTACCAACTGAGCTGTATTACTCAGCCATAAAAAGGAATGCATTTGAGTCAGTTCTAATGAGGTAGATGAACCTAGAACCTATTATACAGAATGAAGTAAGTCAGAAAGAGAAAGGTAAATATTGTATTCTAATGCATATATACAGAATCTAGAAAAATGGTTCTGAAGAATTTATTTACAGGGGAACAGTAGAGAAACAGACATAGAGGACAGACTTATGGACATGGGGAGAGGGGAGGTGAGGGTGAGATGTATGGAAAGAGTAACATGGAAACTTATATTACCATATGTAAAATAGCCAACGGGAATTTGTTGTATAGCTCAGGAATTTGAAACAGGGGCTCGGAATCTACCTACAGGGGTGGGATGGGGAGGGAGATGGGAGGGAGGTTCAAAAGGGAGGGGACATATGTATACCTATGGCTGATTCATGTTGAGGTTTAACAGAAAACAACAAAATTCTGTAAAGTAATTATCCTTCAACAAAAAAAATAAATTAAAAAAATAGAAAATAAAAACATAAGGTTCTGGTGTACAATACAGGGAGATCAAAACAACAGCAACAAAAAACAAACAAACAAGTCTAAATAAAGGACGGACCTCAGTATTAAATGTATATACATATACATATAAAATCTGCCTGCAAAATTCAGGAGACCCAGGTTCAATTCCTGGGTTGGGAAGATCCCCTGGGAAGGGAATATCCACTCCAAATTGCCTGGAGAATTCCATGGACAGAGCAGACCAGAGGGCAGCAGTCCATGAGGTCGCAAAGAGTCAGATGTTAACTGAGAATGCATATGTTTTCATACATGTATATAACTGGAATTTTAATTTAAATGTCAGCTATGAGTAAAATTGATCATTTCATATATTTAACTCTTTTTAATAAGGACAGGTTTTATTTGAAAATTGGTTCCTTGTGAAAGGAAAGGAGGGACGGGAAAGGGAGTAAGGGAGGGAAGGATGGAGGAAACAAAGAAAGGATTTTCTCATTTTAAAATTTTTTAATTCTTTTTCTTTATATTACTGTTAATTTTTATTTTAAATTTTATACTTTAGCTTTTAAAATTATTCTTTTCTCTTACTTTTATTCTGAATCTTTATAGTTTTGATTTATATTAATATTTTCATTGTTAATTTCAACCACTTCACTTTTTAAATCACCATTTTAACCTTTTATCCTCTTTGGAGAACTCCATTTCAATTTCCTCCTTTTTTATACAATCTTCATGAATTGACTTTGTTTGTGAACAAGCGTGTTCTGACTACAGTGGGAAAGCCAGCAAGCAGGAGAGGTGGGAAAATTACCTCGAGATCTGCTGCTGCATAATAATCACTCCAGAGTGGACTGGATGAAAACCACTAGAGTCCTTTATTATTGGCCATGATTCCTGTGGGTCAAAATTCACACAGGGCACCCCGGGGGAACTGGTATCTTCTCCATTAGGCCTGGGGCCGCAGCTAGAAGTTTGAAGTCTGGCACCTGGAATCATCCAAAGGCTTGTTTACTCACCAATCTGGCATTTGATTCCAGCTGTCGGCTGAGACTTGAGCTTAGGCTGCTGGATGGAAACCCACAGGCACAGCCTCACCATGGGGCCAGAACTTCCACACAACATGGGGGCTGTGTTTGAAAAGTGAACAAGCTGAGAGAGAGGGAGACAAAATAGACAGCAAGTGGAATCATACTGCCTAATTATAATGTAGACTTGAAAGCCACACAGCATCACTTCTGCCACATTCTGTTGGTCAAGGCAGTTGCAAACACACATCTAGTTTTAATGGGCAAAACTACTGTCAGTATCATACTCTCTGAAGAGCGTATGTGATGGGACACATGTTAGTGCAGTCATACTTAGAAAATGCAATTTGCTGGAGTGCCAGATACATCCGAAACAGTCCTTCAAGTTTTCTGCCTAAATGAACTTCATGGCTGCCAAGTTTAGCTGCAAAAATAAATAAATAAGTGCATTAATGAATGACTTCACCTGGTTTGTGCTGTGCTTAGTCACTCAGTCATTTCCAGCTCTTTGTGACCACATGGACTGTGACCCGCCAGGCTCCTCTGTCCAGGGAGATTCTCTAGGCAAAAATACTGGAGTGCGTAGATGTTCCCTTCTCCAGGGGATCTTCCCAGCCCAGCAATCGAACCCATGTCTCCTACATTGCAGGCGGATTCTTTACCATCGGAACCACCAGGGCTCACGTGGTTTAAATCATCTTAAATACTTGACTCTTAAAACACTTTTCTCTCCCCTCCACTGGGTTCATTGAAGATCTTAGCTGATAGATAAAATGTCCAACTCTTGTGACCCCATGGACTATAGCCCACCAGGCTCCCCTGTCCATGGAATTCTCTAGGCAAGAATACTGGAGTGGGTTGCCATTTCCTTCTCCAGGGGATCTTCTTGACCCAGGTCTCCTGCACTGCAGGCAGTCTCCTGCACTGTAGGTGGATTCTCTACTGAGTGAGCCAGTAGGTTATTGTTGAAAATAATCTATAAGATACCCCAAACACTACTACCTAGCTCTGTTCCTATTTCATTCCTGGAATTACAGCATTCCAAAATAGCAGGGAATCTGAAACTTTATAGAGTTTTCTTGAGCAGTTTAAGCAAGTGGTTCAGTGAAACTGTAGAAGCAAAAATCTCCAACATATTGCCTGGTTAGGTTTTGATAACTTGATTTTTAGTCGCTAGAACTAGCAAAGGAGAAAAACCTTGAGAATATATTTATGTTTGGAATACAGTCAATCACATTGTGTAAGTTAAGATCCTAATTTTTACCTGTGTGGTTCCTTTCTGGCAGCAATGTAAAATAAAACAATACCACCTTCTCCAAAATGTGTTGAGTCTTTGCCTCCAGCACACATATTCATCATGTGACTCATCTGCCATTAATTCTGAGACACTTTTGTGTCTGCAGCAGCACTTATTTCTGCAGATTGGGAGAAGCAAGGTTGTTAACTTCATTCACAGACATCCCTGAAATTGCCAGTCAGCTTCACCCTTGGCCTTCAGAAAGCTGAATAGCCAAATGCATATTTCAGCATCACATACAGCATCAATAAACTTTCAGCTAATTAATTTCCATGAGAATGTGTACTTATCTTCATAACTACTCAGCCTAACAATGCCTAATAATTGCTTGTTCACATTCTTTAGAGCCTTCATGATGTCTGCATCAGAGAGGAGTTTCATGGATGTTGTATGTAATTTTTAAGATTTTCCTGCTTTGAAAATCTTCAGGTGGCACAGTTTGTCTTCTGCTTTTAATTTTCCTCACAAATGTGAAGAAAGACATTTTGTTGTGAAAGACTTAAGCCTTAAATGGAAATAAATAATAATTAAATGCAATTTTTATGTCATTGTATTTATTTATGAATGCTAATACCCAAATGATTCTACAATGCTTAAAATTGTATTATCTACTCCCTTTTATTTTGTCTTGCATTATTTAAATTTCTGAAACTATATATATATATATATATATAAAAGTTTTCAAGAATATATATTATTCTTCCAAAAGTTTACCAAGTTAAGTCACTTGTAATATTTTAGTAACTGCCAATCTGTTTCCTTACTCACTTATTTAAAAGTTTTTGTCACTGTTTTTATATAAAACTGACAACTTTGCTAATCAATTTTTATTACTGTACATTTGACTCCAGACATCTGATAGAATTTCAACATGTAAAGCACATAAGGATATTATTTGTCTCTATTGATGTATAGCTCATGCACATCTCTATTAGAAAATGAAATCAAATATTAACAATGACTCCAAAACATGCCTTGCTCATACCATTGATTTGTTATGGTTGATAAGATATGACAGAAATCTAGTTTGTTCAAAGTGTAAATGCTAGGATGCTAGAAATGAAGCAAACTTTTATCTATTTGGCTTTCCAAGGACTAAGAGCACAGTTGAGTCAAGCATGGTGGCCCAAGGTGCCCTTTGGTACACAAGGAGTTCTGATGGAAATCCTAGAATTTCCTAAGACCCAGTCAGCAGTGTCACAAGACATATGCATTGAAAACTGCAACTTTGGGGTTGGTTAGCTACTTCTTCCCAAAGGTTTCTCCTCGTATTCCAGTTCTCATTCACCCCTGGATTTAGGTTTTGACAAATATACAAAATATTATTCATATGAAAGGTAATTCCTCATAGTAGCTACTTTCTGTATTTTCCACACTTGTACACATGCTGCCTCTCCCCTCATTTTTTCTTTAAATATAAAACATGTGTGCCAAAACTATAGACAAAGGAAAACCCTTCTTTTATAGTCTCAGGTTTCCAACTGTCAATGTTTTATAAAGTTATTGTCATGAAAACTTGTCTCCACTTCTAGGGATGGTCTCAGAAAAACAATCCGGTCAGCAAAGTTTATCCCTATATCTGCTCACACCCACCACACACTACCTGCCTCCTCCAGAGGAGTGCCCTTCCAGGCATCTGGAGCTCAACCTTTCCACCAAATCTCTCTCTCTGCCTCTTTGCCACAACTTTTTTATCCTGTTCACTTTCCCAAATCCCTGACCTGCCTCCAGGTAACAAGGAAGAGGAAAAAGGGCAAGGGGATATATTCTGAATATGTCACCCCAGTTTTTGGACATACTTGTATTTTATTGATGTACTTTAGAAAAAAGGTTTATCTGAAAGAAGTTATTACAACAGCGGCAATTTTAAGTATTCCAGCAGTGTGATACTGAGAGTAATGATTGATGATAGAGAGAAACATTTTTTGAACAAGAAAACTTTTATGCATCTAACACATTATGCTACAAATTTCAGTGTTAGTCTTTCAATTGCAGAGGATCAGGTATGACCTCTTCAACATCCCCCAGCCTTGCTGGGGCCTCTTTTCCATGCTCTCACAGCATCCTACTCATGTCCCAGCCAGTGCACATCCTATGGAGATTCCATAAAAGCTTACTTGGCCATAAGTAACAACCAGTAGATAATAGAGATAAGATTTGAATCTGGGCCTCTCTGTTATCAGAACCTATGCTCTCATAACCCCATGTCCATCCACTGCAGTACTGTTCACAGTGATCAAGACATGGAAACAAATCAAGTGTCCATCAATGGATGATAAAGAAATATATATATATATATATATATATATATATAGGCTTTCTAGGTGGCTCAGTGGAGTGGTAAAGAATCTGCCTGCCAATGCAGAAGGCACAGATTTGCCCTCTGGGTTAGGAAGATCCCCCGGAGCAGGGCACGGCCACCCACTCCAGTATTCTTGCCTGGGAAATCCCATAGACAGAGGAGCCTGGAGAGTTACAGTCCACGAGGTTGAACACAACTTAGAAACTAAAACAATAACAATTTGTAACAACATGGCTGGACCTTGAGGACATGGTGCTGAGCAAAACAAGTCAGATTAAGACAAATACTGTATGAATGCTGTGTGATTCCATTTATACGTGAAATTTAAAAAAAAGCCAAACTCATAAAAGCAGAGTAAAATGGTGGTTGCCAGAGGCTGGGGGTGGGAAGAATGAGAAGATGTTGGTCAAAGGGTACAAATTTCCAGTTGAAAGATGAATAAGTTCTGGGGATCTACTTGTTAGGGGAAGCACACTGATTGAAACCACCCATCCTGGCCAGGCACCATAGTAACCATTTGCATGAGTTGTTTTATGACAGGAGATGCTGATAAGGAATACGGAACTAATAAGCCACCACCAACAGGAAGATTTCGGGAAAGGTCTAAAGGAGACACCGTGTCCATCCACTTCCCAGAATCCCTCTCACTAGCATCCATCTTGGCTAAGCAATGTGTGTGCCACCAGGAAAGACTGAATTACAATGATTGGCCAAAGACCACCTGGAAACTAATCCCATCACCATAAAACCCGAGACTGCGAGCCACGCGGCAGAGCAGTTCTCCTGGGTTCCCTTATCCTACTGCTCTCCACCCAGGTGCCTTTCCCAATAAAATCTCTTGCTTTGTCAGCACATGTGTCTCCTTGGACAATTCATTTCTGAGTGTTAGACAAGAGCCCAGTTTCAAGCCCTGGAAGGGGTCCGCCTTCCTGCAACATACTCTTTACCATGCTGACTATAGTTAACAACACTGTTATTACAAACATGAAAGTTGCAAAGAGAGTGGATTTGAAATGTTCTTGCCATACACCAAAAAATATTATAATATATGAGGTGATAGACATGTTAACTAACATTCAGTTTAACAAAATGTCCCCTATATAGTCTTGGCATGCAGTAGGAGTTCAATGAATGTGGAAAGCTTTCTGGATGAGAGGCAACAGGTTATGCTGGAAAGAGCACAGAACTTTGCCAGTAACTTAGAGGAGTCACTTTTCTTTGACGAGTCTCAGCTCGTCTTCCCTAACATGAGGAGATTGGTCCTATTATTAGGGAAACTTAGTATTGAATAATTTGCTACTGGCCCTGCAACTCCAAATCAAGCACATTTAACAATGTTTCTCCTTAGAAAGAAGCGTATTTCTTTAAAATGGTCCAATTGCAGAACTATAAGAAGAAATATTCTACTTACTCCACATATCTGTTTATATAAAAATAGAAGTGCCTCAGATAACACTAAAACCTAATAAAGTGTTTTAAATGCCTAAGTGAAAATAATATATATATGTAAAAACCCTGAAAGCAAAGAATAAACTTTCTTTTGATATTTGGCAGCCCCAGAAAGGGATGATAGATTATGCATTTGCTTGTTTGGAATTCCATTTATATTCAATTCAGTGCTGTAGGATTTAGAACATCATGAAAATGTTTCAGCTCTTAGGGAAGAAAAAACAGAGAAGAGATAATAAAGTTAATCCTTGGATTAAATGGAGTAAAATTAAAGGAAGTTTAAACATACCTCAGAATATAACATTTTCTGTTGCTGTATGGAAAAAAAACATATCTTCCAAGGAAAAAATGGAGTGCATCATGCAGGTAAATGCAAGCTCAATAAAAAGAAAGATATATTTATAGATTTGCCACATTGCTGAAGCATACACCAGAGCTTCACTCTTAGATTTAAATACATAATTGCTTCAGAGTCCTACGAACTGAGTTTAAACCTATAATTGTTTAAGCCCCTATTGTAAGCAAAGCTTTGCAAACTCTCAAATATGCCCAGGGGGAAAAAATGCTACCCTCAGCTGTGGCTAGAAAAACAATCAGAAACCATTCAATAGCATTTGTTAAGTTATAAGAAAATATTCAACTATCATTTCTTCTAATTTAGACCAGCATCCAATTAAACCCAAATCTTGCACAGATCTTCATTTAAGTTTTAAAACCTATTTTTATTAAAAACTTTAAAAAGGATTTGAGTTTTCTTAAGTATTCCCAGCTGGATGCATTATCTGTACTGAATTTATCATTCAAAGTAGCAGTGCCAGGTGGTCCCATAGGCTTAATGAGGATTTGATTATAAGTGCAGAGTAAAAAAATTGAAATAGAAATATGTTTAGGACACCTATATTTCTAACTTGTCTAGATGCTACCTTTCAGCTAAAGCTTCATCTTTGTCCCTAACAGAGACATGGCAGAAATAGTAGGGATGGTCAACAGCCACTAGACAGATCTGTGCTGGAATTTTATTTTGGCCTTTTCCCAGACTATATCTGTGTAACTGGAAACTCTGGAATAAACCAAAGCAGGCTACCTCTAAATGATTCCAGATGGGTTGCTATCCATGGAGCGATGTTTTAAAGATAATTTTAAAGGAAGAGAGGTTGTAAAAGGAAAGAGGAAGAAATTCTTTTGCAGCTGATATTCGAGGAAGAAGAGTTGTTGTAATAAAATATAACATATGTGTAATAAACTGCTGTCTTGCCAAAGTGATCAGTTACCCTAAGAGATAATTCTCTTTGAGTTTAGGTATGCAGGTTTGATGGCAGAAAGGCAAAAATGACTTTGAAAAAGGCAGGAAAGTAATTTTGAACTCTGCAATTGACATGGGATAAAGGAGAGGCAGAAATATAGAGGTTTTTCACTATATGAGTGAAAATTCTTTAAATTTACAGAAATCATGAGGCAAGCTCTAGACTCTCAAAACCTTGACTTTAGGAGGGGTCTTAGAAAATAATATTTGGTTATTAGGAGCTTGAGAGGCTTTATTTCCTATCTGGGTTACATATGAAAATAAACAATGGGGCAGACTTCCCCAGTGGCCCAGTGGTGAAGAATCCACCTGCCAAAGCAGGGGACATAGGTTCCATCCCTGGTCCAAGAAGATCCTACATGCTGCGGGGCAACTAAACCCAAGTCCTGCAACTACTGACGCTGGCAATCCTTCGAGCCCATGCACTGAAACGAGAGAAGCCACTGCAATACAAAGCCTGCACACCGCAACTAGAGGGTAGCCTCCGCTCGCTGCAACTAGAGAAAGTCCAGGTGTAGCAACAAAGTCCCAGCACAGCCAAATTAAATCGTAATTTAAAAAAAAAAAAATTTTAATGAAAATAAACAATGGGACATATGGGGTCTAAATATAGAGATCGAAATTTCTGAACAGCAAGTACAGTTAATTATGGGAAACGCTCCTTGGTCTAGAAGAAAGCTCTAAAGTCATTTAGTCCTAGCCCATTCTTCTGATTGCAGCCTGAAAGAAAGTGAGAGTGAAGTCGGTCAGTCGTGTCCGACACTTTGCAACCCCATGGACCGTAGCCTATCAGGCTCCTCCGTCCTGGACTGTAGCCTATCAGCCTCCTCCGTCCATGGGATTTTCCAGATAAGAGTGCTGGAGTGGATTGTCATTTCCTTCTCCAGGGGATCTTCCCGACCCAGGAATCAAACCCAGGTCTCCCGCATGGCAGGCAGACGCTTTACCATCTGAGCCACCAGGGACTACCTGGACACATTCAAACCATCACAAACAGCATTGTCACATCCTTCCTCCTGTAAGAGCCCACCCTTCTTTCTGCCTACCCTGGGAACATTTCCCAGTTTTCACAGTTCAGGGCAGTATATACAGAATATACAGGGCAGTTATATACAGTATTTACAGAATATACAGGGCAGTTATATACAGAATATAACCCCCTAGTCCTTACAGATCTATCTACCATATAAAGCCAAGAGATCTTGTCAGATTTCATGAATTAATCCATTTCCTGAGAAATACTTTAAAAATCCAGCAATAAGATTAATAATAGAGAATGTTGTTGAAACTACAGCTAATATGTTTCCCAAAAGGAATCAGCAATTGTATCAAGACTTTCAAATACCTTTTCTCTTTACCTTAAATATTATTTCAAATTTAGGCAGGCTTCCCAGGTGGTTCAGTGGTAAAGAATCCAAAGAATCCGCCTGCCAATGCAGGAGACTCTGGAGACACAGGTTTAATTTCTGGGTTGAGAAGATCCCCTAGAGTAGGAAACGGCAATCCACTCCAGTATTCCTGCCTGGAAATCCCATGGATAGAGGGGCCTGGTGGACTATAGTCCATGGGGTCACAAAGAGTCAGACATGACTGAGCGACAGCACAGCACAGAGGGAAGAAATATTTTTTGAAAACATTCTGGCTGCAAAATAACTTGTCAGAGTTGTTTACACTTAATTGGGATAGAACCACTGTCAATTAAAATGGATTTGCCACACCTTACTCGCCCAAAACAGCTGAGAGGCTAAAGGAGAAATTCAGCATGTCATTAAAATTTAGTGACAACAAATGAGGAGACAAGGGCAGAATGGGTGACTAAAATGTATTTCAAGCAATATAATTTCATTTAGCCATCACTGTTAGTTCACTCTTTGTTCATCTTTAATTTATATTTTCCCTGGCGGGGTGACTAAAATGAAGGCAGGTTTAAATAAAGAGAGGAAATAAAGGGACTAGATAATCCATGAATTTGATAACCATCTGTTGAATAATGTAACATTTACTACAATAGAAATAGTAAATGTTTACATAAAATAGTAAATGTTTACAATAGAAATAGTAAAACCCACTTTGGGTTTTACCTCTAGGCCAAAAACCAAAACATATAACAGAAACAATGTTGTAACAAATTCACAAAAGACTTCAAAAATGGTCCATATCCAAAAAAAAAAGAAGTCTTTTTAAAAAAATGATTTTTTTTTCATTCAGAAGCAGAGGCACCAGTGCAACAGCCAAAACGGTCCCCTTTTATTAGCCCTTAAACTTCTCTCTTTCATTCACCAAAAGATACTATAAACTTTGCTTGGATGTACAAATAGCATTCATAAAAGAATGCGTTATAATACAAATTATGGTCTATTTTCAATGAGTTGAAAAGAAACTTTTTTATTCTTACATTTTCATTACACATTACTTCTAAGTGTCATATTCTGATTAAATGCCAATGTATTTTTTATGTCAGTATTTTTCTTCCTGTGAATGCAGGCCACGCACTTTGGAATAAAGCTTTATTACCTATAAAAACTTTTGCAGCAACTGTCCATGTAGATGACCTTGTTGACTTTGGTTATAATTCAGTGCATTGATAAAATCAAAACAATTTGGGAATGAGTTCAAGATGAAAATAGAAAAAAAAAAAAACAACAAATAGCATATTTTTCAAATGACTCTAGACAGGTAAATGTTGATCCAATGCCACTTCTTTACCCATCTGGGTTTAGGCTGCAGTCTTTGGGCCTTGGGCCTTTTGTGGATGAATACAGTACAATATAATTCATTTAGAAAATTATCCTTAGATTAAAATAACATAATTTAATGAAAGTAAATTTACTTATGATCAGAAGTGTTTGGTTTCAGATGTCTTAAACTACTCAATTAGATTTAGTTGCTGCTATTGCTATTATCTTATTCTGAACTATATAGATTAGGTAATTAATCTATTTCCAATTGATTGTTCTCATCTCTCCTGGAAAAGCCAGGCTTGGAAGCTGGTAATTAATTCCATTTGCTTCTGCTGAACTGGTTTGTTTTTCTTTTTAGCTTCTTTTGGCCAGATTGGATTTTGGCTTTGTTTACTTCTATACTTAACTTACTTTATGATCTTTAGGTTTTCAGATATGTTAATGACTTCATGTTTTTAAAATACAGTCTAATTTGTGAGACATACTATGGAGGATCACAAAAAAAGTCAAGAAGAGGAAGTTAAGTATCAAACTGCCTTTTCCACTTTATAGGAGAATGGGTTTACTTGGATGTAAATAAATGCCCCTGAAGACTGACCCACACAAAGATTAATTGCTTTGTCCAGAGGTATATCGCTGTCAAGGAAAGACTCAAACTCAAGATTTTTAATCTTTCTGTGTTTCAGCAGAATATTTACAATCAATGAACATTTTCTGAACCCTAAAATACTAGACATTAGAATACATAGAAGATACATCTGTCTACAAAAAATTAATACTCAAAGAAAGATATAGAGAATTTCATTTGAGCTAACCTGAGGCTTATAATCTGGAAGTTAGTCTCTCAGAAAGCTCTGAGGACTGTTGCAAAGAGGTAAGAGGGGAGTCCAGCGTTTTTGTGGTTCTGGCAAAGCAGGTATATGCAGTCAAGTACACAGCCTGGCAGAAGTCTACTGCCAGTCACAAGTAGCAGATATCTTAGATTATGATTTTAGTGCTTTCCTAAGTACGGGAAGATGTCAGAATCCAGGTTCATAAAAATTTTTCTCCTGAAAATTTCTAACTCTCTAAGGGCCAGTTCTGCCAGTTTTCTCAGAGCACAAAGTGCATCATCCTGATCCTTGCCCTGAATTCCTTTCAGGGTGTATTGGAGGTCAGGGACAGCAGTGGCTGAAGACTTGATTCTTAGAGAACTGAATGATGGGCGGCATTCTTTATTTTACAATCCCTGCCCTTTCATTATTAATTTCAATGAAGGTTTGAGGGGGTATCTCATGATCAATTTGTCCCAAGGTGCTAGGAATGCACATCCCCAGATCAGGCAAGGATTTTGCTGTGGGCCACTCAATGTGCTCTTCCTGTTAACAGTAACCAAAACTCTCTGGACCGCTCGTCTTACTTGCCTGCCATGGTCCAAGAAATGGTTCCCTCTCCCTGCTTTTCCTCATAGTTACAATTATTGATCTATCACACACTATCACAATCATTGATCTTACAGAATTGAATATTTGGTCAATATTTCAAATCACCTAATTATCATTCATTTTATCAGAGGTTCAGTCCCAAATCTGGTAATGCAAGAAACAATAGTCTTGTAAAATAGGTGGAATACAAGTAATCAAGCTGGTAACATTAATGGGGTCAGAAGAGGAGACACAGATGTGGAGGACAGACTTGTAGACACAGCAGGGAAAGGAGAGCATGAGGGTAATCTGAGAAAGTAGCCTTGACATATATACACTACCAGGTGTAAAATAAATAGCTAGAGGGAAGCTGCTGAATAACAGGGAGCCCAGCCTGGCACTCTGTGATGTCTCTGAAGGACAGGATGGGGTGGGGGCGGGGTGGGGGGATGGTGAGAAGGAGGCTCATATATACATATATATATATATAAAACTGACACATATATATGACTGGTTCATAATGTTGTATGGCAGAAATTGACACAATATTGTAAAGCAATTATCCTCCAAAAAAAAAAAAATTAAATGTGAAAACTGAGAAAAGAACAGGGTCAAAAGTAAATATCTAAGCTAAGGCAATTACTTAGGTAAATTACTTAAGGGAAATTATTGGCTTTGTATATAAAACTCACCAAAGATACGTGCATGTACTTGTGTGATGGGTCATCGTAACCCCTTGGAGGACTGAGAAAGGAATGCTATCTTCTAAAATCTAGCATCTTCTGGTGCCAGGAGAAGAAAGATGACCTTTACAGCTAAGCAGGTGTTTCTGCCACAGGGCGGTCTGGCTAACACACCAGGCAGCTGCACAGTGCACAGTAGCGGGGAGGGAGGGGGCCCAAATGGGCAGAAAAAATGTCTGTGTTTAAATTTTTTCTTGTCTTGCCTTAAAATATGAATTTTATTTCACTACGTCTCTTACCTTAAAAAGTATATCCTCAAGTTAAAGAGATAGGACATCAAGGAAAATAGGAGACGCACAGCACACGATATAATGAAAAGGCCTAGGGTCTGTGTCAGAGGATGTCAGCACTGTCACTTCACCTCTCTACCTCTGGTTACATCTGTGAAATAAAGACATTTATATCAGCTCTGCCTTATTACATGGGTACAGTAAGAATCTTGGAAGAAAAGTTATGACCAACCTAGATAGCATATTCAAAAGCAGAGACATTACTTTGCCAACAAAGGTCCGTCTAGTCAAGGCTATGGTTTTTCCTGTGGTCATGTATGGATGTGAGAGTTGGACTGTGAAGAAGGCTGAGCACCGAAGAACTGATGCTTTTGAACTGTGGTGTTGGAGAAGACTCCTGAGGGTCCCTTGGACTGCAAGGAGATCCAACCAGTCCATTCTGAAGGAGATCAGCCCTGGGATTTCTTTGGAAGGAATGATGCTAAAGCTGAAACTCCAGTACTTTGGCCACCTCATGCAAAGAGTTGACTCATTGGAAAAGACTCTGATGCTGGGAGGGCTTGGGGGCAGGAGGAGAAGGGGACGACAGAGGATTAGATGGCTGGATGGCATCACTGACTGGATGGACGTGAGTCTGAGTGAACTCTGGGAATTGGTGATGGACAGGGAGGCCTGGCGTGCTGCAATTCATGGGGTCGCAAAGAGTTGGACATGACTGAGCAACTGAACTGAACTGAGTAAGGATCAGGTCAAAAGAATGTAGAATGTTCAGGCAAATCATATTGGAATTATGTAATTGAAAAACTGATAATGAAGAAACAACATTTTAATAATTATCCTATTTTAAATATGACAAATGTCAAAATCCCATATTAAACTTCTTGAGTCTACAAAAATGGGGATTTTGGAAATCATCCTAAGGATTAGACAAGAAGACCTAATTCTTGCTGCTTTTCTCTTTGTGATGTCAATGTGTCACATTTCCCAAGAAGACAGAATACTCCTTAATAGTTTTAACACCAATCTCTGAGGAAGTTCTTATGTTACTGAGGTTGTTCACACAATCTTGAAAAAGGCACCTCTTCCCCAAAATAAAACTGACCCCATCTTTAGATCCAGAAGTTGTACTTAATTAGTCTAAGGGAACTGTCATTTCATTTGTTAGTGACTGGCTCTGTAAGAGGCTTATGACTCAACTGAGAACAAGAAAAGTCCCTTTGCTTAAAGAGAGCTGCTAGATGGAATAGCTTCCCTTGTTCTACTAGATTTTTTTTAAGGAAACTACTAAGACCATGCTACTGTCTGTGCCTGAAGCTGACTCTCAGGAATTGCAGATCACAGGTGGAAAGAATATGAATCACTATAGCATCACAGAGTTATGGACTCAGCACCCCTTAAGTCCTACGAGTGATCTTCCTGTTACATAAGAAAGTAAATTTCCTTAATAGTTAAGCTAATTTGAGTTAAATCTCTGTTACTTTTAGATGAAAGGAGTCTGGTCTAGCATATATATCACAATAACATTTATGTAGTTCTTATAACGGAGAAGACGATGGCACCCCACTCCAGTACTCTTGCCTGGAAAATCCCATGGACAGAGGAGTTTGGTGGGCTGCAGTCCATGGGGTCTCGAAGAGGCAGACACGACTGAGTGACTCCCCTTTCACTTTTCACTTTCATGCATTGGAGAAGGGAATGGCAACCCACTCCAGTGTTCTTGCCTGGAGAATCCCAGGGACAGGGGAGCTTGGTGGGCTGCTGTCTCTGGGGTCCCACAGAGTCAGACACGACTGAAGCGACTTAGCAGCAGCAGTTCTTATAATGAACAAGACCCATGATAAATATTCCAAACATTATCTAACTTTATGGAATCATCCCCCAGACCTTCTAAATGTTGTCATTTACAGATGAGGAAACCAAGGACAAATTAAGTGACTTGTCCAAGATCCCATAGGCCAGGTTTAAACCTCAGGCAGTCTGCTTCTAGGCCCTTCCTTTTTTCACAAAGCATTCTTCTAGAGTACTTAATAATACCTGATTAAAACTATGGAAAAAGCCATTTTTCTTTTTTAAAATGCACTTGATAAACTAAACACACAATAGGTAGAATTATTACACTGTTTCCAATTTTCTATCCATTTCACAAGTATAACGAGCCAAAAGTTTGTTTAGTGACCCTATTTCTCTTAGACTGTCATGGATTTCCCCCAGAGATGAAAGAAATAATAGAATTAATTTTGTAGAGAAGCCAGTGGAATGTGTAATTTTTAATGAATATGCTGTGCATGCATGTGTTTAAGTCTCTTCAGTTGTGTCTGACTCTTTGTGACCCTGTGAACCACAGCCTACCAGGCTCCTCTGTCTGTGGGATTTCTCAGACAAGAATACTGGAGTGGGTTGCCATGCCCTCCTCCAGGGGATCTTCCTGACCCAGGGATTGAACCCATGTCTCTTATGTTTCCTGCAATGGCAGGTGGGTTATTTACAACTAGCACCACCTGGGAAGCCTGATAAGCTGTAGTTAAATATTAATTCACAGTTTTCAAATGGAAGTCTAAATACTGCTATAATAGCACAGAACATCTGGACCCCCTAACCAGAAAGCAGGGGTCTTATACCTATTTTGTTGTAAAGAACATAGAAACAGTCAAACAGTGTATGATTGTTTTCCTCTTAAACAGACTGCTGATCCAGCTCAACCAGGTTTATTATTAAACCTGGTTTGATGATTTGGTTTTGCTCAGAATCAGATTCCCTAGGTTGGAATGGGAACTGTAGAGTTGTGAATACTCAGAGTCAAGTATATACCTGATGATGAACCACGGGGGAAAATGAGGCTCAAAAGTCCAAGAGACAGAAGGCTAGCGCCAAAGCCAAGAGGAAAAGAGCAATCAGCACAAGGGACAAAAAGCCCATGATCTTGAAGTCAGAATTCTAGCAGACCAGAGCCAGTCCAACAGGACATGAGTTTTCAGAAGAACCGTCTCCACTACTTCTAGGTATTCATGCTCCCTTGAAGAACTAAAGAACCTCTTGATGAAAGTGAAAGAGGAGAGTGGAAAAGTTGGCTTAAAACTCAACATTCAGAAAACTAAGATCATGGCATCCAGTCCCATCACTTCATGATAAATAGATAGGGAAACAGTGGAAAAAGTGACAGACTTTATTTTTAGGGGCTCCAAAATCACTGCAGATGGTGACTGCAGCCATGAAATTAAAAGATGCTTGCTCCTTGGAAGAAAAGTTATGACCAACCTAGACAGCATATGAAAAAGCAGGGTCATTACTTTGCCGACAAAGGTCCGTCTAGCCAAAGCTATGGTTTTTCCAGTAGTCATGTATGGATGTGAGAGATGGACTGTAAGGAAAGCTGAAGAATTGATGCTTTTGAACTGTGGTGTTGGAGAAGACTCTTGAGAGTACTTGGACTGCAAGGAGATCCAACAAATCAGTCCTGAATGACCATTAGAAGGACAGATGCTGAAGCTGAAACTTCAATACTTGGGCACCTGATGTGAAGAAACTGACTCATTGGAAAAGACCCTGATGCTGAGAAAGATTGAAGGCAGGAGGAGAAGGGGATGACAGAGGATGAGATGGTTGGATGGCATCACCAACTCAATGAAC
>NW_011494926.1:6072316-6119292 GCF_000754665.1 Bison bison bison | reverse complement strand
CTGATGCTGAGAAAGATTGAAGGCAGGAGGAGAAGGGGATGACAGAGGATGAGATGGTTGGATGGCATCACCAACTCAATGAACATGAGTTTGAGTAAACTCCGGGAGTTGGTGATGGACAGGGAGGCCTGGCATGCTGCAGTCCATGGGGTCTCAAAGAGTCAGACACAACTGAGTGACTAAACTGAACTGAACTGAAGGAGCCAGAAGGTATATGGTGACTGAGAAGATAACAATGGCTTCAAAGACTGAGTCTGGGCAGACCTCCAAGGATCTCAAAATAAAAGCCAAGATTTAAACACTTAAATGTGAATGACCTTAGTGGCTCATAGCAAAATGTTTCTTGCCGTGGTGAAGATCTGAAGGCAGAATCTTCCTCTTGGTGCAGCAAATTATCTCGAGTAAGACACAGCACAAGAGGGCACAGCTGTTACGAAAATTATAAAGGTCAATAATTCTCAAGTACACTTAAGGATGTTAAAGTTTTAATAATATTCAAATAGTGCAAAAGAGTAAAGACCAAATGTCCTTTACATAATCCTTCTATCAAAAGGCATCAAGATTAACTGAAATTCAAATCTGGACTGCAGGACAGCTATCTGGAAAATTATGTTGCAAAACTACAACATAGCAAAGAAGTCAATCTACAAAGAGGATATGACCTGTAGCCCACTGGACACGTGTTATGTATCACAGGCCATACCAGACCATGCACGCCAGTGACTGTCAATATTCAAACCGGACATAATTTCAGTGATAAATGTTAAATATTTACAGCTGGTTCACCACTGGATCAGTGGGTTCATCCACCTCTCTGGAGTACACACAAAAATAAATGAATAGATTTGGGCTTCCACCAGCAGGAAAGGTTTTCCTGAAAATTGGAAATCAATGATACCACTACGGTTACATCAATAGGTTAAGCGATTAATGGAGGCTGCTGTCATTTTTTTTTAACTACTATAATAACAAGAAAGACAAGGTAAAGAAAAAATAAGATTTTTTTTAAATGTTTGATGTACTTTGAATTTATAAAATGAATTCTTACAGAAGTCTGAGGCTATATGGACTTTTTCAAGGAACATATTATAGCAAACTAATGATGTCTCCTAATACTAAATCCTGGTGAAGGCAATGGCACCCCACTCCAGTACTCTTGCCTGGAAAATCCCATGGATGGAGGAGCCTGGTAGGCTGCAGTCCATGGAGTTGCTAAGAGTCAGACACTACTGAGCAACTTCACTTTCACTTTTCACTTTCATGCACTGGAGAAGGAAATGGCAACCCACTCCAGTGTTCTTGCCTGGAGAATCCCAGGGACCGGGGAGCCTGGTGGGCTGCCCTCTATGGGGTTGCACAGAGTCGGACACAACTGAAGCAACTTAGCAGCAACAGCAGCAATACTAAATCCAGTTCCTGTCAGTCTGTCCTTAAAAATATTTTAGGTTCAGATTTTCAGTTCCTGTCTATGCTAAGAAAAAGCACAATGACTAAACTTCTTAAGGAAGAATGGAAGATGGAGCTGCAATAAACAGTGTCATAGAAACATGTTAAAGAAAGAAAAATATGTATGTTTTTCTTTTAATCTATATTGTATTCTATTAACTCTCATACCATATAACATCTGCTGAAACAAAAAGCTCCCAAGTCGTGACTTAATCATGGAAAATTCTGGTGTTAGTGTTGTCTCTCTGAAATGATGACATTGGGCTCTGAAATATGAAAATGAAAGTGTTAGTCGCTCAGCCATGTCCAACTCTTTGCAACCCCATAGAATGTAGCCTACCAGGTTTCTCTGTCCATGGGATTTTCCAGGCAGGAGTACTGGAGTAGATTGCTGTTCCCTTCTGCAGGGGATCTTCCAGACCCAGAGATCGAACCCAGGTCTACTGAATTGCAGGCAGATTCTTTACCATCTGAGCTACCATGGCTACTGATATTGGGCTCAAAGAGTAAATAACTAGTCTTGGAAACTTATTTAAGGGAATGGTTTATACTAAGGTTGTGACTAAAATACTAAGTTGGTGCCTTTATCCATCTCTTCAGTAGCCTAAATGAGGTCTTTCGGTAGTGTGACAATAACACCATTGTGAAGTGGCTATGAAAAAACCCAGTCTAAGACATGACATAGAATCTTCAGACACACCAGTCAGAGGATTCATCCCTGAATAGCTTATTCCTATTAACCTGAATCAAAGAGTTGGCCCCAGTTAATTCAAAGGAGGTCCAGAAAAGCATCTACTTCTACTTCATTGACTATGCTAAAGCCTTTGACTGTGTGGATCACAACAAACTGTGGTAAATTCCTAAAGAGATGGGAATACTAGACCACCTGACCTGCCTCCTGAGAAATATGTGTGCGGGACAAGAAACAATAGTTAGAACTGGACATGAAACAATAGACTGGTTCCAAATAGGGAAAGGAGTACGTTAAGGCTGTAAATTGTCACTCGGCTTATTTAGTTTATATGCAGAGTACATCATGTGAAATGCTGGGCTAGATCAGAAGCTAGAATCAAGATTTCTGGGAGAAATAGCAACAACCTCAGATACGCAGATGAGACCACTCTAAAGGCAGAAAGTGAAGAGGAACGAAAGGGCTTTTTGATGAGGCTAAAAGAGGAGAATGAAAAAGCTGGCTTAAAACTCAACATTCAAAAAACTAAGGTCATGGCATCTGGTCCCATCACGTCATAGCAAATAGATGGGGACAAATTGGAAAAAGTGACAGAACTTATTTTCTTGGATTCCAAAGTCACTGTGGACAGTGACTGTGGCTACAAAATTAAAAGACACTTGCTCCTTGAAAGAAAAGCTATGACAAACCTAGACAGCATATTAAAAAGCAGAGACATCACTCTGTCAACAAAGATCTGTCTGGTCAAAGCCATGGTTTTTCCAGTAGTCATGTACGGATGTGAGAGTTGGACCATAAAGAAAGCTGAGCACTGGAAGAATTGGTGCTTTCAAATTCTGGTGCTGGAGAAGACTCTTAAGAGTTCCTTGGACAGCAAGGAGATCAAACCAGTCAACCCTAAAGGAAATCAACCCTGAATGTCTGGAAGGACTAATACTGATGCTGAAGCTCCAGTACTTTGGCCACCTGATGCGAAAAGCTGACTCATTTGAAAAAGGCCTGCTGCTGGGCAAGACTAGTGGCAGGAGAAGAGAGTGATGGAGGATGAAATGGTTGGATGGTATCACCAACTCAATGGACATGAGTTTGAGCAAACTCCAGGAGACAGTGAAGGACAGGGAAGCTTGGAGCGCTGCAGTTCATGTCAGATACGACTAAGTGAATGAACAATAACAACAACAACTCAAAGGATGAGATAGCAATGATAAAGGATATTAATGGGGCACATTGATGGAACCAGAAAATATGTCTCTTCTTTGAGAACTGGCACTAATTAAAAGAATATAAGTTACACTTTATTTCTAGCCATAAGCGCTACAACATAGAAAACCATTTCAGGAACCTAAAAATACATTGTTTCTTCCATTGCTATTTTGAAAAATTGTCTTTCCTTATATGATAATATTCAGGAAGATTCAGAATATTTGAAACGAACAGAGACTTGTTAGCTTTTGTCTGTGCCATAAATCTGTTCTTTATTATGTTACATATTCTTTCTCTGTATTTCCTCATGTGCAATATAAAAGAGATTCTGAAAAGTTAGATTATTTTTCTACGGAATCTATGTTTTTATGAAAATTCCAAAGCTAGAAAACATTGCTTACAAAATAATATGCAAGCAGACATGTCAATAGTAAGAGCTAGCTCAAAATGCCCCTGTCAGAGATCACTCAAGTTGTAAATAGATTACTCTGGCTTGGTTTTCTTTTCATTTCTTTGTTCTTCTAATCTATACAGATTCCGGAAACTCCCTGGAGGAAACGGCCCAGTCAGTGTGTATTTCCTGCAGCTTCTGTATCAAGCCATACTAAAAAAGCAGATGTCAATAATGCCACCTCTTATTAAAGTGATAATCTCATTCAATAAGCATTCAGCATTTGTTTACTGAGCCCCTACTATAAGCTACTACTTCTAAGTTAGATGATGAACAGATAAGACAGTAATCCGGCAGCAAACCATCCAATGCCAGTGTTTTTGTCCAATTAAACATGGTTCAAATGTGAAAAGAAAGTTAAAGTGTTAGTCGTTCAGTCATATAACTGCAACTCCATGGACTGTAGCCCACCAGGCTCCTTTGTACTTGGAATTCTCCAGGAAAGAATACTGGAGTGGGTTGCCATTCCCTTCTCCAGGTGATCTCCCTGCCCAACCCAGGTCTCCTCCATTGCAGGCAGATCTTTTTTTCATCTGAGCCATCAGGAAAGCCCCTTCAAATGTGAAAACATGCATGTAAAATTTAAAGAATATTTCAGCTCTCAAAACTCCTCTTGGTGCAAGCATTGCACATTTTAGTGAGATTTGAGATGCCAGAGGACACGTTCAACTAAAAGATTTTCATTCAAGTGTTTTCTAAGAATCAGAAACCTGTTAAATGTGGCCTCATGTTCTAGGTCCTGTGATGAGTGAGCAACAACCCAGGGGTAGGAGTACTGAAAAAGCTGGGTCATTCTGCATAACAGAGGGCAAAGGAGTTTGAAGACCTCTGGGGAAATTTAAAAGAAGGAAGAGGACACAGAGAAGCAGAGCAAGAGTGAAGAAACAGCAGCAGAGTCTTGGTAGGGGCGAGGCCAAGAAAGAAGTCCAGTTAATGTAAGTTATCTAGTACGATTTTTTTTTCACCCTAGTTATTAAGTTTCTTGGTGTGTTTGATAATCTTGATACAACTTCCTGGTCAACTCAAACTTCAATCTTGATTATTTTCTGATTGAATTGACTAATTATTCAATGTCATGCTGCTATGCTCTCATGCCATTTCAACAATCAGTTCAGTTCAGTCGCTCAGTTGTGTCCGACTCTTCGCAACCCCATGGACTGCAGCACACCAGGCTTCCCTGTCTATCACCAACTCCTGGAGTTGCTCAAACACATGTCCATCAAGTCGGTGATGCCATAATTTAGTGCATAGTATGATTAAATTAAAATTGGGGCTATGAATATGACGACATATCATGCCTGTGATTGTTATCTTACAAGGCAAAGGAGATTTTGCATATAGTTAATTAAGGCTGTTAGTTCTTGGTAAGGTGCTTATTTCCATGCATATATCAGAATGATATTGAACTGTTTCTAGTAGGTAACTGTGTGAACCATTTTTAACAAATAGATAACTGTATGGAATCTGATTCCTTTTATTTTTTTTTTTTTCTTTTTTTACTGGCAAAGCAAAAGACTTTTTGGAAAGAGGTGCCTGGGCAGAGAGCAGCAGGGTAAGGCAGGCCAGGAGAAGTACTCTGCCACGTGGCTTGCAGTCTCAGGTTTTATGGTAACAGAGTTAGTTTCTGGGTTGTCCCTGGCCATTCGTCTTGACTGACCCATACTGAGTCTCACTCAGGGTCCTTCTTAGTGGTGCATACATCTCTCAGCCAAGACAGATTCCAGCATGCTGAGTCCATTTTTGACGTTTGATGGAACCATCTCTCAAGTCCTACCATGCTCTATGTTACATAGTAAGGTTTGTATGTTACTCAATTGTGTCTGACTCTTCTCCACCCCATAGATTGTAGCCTGCCAGGCTCCTCTGTCCATGGGATTCTTCAGGCAAGAATACTGGAGTGGGTTGCCATTTCCTCCTCCAGGGAATCTTTCCAACCCAGGATGCAACCCAGGTCTCCTGCATTGCAGGCAGATTCTTTATTGTCAAAGCCACCAGGGGGCTCTATGTTACATAATCTAGGACACCTATTCCTACTCAATCCTCCCACCATGTTCCTCCACTCCATGTCTTCAGTAAACACTATCCAAAAAATACACTAACAAAAATTCTTGATGTTTATTGGATTTCTTGACAAAGCTATTGACTGTACGGTGATCCAAACCTGGGTTGATGCAGCCTGAAACAGAATCAGGGTGTGGTTGAGGGGGGTGGCTAACATTGGGTTGATTAGATACATAAAACCTAAAAGCAGGGTAGACTCAGGGTTTCTAGGGCCTAAAGTGATAAAAATTGGAGGAATTATCTTTTAAGGAAAACAATTCCACAAAAATACAAAGTTGAAAACAGGGGCTAAGAAGGAGCCCAGATAAGTGAAGGGTACTGAAACTAAAGTTTCATTTGCTTCAAAGCAAATCCACCTCTGCCTATAAATCAGTGAAATCATGGGGACTTCTAAAAGAAATATAACTATTTTGCAAGACTATTCTTTACATAAGACAAGAACCTCAGAACTCTGGATAGAATGGAGAAAAGATGGGAAATGTATAAAAATAAATTTGTTTGTAATGTCAATGTTTATCATTTATCATCTAAATCATTTCCTATGTCCCTATCATTGACACATTCTTTTAGTTAAATGCATGTCAGATATAGAAGCCATCTCATTATGCTGCTATAATCAGACGGGAGCAGTTTATGTCATTACACTTAAATGCACGGTAATTCCCAGTCTCAAGGTAAGTATATATAGAATGTTGATTGCACTGCTTTCCAGTTCCTCTTATTAAGAGTTGCAGATAATCTCCATGAATTATAGAGTGCGTTATTATTATAATTATGGTGCGAAATAAATAGAAAGTAGATTGGATTCATTTCTCTTTAAATTCTTCTAACAATGAGGGATGTCCGTCTAAGAAAGAAGAAAGAGACATCACAGCAGTCTTTGACCACCCAGCTTTCCTAATCAATGCCTTTCCTTCAGCTCAGCGCCTTTCCTTTCAGAACGTTCAACTGAGAATCTACACAAAAACATCAGAAGAACATAAAAAGCATGGCAAAGAATCAGATTTTTAATCTGAACATTGTCTTTGTACCTGCAATCGTGTTGACATCATGTTAGGTGATATGGCTTAAGGGTACGTGCTTAGTTGCTTCAGTCACATCCGACTCTTTACAACCCTATAGACTGTAGCCCACCAGGCTCCTCTGTCCATGGGATTCTTCAGGCAAGAATATTGTAGTGGATTGCCATGCCCTCCTCTAGGGGATCTTCTTGACCCAGGAATTGAACCCATATCTCCTGTGAGATCAAGATTGCCGGGAGAAATACCAATAACCTCAGATACGCAGATGACACCACCCTTATGGCAGAAAGTGAAGAGGAACTAAAAAGCTTCTTGATGAAAGTGAAAGTGGAGAGTGAAAAAGTTGGCTTAAAGCTCAACATTCAGAAAAGGAAGATCATGGCATCCAGTCCCGTCACTTCATGGGAAATAGATGGGGAAACAGTGGAAACAGTGTCAGACTTTATTTTTCTGGGCTCCAAAATCACTACAGATGGTGACTGCAGCCATGAAATTAAAAGACGCTTACTCCTTGGAAGGAAAGTTATGACCAACCTAGATAGCATATTCAAAACCAGAGACATTACTTTGTCAACAAAGGTTCGTCTAGTCAAGGCTATGGTTTTTCCTATGGTCATGTATGGATGTGAGAGTTGGACTGTGAAGAAGGCTGAGCGCCGAAGAATTGATGCTTTTGAACTATGGTGTTGGAGAAGACTCTTGAGAGTCCCTTGGACTGCAAGGACCAACCAGTCCATTCTGAAGGAGATCAGCCCTGGGATTTCTTTGGAGGGAATGATGCTGAAGCTGAAACTCGAGTACTTTGGCCACTTCACGCGAAGAGTTGACTCATTGGAAAAGACTCTGATGCTGGGAGGGATTGGGGGCAGGAGGAAAAGGGGAGGACAGAGGATGAGATGGCTGGATGGCATCACTCACTGGATGGACGTGAGTCTGAGTGAACTCCGGGAGTTGGTGATAGACAGGGAGGCCTGGTGTGCTGCGATTCATGGGATCGCAAAGAGTTGGACACGACTGAGCGACTGAACTGAACTGAGCATGCTGGGCTAGCCTCCCTTCCCACGTGTCCTGTCAACAACCTCTGCTTTCCATTTGAAAAACCAAACCCCTTCCCATTCTTTTGGTCCCATGGACACTGGAAAAAGGGCATGTGATCCAGGCCAGACTAATTGGATTGTCTTTCCTGGGAGGCTCCATCTATCTACAACAGCATGAAAAACAGATGGAAGCCATTAGGGCTGAGTTTTTCCAAGGGCACTGTGAGATGGTCAGTGGATTCCTGACAAACCCCTGGACTTGTTCCAGCTCCTGTCCTTCCATAGGCCTGGGGATTCAACAGTTCCTTGGAATGTGTAAGAGCTCCAGAATCCTTCCTACAAAGTCCTTATATGCTTAAGTGAGAAAGAATCAGCATCAATTGCTTGCAATCTGTGTGCCCTGATGTGGGAAGTGTTAGTCACTCAACTGTGTCTGACTCTTAGCGACCCCATAGACTATAGTCCACCAGGCTCTTCTGTTCATGGAATTCTCCAGGCAATAATACTGAGTGGGTTGCCATTCTTCTCCAGGGCATCTTCTGAACCCAGGGATCAAACCTGGGTCTCTGGCGTCTGATCCACCAGAGAACATGGGAAGACAGGTGCTGACCCCGCTGTGGAAGGTAAGTTAGCATTAAATTAACAGGGCTTCTCTATCTGAGTTCCCAGTTATGCTCAATTCTCCCTTTTATCTTGGATCTACTTTTGAGAGAAATCTAAAAGCAGACTTAAAAATTCTCTTCCTTTCCCCCCTCAAAAAATTTTTCATGAAAAGTTTAAAAATATTTAGTTCCTTTCATACTTCATCAAAGCTGCCATACTGTGTCTAAAAATACATGCAAAATGCAATATGAGAATAATAGTGTCTTATATGGAAATCCCCAAAAGAAAATTTTTTTTTCAAATGCTTATAAAAGCCAGATGAATTTTGGAGTTAAAAAAAAAATTGTCTCTTGTGGTTTGAGACCTTACTGAGATTTTTTTTTTTTAAACCCTCTTTAAGATCTAATTTGCAAGTTTGTAGTCACTCCTAGGAGACTTTTAGTTTTAGAATAATTTCAAAAATGATTAGCTAATTTTTTAATTATTTAAAATACTTACGGCAGGTTTATACTTGTATGTATGTTTGTATAACATGAAAGAAATTACTTTTGACAAATTGAAATTAGAAAGCCAGTTACCTCTAATAGCAGCTTAATTGCTTTATCTATTTCAACAACAAAAATAAGCTGATATAGAGAATTTTCCAAGCACAGCATTTTCCTAATGATTTCACTACCAGCCTAGTGAATCATACGCCTCACAAATATAGACAAAGAGAGTGAGCCCTCAGTGGAATTACTCAGGAGAGATCCCCCCTTACCTCTCTTTCTGTATCAGATCATGCTGGAGATAGGCCTTTCCTCTCCCCAGATTAAGACAGGACTTAAATTCAACAACTGCCTAGCTATCTGCTCTAAATTCTTCAGTTTCTGTTTTTCAGAGTTGAGCCAAAGGCATTTCTAGACTTGTGTATGAAAATGTTTTTAAAACAACAAAGGAAATCTATGTCCAATGTAGTATTAAATATTCATAAATTGCTATTAATTACAAAATAACCTTTGACTTTTTCTGCCTGTACTTCTGAATCACTTAAATTAGGACACACTTTCTCTAGAAGCGATGCATCTGATCTTTCAGAGACTAATTACTAACCATAGTTCAAGTCAGGGTAAGAGAATGGAAAGCTAGGGTTTCAGCACCACCTATAAACACCTAGATAACATTTGCTGATACTGAGATTATGGAGATAGTGTGTGCTATAATGTCAAAGAGCAAAGAAACTGATACAAGTCTTGGTGACACCCATATTTTGGGTCTTCTTTAGAAATCAAAATTGAAGTAGAATATTACTTGTTTTGTTTTGTTTTTTTCTTTTTAATAGCAATGTGAGTTACAGGGTAGGGAGTTGTTCAGTCACTAAGTTGTGTTCTACTCTTTGCGACCCCATAGACTGCAGCACACCAGGCTTCCCTGTCCCTCATCATCTCCTGGAGTTCACCCCAGTTCATTTCCATTGAGTCAGTGATGCCATCCAGCCATCTCATTCTCTGCCGCCCCCTTCTCCTCCTGCCTTCAATCTTTCTCAGCATCAGGGTCTTTTCCAATGAGTCAGTTTCTTCACATCCGATGGCCAAAGTACTGAAGTTCCAGCTTTAGCATCAGTCCTTCCAATGAGTATTCAGGATTGATTTCCCTTAGGATTGACTGGTTTGATCTCCTTGCCATTCAAAGGACTCTCAAGAGTCTTCTCCAACACCACAGTTTAAAAGCATCAATTCTTCAGCGTTCAGCCTTCTTTATGGTCCAACTCTCACATTCATACATGACTACTGGAAAAACCACAGCTTTGACTATACAGACCTTTGTCCGCAGAGTGATGTCTTTGATTTTTAATACACTAAGTTTGTCATAGTCTTCTTTTCAAGAAGGAAGTAGGAATAGGGAGATAGCTTTAGAAAACATGGTTTTTGTTGCTCACATAACAGAGACGGTACACGTGGCCATGTTTCCACATGTCCTAGCTCTGAGAAAGAATCTCAAGTTGTTTCTCTTTGGTCACACCAACTAAAGGCAGGAGGGTTTTCCTGTCCCATGTCCCATATCCCCCTGTTTGTCAAGCACCTAAATTTCTGGTTTTGGATGTATTCTTTAGATGGGATTGGGAGCGACATTAGAACCACTAAGTTTTCTGGGTCACTACGAGGGGGAGATCCATTCTGAGGGTTTCAGATGGAGCTGAACAGGCATCAGTTTTTCCCATCACATCAGCTCTCAGCAAATACTCACTAGATATACAGTTGCTGTAGCTCCTCTGCATCAGGTGTCATGTGGGCCACATGAACGGGAATGCACGGGTGCTGATGCACTGCCATGCCCTCAATAGCGTGCATGTGGCCGGAGCTGGCAGTCTCAAGGCTCCTCTGCTCTTTGTTGTGGGGTCCTTCCAAATCTTTCCCTTTCATCACATGGCCCATGCATGACATGTCACAGTCACACATAATCCTTCTCACATGTCACAGTCCATGCATAATCCTCTTGCACCACCACTGACCACACTACTCCCATCTCCTGAGGGCTCTGCATCCATTTCCTTCCCTCGCAATTGTGTACATGTGTGTCATCTTGCTTCATTTATCTCCTTGGCTAGCTTGACTAGCTTTGCATTCCTAGAAGTGACATTTGCTGGCATCTGAGTGTACTGCACACAACCTGCTCTTCCCAGAAAGCGGGATAAAGTTAACAACTGGAATCTGTTTCTTCAGAACAAGAGGCTACCCAACATGTTTATTGGATGCAAATCTATTGAAGTGCTCACATCTTTCTACTGGAGAATCACCATTTGTTTCTCTAGAGACTCTCCTTTCTTCCAACATCACTGACCACACCCACCCCACCACACCCAGATTGCCCAACCTCAGACACAGGTATGGCTTCCCTTGAGAGCAGACAGGCTTCAGGTAGTACTTGCTCAAGGAGAGTGAGCAGCTGCTTTTGTTTAAAGGCAGAGAAAAGTATGGGGGGAAACACCAACACAGTCTCCTGCCATTCGTTTCTCCTCCCCAAAGTCATTGAGTCTCTGAGGTGTGGTCACCTACTCTGTGTAGATTTTATCTTCACTTTCTGGATCCTTTCTCATGCTCCCTCCCACTCCCTCCCTCGGGTTTCCCGAGTCTGCTTTAGTATCCCAATTCCTAGCTTGAAAATTTCTTCCTTTCCTGATAATGGGGTAAGCTCTCTTCTTTCAAAGACCCTCCTAATATGTCCCAGGCCTCCATACTTTTCATCTAAGATTGGACAGCATTTTCTCTTCAGGAAGAAGAGAAAACTACTCTTCAGTAGTTTCAGCTCCTGTATGTCTGTAATTGGGGTCTTTTCATGTCCATTCTTTACTGTGATACACTTTCAGTCATGGGCTTATGAAAGTTTCTGTTCCAAAATCAGAGGGGACTTCAGAAAACATATTTCTTTGCTGCACACCATTTTTCCCATTGGCTCGCAACTCTGATTTCAAGCTGACTTGTTCCAATGCTCATCTAAGATTATGTTATTTGTTTGTGGAGCAGAAGTGCCTTATACAAGAGTTCTTCATCATTCCAGACAAGTGTCCATGTACAAGGGATATGAATTTCAACAATCACCAAAGGCGATTTGTATAGTGATAGAGTTTTCCTTATACCTTCATAACTAAACACATCTCATACACTCCTTCTTTTTCCTGCTGAAACTAAAAACATAATTATTTCAAGTATGGATATAAAGAATGGTAAAAGAGTCAAGTGGGAGGGGACATGGGCAAACATTTCCATGACTGATTCATGTTGATGTTTGGTAGAAACCAATGCAATGCTCAAAAGCAATTATCCTCCAATTAAAAATGAATAAATTTTAAAAAGAAAATGTTACATCTAAGTTGTGGCTGAAGCTCCACAATAATGGATGCCAGTCATTCCCACACTTGATTTCCTACAGTGGAGGTAGTTAAAACAAAAATAAAAACAAAAACGGTTACACAATCATTGGCCCCTAACCCACCAGTGAGTGTAAAGGGAGGAGTGTGGAATCTTTCTTGTGACCTCTAACCAAATAAGAAAAGATTCAAAGGGACCAGTTCACAAAGTTTCCCAGGCACAGATGGAATGAGAAAAGTTCAAATAAATTGTGTTCTTCTCTCACAATTAGGGTAGGCCCCATAGGTTATCCAGGTGGTGCTAGTGGTAAAGAACCCACCTGCCAATGCAGGAGATGTAAGAGACGTAGGTTCAATCCCTGGGTCAGGAAGACCCCCTGGAGGAGGGCATGGCCACCCACTTCAATATTCTTGCCTGGAGAATCCCTGTGGACAGAGGAGCTTGGCAGGCTACAGTCCCTAGGGTTACATAGAGTTGGACATGACTGAAGTGACTTAGCACTCATGCACCATAGGTTATCTGCTGCTGCTGCTGCTAAGTCACTTCAGTCGTGTCCGACTCTGTGCGACCCCGGGGACTGCAGCCTACCAGGCTCCTCCATCCATGGGATTTTCCAGGCAAGAGTACTGGAGTGGGGTGCCACTGCCTTCTCCGATAGGTTATCTAACTTTCCTCAAAAAATATCCTCCAGTTATGTCAGTACTGCCTAAAACAGACTTGTCTTAGTAATTGAGGTGTGTTTTATCTAATAACCAAAAACTTAATCTTCATTCAGAGTTAAAACTTCTACCTTCCATAGCTCTAACCCAGGATAGGTGGGAAACCAGTAGTGGAAAAGGAAAGGTAGATTCTTCCTTCTTCATTCCATCAGCATCTCCAGAAACCTGTCCTACTTAATGGTCACAGTTTCTGATCCCTCAGGGCTTACAGCATGGAAAGGAAGAAAAGACAAGGAAAGAAAAAATTTTGCCCAGTTGGCACCAATCTGAAATTTGTTTCCACAGAGATTGGCTGGTGTTTAAAATGGATTCTTTCTCTCATGGGTGTCTCTTCATAGATTCTTGGGCAGGATGCTCTAGGCCAGTCCCAGGTCTGTTTGCTGTCAGATTCATTCTTATCCTGCCTGTCCTGTATTTCAGCAAGCTGGTTTCTTTGGGTTTGGCCAATTAGGGCACTAAATGGGGACCAGAAAGGGGCTGGAGGGAGAAGCCAGGATAATTCTCCTCATGTCACTTGACCTCCAATGTCCTCTTCAGAAATAAATGGCTGTGCTTCCTCAGAGAGTCCGTCCTAGCAAAGAGCCCCACTCTGATTCCACCTTCTTTCTGCTGGTCCCAGCCCATGGACTGCAATAGCACCATTCCTAACTGTTCTCCACCCTAAGGATGTAGTGGTTTCCTGCTCTTTCCAATTTCTGGCTCACCTCTCCAGCCCCTGTCTGGTTCTCAGCTCCTCTGTCACCTGCATAGACAACTCCCCACATTAAGTTTCATTCACTGGAAATACAAGAAGGTATTTTTTATCTGTTTTCCTAGTTAGACCCTGATGATGCTCTTCAACACACACACACACAAACACACACACACACCCTGTCTCCCCCAGTACTGGGACCTCATCTTCAATTCCCAGACATGGACATGTACTCTGGGTAGGCACTTGCAGTTCCTGCCTCCTTCTGATCCTTGAAGATACTTTAGTATCTTTCAGTTGAGACCTCCTTGCCCTCCTTTCCTTTCTTTCCTTGGCCAATGGCCATCTTTGATGGGATTTAAGACAGATCAAGCAAATCTGATTTTTAAGAAAACAAACTGTAGGAACTGTCAGAGAAAGTCCAATTACTTCCTGTTTTAGCCTGGGTTCCCCTAAAAGCAGACTCTGAGACACAGGTGACTGTATAAGCAATTAATATGGGAATATGATCTCAAGGAACAGAGTAAGGGATGAGGGAATGAAACACAGATGCTCTATTAGTTTTCTGTTACTGCTGTGTCTTAAAACAATGAAATTTATTATCTCACAGTCCTGAAGTCAGATGTCTGAAGTGGGTCTTACAGGCTAAAAGCAAGGTGCTGACAGTGCTGGTTTATTTTGGAGCTTCTGAAAGCAGAATCCATTCCCTTGGGTTTTTTATTTTGTTTTATTTTTTTCAGATTCTACTTAGATGCTGCCAGTATTCCTTAGCTCCACAACCCCTTTTCCACAAAACTCCAGCCTCTTGTATCCATCATCATACCTTCTATTATCTCTAATTCTACTGCCTCCTTCTCTTTTATTTTTTATTTTTACTTTTGGCTGCACCATGCAGCATGCAGGATCTTAGCTCCCCGACCAGAGACTGAATCCATGCCCCTGTAGTGGAAGCACAGTCTTAACACTGGACCACCAGGGAAGTCCCCTACTGCCTCCTTCTTACAAAGTCTCTTTTGATTACATTTTGTCCATCCAGATAACTCATGAAACCTACTCACCTCAAAATCCTCAATGCATTCATATCTGAAAATTCCCTTATGCCATAAGATAACATATTTACAGGTTCCAGGGAAAGAACATGATTATCTTTGGGGTATCATTTTTCAACCTACCGCAGATGCACTGGCCACTCCTATGTCAATTCATTCTGGTAGAACCTTCTAAGTAGTCATGAAATCCATCTCAAGCCACCCAGCTAGGAGAAGAAAGGAAGACAAAGTTCTCTGGCAGCTGCTGCTGCTGCTGCTACTGCTGTCGCTTCAGTCGTGTCCGACTCTGTGCAACCCCATAGATGGCAGCCCACCAGGCTCTGCCCTCTCTGGGATTTTCCAGGCAAGAACACTGGAGTGGGTTGCCATTTCCTTCTCCAATGCATGAAAGTGAAAAGTGAAAGCGAAATCACTCAGTCATGTCCGACTCTTAGCGACCCCATGGACTGCAGCTTACCAGGTTCCTCTGTCTATTGGATTTTCCAGGCAAGAGTACTGGAGTGGGGTGCCATTGCCTTCTCTGGAGGCATCCATCCCTTATTGATCAAGGTTGTGCCCTGGGTGAAAACTCCCCCATAAGTCCAGAAGCTACTGCATTAGTGCGAAGTGGGGTCCTACAATGTCCTACAATATTCACCACAGCTTCAGAAAAACCACAGCACAGGAAGCAAGAGGTTCAAGGTAAGATATAGTCAATTTTCACTTCCCAAAATAGACTGAAGCCTGAATGGCTAAAGTAAGAGGTGAAACTAAAGAATGTGAAAAGATTAATAATAGGCATCCAATTCACTTCCTTGCTCTCGTGGCAATTTTAGCCAGTTTGCTTCCCTTTCTTGGGCATCAGGCCACTCTTTCTTCCTTAGAACCCTTCTCTCAGGGCTTTAGGTAAAAAGGAAGCATCCCATGGCCACATCTCACGGGGGAGAAAAGCAGTCAAGAGTACCAACTCTTCAAAAGCCTAAAATGAAAGAATCAAAATATATCTCTAGTGACTATCACAAGGAAGTGACACAGAAAGAAACTCCCAAAGATTGCACTAAAGCACAAGAAAGGAAATCAAAGAAGTGTGGTTCCCTCTAGCTAGAGACAATTATTAGAGTTCAAACTCTTCTCAGAGAGAACCAGGGAGAAAGCATTTGTGTCCTGAACTGGCATATTTCTAAAATACTACCTGAGTGACAGAATCAGGAGGTAAACAAGATTTACGCCTTTGGGGTCATCCGTGTTCTCAGTGACAATTCCCTTTAATGAACAAACATCCAGATTTCTTGCAAACCTTAGGGCTGACTTCACTCTTCTACCATCAGAAATGGGAGGAAAGTATTGGCTTGTGTATGGAGACTGGAGGTGCAGTGAATAGCAACATGGTCACACTGATAATCAAGAGTGTGAACTAAGACCATACTGTCTTGCTTATCAGATGAGCAAAGATCCGGAGGAGAAAATAAATATCGTTTTGAAGAAAGGATGAAATAATGAATATTCTAAAAATGCAAAGTATAAATTGATAGTTTTTTGAAAGGCAATCTGGCCTTATCTATCAAAATATAATGGGTGCTAGTCATGTGACTCATAATTCTACTCCAGAAAAAATATCTAACAGAAATACATAAACAGATGAGCAAAAACGTATATTAAGGCGTGCTTATTACAACATTGTTTTGAATAGCAAACCATTTGAGAAGCTATCTTAGAAAAAAAAAAGAATGAGTTAGTTCTTTATGTACTGATGTGAAGGGGTTCATAATCTATAAAGAGAAATAAGCAATTTGCAAAACACAAAGTGTTACGATCCAGTTTATATATATATATATGTATAAAATATTTGCACTTGAGAAAACTTAGGTAGGACTTCACTATAATGTCACATCCTTAATATGTTAAAGGACAAACACTGTTTATATTGTCCCTATCATAGCCAACATCAAGTTCACGGAAAAGAAGCCGTGAGAGCTACTTCCTGTCTTTCAGAAAAACTCTTTTGCTTCTCAGAAGAATGGTAAAATGGGTGATCAAGATGAGAATAATGAATATGAGCTCTGTGTTAATGAGAGTGCTAATATCAATAAGAAAAGAAAATCTACTCTCTTGAACAAAAACTGTGTATAATCAAATGTTAGATGTGCCCAAGGGTGTTTACATTTTGTTGCTATTCTTTTCAGAGTTACTCAAATTCTTAAAGATAAAAAAAAATTTTGTTTTAAAATTCCAAACTCTACAGTTTCAACTCCTTTTTCTTTTGAAATAATTTATTAAGTGACTTTTTAAAAAGCCAGACAGACTTCCTAAAGAAGAAAATAACAGCAGAACAAGTTTATATATGTTCATAAAAATCTAAAAAGTCTGAAGACTTCAGGCTAACATGGCAGATGGAATGTGAACATAACTCCCTTGCAAAACCCACTAAAATAAGAGAAGATATCAAATCAAGATTTAAACCCACCCCTGCAGTATCAAGTTTTATATAAGTTACATCTGAGGGTGTATTTATTTTCATTTTACTTTTAGGAAGATTTATTATATCTATTCAATATTTCTTCATATTGATATGTCTTTTTATCATCAACTTTATGGCTGTGATAGTAAATAATATGTTAATTGCTTTTATATACTATTAAATAACTTAGGCACAAAAGGCATGAAAATTAATGCTAAGCATTTATGTACTTTTGAAGTTTAATAAAAATTAATAATGCATTCGGAAAGAAGATTCACAACGACTAAGAGAACGTAAGAGATAGTAGTGAAAAAGCAGTGTTGGGACATCCCTGGTGGCCCGGGGTTAAGACTGTGTGCTCCCAGAGCGGGGCACAGGTCAGGGAAGTAGATCCCACAGGCTGCAACTGTGAGTTCGAATGCTGCAACTAAAGATCTTACATACTGCAACTAAGACCCGGCACAGCCAAATACACACATACATTGAAATATTTTAATAAACACATTAATGAGCAGTGTCAAGACATTTTGGAAGATGGAAAAGTATTCAAGTTACCAAAAGCTGAACAAGTGCTCCCAATGAGCACTGGAAAGGGAGGAAGAAGGGAATGAAGCAAGTGACTTCATTTCACAAAAACCCAGAGACTCAGGCACTGGCAGGGGAATAGTTGTCTCAAAAGCTGGGCAGAGAACCACACACAGAAGGAGTGTCTGAAAGCCTGCTACACTCCAGGTCCCCTTCCTCATCTGTCACCTCCAGACAACAGCTGCTGATCAGAGCTCAGAAACACATGGCTGTCTTGTTTCTGCATCCACAAGATACTGAAACGCCTAGATGAGAGGCAGGGGTAAGATAGTTTCTGGAGGGAGAATGGCAGAAACTTGGGACTACCGCCTGCATCTTTGTAATCCTAGGGAAACTGCCACCATTCCAGTAGGAAGGAGGAAAAATCCAGGAAGGAGGAAAAGGCAGAGGAAAAGCTTGAGACCTTGTAAAGGAGAAAAACAAACCCTTCTCCAGGAGAATCAGAATTTAATTCCAAGACTGAGAAAGTAAAACTGTTTAATGGACATGATATGAGAGGATAGGCTGCCCCTTTGTAACTGGTTTTCCCTCAAAGCAGCACGCCACAGTTTTCAGAGCACTTTTTTTAAAATGACCATTGTCTGCCCTGGAAGAAAGGGAAAAAAAAAAGTTTAAGATGGCTGAAGATATCAAATTTAAATTCCAGACTTGTATCCACTAGAGTCAGCAGAAAACCCTGCCAATATAGACAGTTTATTTGGGAAATACTCAAAGCAGCAAAACTTAGAGAAAGTATGCAGAGATTTCTTGTCCTTGGAATGAGAGAGAAAGAAATCCAGGGACATATTGTGGTGACCCACGACTTCAATCAGCATGTACAAGCCCATGACATAGTGGTTAGGAAAGCACTCAGAACTATCCAGTGTGACAGGAGAAATATTATTTCACATATGTGATTTCTATCCAAATCCACTCAGATCCAGAGAAGGGGATAAAGAAGTGTTCATTAACTCGGATTACAAAGGTCTAAGACCACTCCCAAGAAGGCCCACAACCTGAAAAGTTCAATGAATTTAACTCAACTTATTGGTGACAGTGAACTTTGGGTCACCATCCAGTCCCAACTGTATTAGCTATTTCTTGCTACGACACCTTTACATAAACACACCACAAATCTTAAGTGACTCACCATCTTAAACATTTATTTTGCTCACAAGTCTATGGGCCATTTGGATGACCCTTCTGCAATGGGACAGGCTCAGCTGATGATGGCTAGACCTGCTCATGGATCTGAGTCAGCTGGGGTCTGGCTGTCTATGGCTTCAGTATACAGCTAGGATATCTCCTATCCCATTCATGTAGTTCCTCTGTTCAGCAGGTTAGCCCAGCCTTGTTCTCATAAAGGAGGCTGGGGTCCAAGGAGGGAGCAATAGCACCTGAGGCTTCTTGGGATCCAGGCTTGGAATAAGCAGATCTTGATATCGGCTGCATTTTATTGGCCAAAGCAAGTCACAACATCAGCCGGATTCAAGAATGGGGAGGTAGAGCACTTCTTTATAGGAGATGCTAAGATTTCACATTGCAAGGAGCATGGATACAGGCAGGGGTCATCAATGAAGGCCATTAGGACAGCTAATCTACCACACTAGCAACTGATGTAGGAGAATTAATTTTGTGAGTAAATCAAAGGAACTTGGTTAAAGACAATGTGATATCCTGGCACAGCAACAACAAAATCATATTGGTGAGAAAACTACTGAAATCTGAATGAAGTCTGTATTTTAGGAAAGAGTAATATTAATCTCCTAGTTCTGAAAAATTCATCATGATTAAAAGATGTCAGCAAGAGGAGAAGCCAGGCAAAGGACATATGGGAATTATACCGTCTTTGCAATTTTTCTGTAAAACTAAAATTAATTTAAAATAAGGAAGCTTGTTTGGGGGCTTCCCTGGGTCTCAGCAGTAAAGAATCTGCCAACGCCTGGCAATGCAGGAGACACGAGTTTGATCCCTGAACTGGGAAGATCCCATGGGCCATGAATCTAAATTCATGCAGCACAACTATTGACCCTGTGCTTTAGAGCCTGTGCTCTGCAACATGAGAAGTCAACGCGATGAGAAGCCCACACACCGCAAGAGAGTAGTCCTCGCTTACCGCAGCTAGAGAAAACTAGCCCTCGCCCCGGCCCATGGAGAAACAAAGACCCAGCACAGCCAAAAATAAATAAAGAAAATTATTAAATAATAATAAACGAAGTTCAGTTATAAAAAGGAAGGGAGGGACGTTATAAAAAGAACCTGGAACCTAAACCATGTCGGTGTGCAGCAGCCTTACCTGGATGCATCTCTGAGAGTCACGGTGAATGCTCTTAACCCATATTCAGAAACCTTGGTGCTCTGGGAAAATTTGGCAGTTGGGGTAGGGGGGCAGGCAATGAAAAGCCAGAGCAGGTGGTTTGGCCAGGGCCACATCTCTGCAGACCTCCCAGGCGACAGCTACACTGAGCCTCAGGCTTCGGCAGGGGAGGTTTCAAGCTCAGCGGGGCCAGTGGTTGTGCCAGGATCCTTTCTCAGTATGACGGATGGGGTGGTGACCCCACTGGCACTGGTGGTTACAGCACACGGCACACAGCCATGGGGCTGCAGCGCTTAGGGAGTCTCTTTCCTTCCCTTTTCAAACAAATGAACTCCAGACTGTACCGTGGCCTCCTGACTTTGTGGGAGGGACAAATTGTGATCTTCTTTGCCATGCTGTAGCTCTGAGTCTAACACAGAGTCTCAGTGAGACACATAAACACACAATTACGGCACAGTGGTTGTACTTGGTTGTTCAGAGCAACCCATCCATGTGGGCATTGAAATTGGGCAAGGGAGAGGCACATGAGTGGAAGACTGTGATTTCACCATTTTAAAGCAACTTCCATAAGGATAAACCCCATCTCATTATCCCAGCCTGTTCCAAGAACAGGGACCAAGAAGGAAACAGATAAATACATTGCTAAGAAACAGGAACTCTAAGTGGGCTAATCAGGCCTTCTCCATCACATTTGAGACACGGTCTTTGGGAAAAGAAGAGTCTTCTTTCTATGGTGCTAGAAAGTGAAAGGGTCAATTGCTCAGTCATCTCTGACTGCTAGAAGCAGTTATAAAAATATACACTGAAGCTAAAGACTACCAAAGAGAAGAGCCAAGATATGGAGAGAAAAAAAAAAAACTCATCGTAAGGTAGTTTAGGTCCCAGGATGCAGCCAACCCTGAGGTCAGAGACACCTCTTGGGTTTCCATACTTCTAACCATAGTCTAGTTTGAGTTGGGTTTCTCTAACTTGCACCCACAAGAATTCTGCCTAAAATAGCAATCAGTAGTGGGAAGTGGGGTGTTGAAACTGACAGGCATTACAACATGAGTCTGGTTGAAAACAAGCAGGATGCTGGGCAGTGAGAGTGGCCTTTTGTTCCTGGGAAGGTGACAGTACTGGGTAAGTGGTAACAAAGCAGCCTGGCAGATTTGTCCTGTGTTCTGGGACTCAATCTAGTTCACTTACGTGTGTCTGGGGAACCAACCATGACAAAGTTAAAGTGGGTTGACTGTGTTTTAATCTTGCTTCAGTGAGGTCCTAGACGTTTCAGGCCAAGCTCACCCTCTGATAGGAGAAGGGAAGGGTCCACAGAGTCTCACCATTTCTTCTTCCAGCAATCTTTATGTGGACACAAGAACTTATTTTTCTATTTTGAAAGGAAATCATATGGGAAGGCAGGAAGAGCTAGAACACCGAGGAAACCAAATTTCCCCAGACCTCACCAAGTACTTCAGGCTATATGCTCCCACCTGAAATAGACTGTGATGTCATCATTTTAAAGCAACTTCCGGGAGGATAAACCCCATCTCATTATCCCAACCTATTCCAAGAACAGGGACCAAGAGGGAAACAGGTAAAGACATTGCTAAGAAATAGGAACTCCAAGTGGGCTAATCAGGAACTCTGAAAGCAGGTTGGATTCAAGGATCAGGCTGTGGTATGACTGTGTCTTAGTTGCTAGCCTATTGGATTTCCAGACATTGAATAGGCTGACCTCCCTCTGAGATTTTAAGGAAGTGTTATTTCCAGAGACTCAGCAAGCCCTGCAAACAGGCTTGTGATTGATTGCTCAACCCCTGAGGCTGTCCCCAGGCCCCGTCAAAACCTCTACCAGAAGTTCTCCAGCAGCTCTTGCTGAACTTTATGGGTAAGTTCAAGGCAAAGGTTCCAGGAAGTCATATTTCCCAGTGCAGCATGATCAGTAGTGAGCCGAACACTGCATTTTCATCTCCATCTGGCTTGTGTGTCGAACACACAATTGATTCTGAATCTGGAAAGGAAGAACGGTAAGTAAGCTTCTGCCTCAAACCCCAACACCGAGGAGCTGGTACTTTATCCCATACACTTTGGGAAACAGTAGGGACTTATCACCAGTTTTAAGCAGGCTTAAGGCAGATAAAACTTGTGGTGTGTTTTGTAAAGGTAACTATGGCAGCATGGTGGATTGGCAGGAAAAGGGTAATATTGGGGAAATGAACCAAAAAAATTAGCAAGCGATAGCAATAGGAAAACTTTTAAGGGCTTGAAGAGTTACAATGAGTAGGGGAAACACTGAGGGAGGCAGGAAGATGAAAAGCTAGCTGATGCAGGAAATGGAACAGAAGGAATGCATCCCTACCAGTAAAGGGAGCACCAAGGTGAAACTCTGTGGCCTGTAAATGGATACAAGTCACTCGCTTTGTTTTTGCTGGAGGGAAGGAAGAAACCGACAGCTGGAATTCTGTCTGCAACAGAAGGGAAGATTTTTAAACCCCTGTTTATTTTACACTTGAAAAGGATTCATCCTGAAAACTGCCCGGCGGTAAAGATGCTCTTAAGGGATTTTGGCAAGATGTACACAAAAGAAAGCCTCAGTTAGCTACTGAACTGTTGCCCCCTGGGACCTTCAACCATAGCAGGCACTCAGGAGTCTCCAGGTCCAAGGCACAAAGTTTGTGGTTAGATAATAAGGCTGAATGACATTCATTTTAGATCCCCTTTACCCTGGATGAGAGCATTGTGCTAAGCGATCCTCAAGGCCTCAGCAGACTATAGAAAACATGCAGACCAGAAAAAACTCACAACACACTTCCGTGATTTAGAAAGGCTCGAAGAGATGATTACTTGCCCAAGGGAGTTTAGCATCAGTCCTGTTTCGTCAACATCCCTTCTGTTAAACACTGCATTTCTCACTGCTGTGCCTTTCCTGCTTTGTCACAGCTTTATTTTAGTCCCTAAGTAATTCTACTAGGGGCACTGAATAAATACTCATCGGTCTCTGAGGCAAATGTAGATTCTGTTTGGCAGTTAGAGTTTGTTCATCTTGCAGGGTTTATGTGAGGTCTATCAAGTGGGCTGAGTGCTAGCTTAGATTCCACCATATAGGAAGAAAATATGGCATCTATCCCCAACTGCACAGAAAATTGTGGCTTTAGCTACAAAACTGTTTAGCAAAAAGACACTTTGCTATTACAAATATCTGGTAACCCTTCCCTGTTTTCACTCCCATCTGTACTTCCTTCCCCTTTGATGCTTCTCCAGAATTACATTTATCACAAGAATTCAGAAACTTAGTAGGTTACACTAAAAAAGAAAAAACTTAATGGTAATCAAAACACCACTCAAACATTCTTTGGCTGGCCCCGAGGTTATTATTCAACAGCATACTGCTTCTAACTCTTCACAAAGACTAAAAACTGTTTCTCATCATCAGTAAGAAGACTTAAGTTCTTTCCCAGAAACAGCTTGAAGTTCTTCCCCAACTTGGCCAGCTGCACTTGAATTCAGGGTTTCCGCCCTAGAAAGAATGTAGTTGTGTCCAAGTGGCATGAGTCACAGAATTCTAAGCAGGGGAGTTTTTATCTCTTTAAGAGGGGCAACGGTGAGTTGTTTTTTCTGGTGAAATAATGCTTAAAGTGGACCAGGACTCGAGCCGGCCCATCTCATAGCTTTTATCCATGCCTGGGAGATGTAAAAGGAAAAACTGATGAGAAAGAGAATATTTGAACTCTGGCTGTGGGCCAATCAACTTTGCAGATTTACCAAGTAGTCTTAGCCAAGAACAAAGGTTCTTGAGTGGCGGTATAGACGGTATGGCGGGCAACAGTCCATGGGGTCACAAAGAGTCGGACATGACTGTGTCTGAGTACAGCACATGGAAGATTAAGCCCCTCTGGGATGCCCATTAAGGGCTTGCTGGCTGTCTGTAGGGAGCCCTATAGTCTGCTGAGTCCTTAAGGATCACTTAGCACAGTGCTCTCATCAAGTCCTGCCACCCTATTTGCTGCTGAGAGCTCCAAAGACAGACTGCATCCCAGCTTCACCTTCTTTGGACTTTCATCTGGAGAGCTCCGTCATTGTTTCTGAGATTTGCAACAGTTCATCATGACTGGAACATCATTTACATAAAGATGAGTTTTTATTCATAGAAAGAAAAAGTTTTCGGATGGACTTATGATTATGTGACTCATGCAGGCTTTTTTTTTTAATTGCTGAGGATGGATCCATTTAATTTTACCGAAAGTCTTCCATACAATATTTCGGATTTGAGAAAGATACAATAGATAATATCAGTTCTATTTGATAGAATCACATAACACGCATGCAGCAAACACCTACTAGAATGTGAGCTGCTCTGCTAGAAGCTTTGGGAAATAAAAAGCTGAGTAATGCATAGGCCCCACTCTCTGATAGCTCATAATCAAGAGGCAAGACAAAGCAAAGGCACATGTAACCACAATACAAAGTGGGCTGTGAAAAGCTTTTGGTTACTTTCCATAGACTAATGGAAACGCACTGAAGGACTGCATGCAGGACTGTAACTGCATTTTACAAAGATCACCTGGCCAGCAGAATGGAGAACAGATTTAAAGGGAAGAACTGAAGCAAAAAGCATTAGGAGTTATGGCAACAATTGAGGTACAATACAAAGGAGACTCAACCTAGCACATGGAATACAGAGGAAATGCATGAAAAGATTTTAAGCAGAAGAAATTAATAGGATGGAGTGGCAAAGGATCAACTGGTGAGGGATGCTGAGGGAATGTAAAAAGGAACAGCTAGGTTTCTGCCTTCAGCTGCTGGGTGGAAAGCAGTGTGTGCACTGTAGGAGAACACGGCAGAGTGAGAAGGACAATCAGGCCAGGCTGAGACAAAAGAGCCAGGGGAGCCCTAGGGAACCACGCCACCCACGACAGAGTAGGTGCCTGCCGTAGCTTCACAGCAGACCCGGTCGGGAAGGCAGGCTCTGGGCCACGGATGTCAAGCACAGAGTTGGACTTTAATTCAGCGAGCTGGGGAGAGGCTTGAAAGCAGGAGAAAAACAAGATTGAAGCAGTTCTCCTCTAAAACTAACCTAGTCAACAAAGAGACAAAGATTCCAAAAGGTGAAGCGGTATGAAGACACCTAGTTAGTGTCAGAGACAAATTAAAAGGCAAGTCTTTGGACTCCTGGTCCAGTCTGTGCAAAGACAAGGAACCCTGCCTGCTTCTCAGAATTCTATGTCCTCCTCTAGAATAGCACTGAAGCATGTATATTACCATATGTGAAATAGATGACCAGCCCAAGCTCAGTGCATGAAACAGGGCACTCAAAGCCAGTGCACTGGGACAACCAGAGGAATGAAATGGGGAGGGAGGTGGGAGAGGGGTTCAGGGCAGGGGGGACACATGTACGCCCGTGGCTGATTCATGTCAATGTATGGTAAAAACCACCACAATATTGTAAAGTAATTAGCCTCCAATTATAATTAATAAATATGTTTTTAAATATATAAGAAATACCAAGTAAGAAAAAAAAGAAGTCCTTCTCCCTTAATCTATCCCAGCCATGATATTTAGCTTGGACTAGAACATTTGGCACATTAAGAAAATGAATGGCTACTTCCACTATTTTTTGGTAACAACCAAAGAGCCCAGTCCAGTGTTCTAATAAAAAAAAAGCTTAAAAATACTGGTGATTATAAATGCAGATAGTGGCAATGCTCTTTAAGACTCTTTCAAAGTCTAGTGGGAATAAAAAGGGTAGAAAGACACTTTAAAAAACACTTTAAAAATAATAAAATGGCTTCCAAACACACATTAGTATAGTTGCTGTCGTTCAACCATCAAGTTGTGTCCAGCTCTCTGCAGCCTCATAGACAGCAGCACGCCAGGCTTCCCTGTCCTTCACCATCTCCTGGAGTTTGCTCCAACTTATGTCCATTGAGTCAGGGATGCCATCCAACCCTCTCATCCTCTGCTGCCCCCTTCTCCTTTTACCTGCAATCTTTCCCAGCATCAGGATCTTTTCCAATGAGTCAGCTCTTCACATCAAGTGGCCATAGTTCCCAATTGCAGCAAAACTGTTTGGGAAGAAGAAGTTCCTATTACCCAGGAAATAAAGATTGAGGAGGAGGGCAGAATGAGAGGTGAGTGGACTGTCATTAACTTCATGTGTCTTAAATAAGCACTTTGATGAACAAAAACAATCATGAAATCTCAATACACCAACTTCTAGTCAGCAGATGTGTTTCAGGCACACGTGAGCTTGCGTGCATGCATGCACTCACAGTTCATCTAGAACTTGAGGGGAAACATTGGAAATCCAACAGCCAAGGTCAGGCTGAAGCAGTGGACGTTCCAGTGGACTTCCCAGAGCTATTATTTTCATGACATAAAATGCTGTGCATTTGTTCTCCCTTTTTATTAAGGCCTTTGGGTATATTTATTTTTTATGGTTGTTATTATTTGCTAAAGTGAATTTAAGAGAGAAATTCCATGAGAACAAAAGGATGAGTTTTTTAAACAAATACTTTGTAATATAACTTTACCTCAACAGCTCTCTTTACCATGTTTATTCATGAGCAGGCAGTGAATTTTAAATCTGCTCCTTCTGTAATCCATCTCCTGAGAAGAATGAAAGTTGAGCTTGATGAGAGAGAAGGCTCACAGGAGAAAATTTCTTACTCTGTGCTAGGCAATCATCCTAGTTGAGAACAGATTATGGGAAAGAGGAGCCATAAAAAATATCATGATCAAAGTAGCCTATGGGAAAGGAAAAAGAAAGAAGCAGAGTGATAAAAGAAAATAAAAGCAAGATGATTAGAACCCGCAAAAATTGATTCTTTTACATGTACTGATCCTTTTCTCCATTGCTTCACCTAATATTATCAGTTTCATAGTACTGTCTGGATTATATCAAAAGTGTTGGCCCACTGCAACATCAAATTTGGGAGCCATGTGGTCAATCCCATCAGCAGCAAAGCAATTAATTATATACAACTACTTCAAGGGTGGCTCAGGCAGTAGAGAATCTGCTTGCAATGCAAGAGACCTGGGTTCAATCCCTGGGTTGGGAAGATCCCCTGGAGAAGGGAATAGCAACCCACTGTAGTTTTCCTGCCTGGAGAATTTCATGGACAGAGGAGCCTGATGGGCTACAGTCCATGGGATCACAAAGAGTCAGACACAACTGAGCAACTGACGCTTTCACTTTCACACTCCCAAATAAACAAATGCTGATTCAGAGAAGGGATGTAGACAGAAGTAATGGATGACAATAGAAAGAAGTGGGGAGGAATGGGGGCAGGGGGGAAATCACTCAGAAGCACAAGACGTGATTCCTTATGAAAGAAAATGCATGTTTAAATTTTATATTTAAAAAAGAAATGAACAGTAAATCTCAAAAATATTATTACTACAGCTATTCAAAACTAAAATTAAACAGATATGATGCACACTGAAACTAAATATTAATATATTCAAAAAAGAGAAAATGGGGAATATAAACTAAATCCACAGATGATCTCAATAATGTACTGACTCAAAAGACTGTAAATCTAGATGAACACTTAAAGGCAATTTATTCAAGAATGGAAAAAAAGAAAGTGAAAATGTCAGCCACTTCGTTGTGTCCGACTCTTTGAGATCCATGGACTGTAGCCCACCAGGCTCCTCTGTCCATGGGACTGACTCTCCAGGCAAGAATATTGGAGTGGGTAGCCATTCCCTTCTCAGGGGATCTTCCTGACTTGGGTCTCCTGCATGGCAGGCAGATTCTTTACAGTCTCAAACCTAAAGGAAAGGTTATTTATTTACATGACAGAATTATCTGAGAGCTTATGAATACCACTGATCATGTTTTATAAATGAGACCAATGTATTTAACAGAAAAATAAAAGATTTGTGCACTTAGTGTGTCAAATGAATTGCTAAAAAAAATTTTTAAAGGACTTGGTCTAGGATCACCAAAAATATTACAAGAAATTATCTACCATAACTCCTTCTTTCTTGGTTTTTCTATAAATAGTAATTTTACATTGGAAAACTTGGGGAGTACTTACCATTGAATCATAGATCTGGAAATAATCTCAGGAAGTTGTCTAAAAACCTACATTCTTCCGGACAGTAATGATTTCAAACTAGGCTAACTTATTCCTATTTAAACTTTTCTAACAAGGCTCAGAAAAGGAGATGCTACAATCAGCCTTGAAAATGCCCATTGGTCAATTCCCAAGAACCTCAAAAGACTGTTTTTAACTCTATCATGGAACAACAAAAATAATCAAGTTTCAGAAAAGACATTTTTCCTAAATATGATTGTCTTTGGGGTAGTATGTTGCTTTCTTCTTATGACTAAAAAGTATAAACTAAATTAATTTAGTCTATTTTGCTAAAATAAAAAAAAAATTATTTAGGTTTAGAGCCTAGGCAGTCCAAGGAAGAGCCTGGGAAAGACCCAGACAAGCAACAATCTAGCTCCAAGGAGACCCCATGTCCACGATGGGCAAACTGTATGACATGACTGGCCCACTGGGTGAATCACAACAGCGTATCTATGTCTGGAAATGACAATGCAGAAGTAATCAACTTTTGCGCACTAGTTGTGGTTGGAATCTTCAGTCCTAGCCTTGGAAAAGGCCCTCCACATCCCCCCTTCCTTGTAACAAAAATGAAAAGCTAAGACAAATTTTCCTCCCTTCTTAATCAATGTCCCTAATTTCAGCTTGGAGCCTGTACAAAAGCAAAGTGTTGGTACCTTGTGGAAGTCACAGCCTCAACAACAACAGTGCCCCTTTCTGGATCCTGCCCATCTCCTTTCACACTATGCCTCTTAGCCCTTTTTCTCAGCTTGCCACCCTAGAGAAACCCACAAAAATATCTAAAAATACAGAGGAAAAGCTCCCACTTCTGCAAAACATGGGCAGTATCACAACCACAAATCACACATCCGAGAGCCAACCTGCAGGCACTGTGCAATCTGGACTGAGTCAGTTAGCTGCGTACGTGCGCAGTTTCTCAGATGTTAGGTGAGATAAAGGCATCCCCTACAGTAAGTGAAGGTCACAGCCAGTAATCTTTGAACTGAAACCATGTGTTCTTGACATGAAAACAGATGATGAGAGAGGCAGGGAATGGTCCCGGACAGTCATAGAGCAATATCACAAAACTGGAGAAAGGAGAAGGAGCTCAGAGTGAAAGCATGTCACCTTACCTTTTCTATGGGATGATCCAGCCTCTTACCCAAGGGAAATAGGCAGAAGTGAAGCAGAGTAGAGGGAGGAGAGGAAAGAGTGATGGGCAGAGAACAGTGAGCCTGTGATCCAAATGACTGCTGTTCACTATACTATTCTCTATATAGGGAAAAAACACAGGAAAATTGTGTCCCTAGGCAAAAAGGGAGTGTCAACTTTGGGAAGGGAGAAAGTCTCCAAGACAAGAAACCCTAAGGCCGTCAGCAGGTATCCATGACTTACTGCACCACTGCTACCCATTCAGTGTTACCCCCAACACCCATTCTCTACATACACACAAACACGCACATACGAACTAGGGCCAGGAGTAAGGTGAGGCAAGTAAGGAGCCCAGGGAGACCCTGAAAGTCTGTTGCTCTTGAATTTTGCACCCCAGGCACTTTGCTTGTCTCACCTTAACCCCAGTTCTGACACACAAATGCATCAGTGTGTCAGGAAACCACTGGCTCTATTCAATTATGAGGAGTGAGTAGGGGAAAGAAAGATAATGAAGATAAGAGACAAACAGCTCTCCTTGGCCTCATAGAAAAGACAAAGTCATCATAACAGTACAAAGAAGAGCTTGTTAAATTATAGAAGAATATCATATCCAAGAAAGCAGAGCTCAGAAAATAAATGGAAGTGGAAAACAACATTTGAGTGGTAGATGCTACACAAGAAGAAATTAAGAAAATGGAATAAGAACAACTGAAAATATCCTCAAGGACATAATAAGTAGTCTTGAGAAAATTAAACAAAATGAGATAGAAAAGAGGAATAATATACTTAAAATGTCTAGAAAAAGTGATACATAGGGAAGCTAGATTTAAAAATGAACATACACATAATTGTTGTGAAGACAGAACAGAAAAATGGAATAGAAGAAAATGTACAAAGATATCCTAGAAAAATAAATAAATTTCCTTGAACTAGATCCTTCCAGGTACAAATTATTAGAGTAAAACATGCAGTTGTAAAAACATTATCAGTATGATCAATGGCAGTATACATCCTGGAAAAGTACCTGACTGCCATTAAAAATTAACAAACATTGTTTAAATCTAGGCATAAAAAGCAAGTAACTAATCAGATAGATCCCAAATTTTTCCACAAAATTTCTCAATTTCAGATAATATTTATAGTCTTGAGAGTCAGTTTGGGTAAGAACTTGGAAACTCTATAACCCATAAGACCTGAAAGGAAAGAAAAATGAAAAACTGGGAATTCCTTGGCAGTCCAATGGTTAGGACTTGCCACATTCACTGCCTTGGGCCCAGGTTTGATGCCTGGTCAGGGAACTAAGACCCCGCAAGTTGCTCCCCCCAAAAAAATTTTAATTTAATTTAAAGATTTTTTAAATATTGAAAGGTAAGATCCAGTCAACATAAAAATGAACAAAAATAAATTACTTTGGAAAGAACAGACAGGTGGTAAACATCGAATCAGTGTGTACATCAGATCAGATCAGATCAGATCAGTCGCTCAGTCGTGTCCAACTCTTTGTGACCCCGTGAATCGCAGCACGCCAGGCCTCCCTGTCCCTCACCAACTCCCGGAGTTCACTCAGACTCACGTCCATCGAGTCAGTGATGCTATCCAGCCATCTCATCCTCTGTCGTCCCCTTCTCCTCTTGCCCTCAATCCCTCCCAGCATCATAGAACTATGCATAAACGTAAATCTCAAAAATCTTGAAAATAGAAAAATTATAATATGAATAATTTTCAAAACTGGCATCCAGGTGAAAGCTGGAGGGGGGAAGTGTGCTAATTTTCTAATATTCAGAGCAATAGATACTATCCAAAATTTAATTCTGTAGTTTTTAAAAAAAACGACTACATTCTCTGTATCCTCTTAGCAAGATACCTTGAGAACCAATTTGCCTTACAGTGAAAATTTATCTGAACTTCAGCAATACTTCATTTAATTCTGTTTCTTCTTTTTTTTGGCTAAATTATTAACAAGATAAAATTTAATGCATATCACTTTCAAGTAGCATATGGAGAATAACTCCATTTTTTATAAGTATTTATATCTCTATGTATCTATCTTTCTAATATATACAGAAAGGTGTCTGAAATAACCATAAGTTATTTCTGGTAGGTAATTGAAGATATTTATAATCATTGCAGTTTTATACTTTTCAGCATTGTGTGATATTTTATGGTGAGCAAGTATGATTTTTTTTTTAAAGATAATGTCAATATTTTTTTTGTGACTTGTGGCTCTGTGGGTACAGAATCCATTGGCAATGCAGGAGACCTGGCTTCAATCCCTGGGTGGGGAAGATCCCCTGGAGGAGGTCATGACAATTCACTCCAGTATTCTTGCCTGGAGAATCCCCATGGATAGAAGAGCCTGGCAGGCTACCATCCATGGGGTTACAAAGAGTTGGACACGACTGAGCGACTAAGCACACAAAGAGAAAGAAACAGGAGGCGAGTGAGAAAAGAAGGGAGGGAGGTGTGGAAAGCAAGAAAATTTTCACCACATACACTCAAGCCAAGTGCCTTCTTTGAGGAAAACATGACTAAGCCACATTAAACAATTAGTGGGAAGAACACTTCACTTGGGATGGCGTCCAAGGCAGAACAGCAATAGTGATGGGCAGGAAGAGGGTGTAGTAACCAGAGTTCTGCTGTTACCCTCTCTCTATCAAGGAGCCCAGGATTGCTTGTCTGCTTATCTCTCTCTCCCAACAAATACAACCAATTGAACTTCTTCATTTTGCTCTGATAATAGGGGCCGATGGGAAACAATGCACCCTTGTGTTGTTCACCCCTCCCCTTGAAATATGCCCTTGGTTAGCCTGTTGCTGGGCATAATGCCTTAATATAAAGCACAAATTGCAAAGGTGAGAAATTTGTCAAATCAGTGCTAGGCAGTGGCAGGGACTTCGTCAGGAGAATTTCAGTTGAATTAAGCTTCTCAGGCTAGCACTTATCAACTGTTTGTCTATACCATCCTACCAGAAACAAAACTCTTTAACTCACAGTGGGAATTTTTGATGGTAAGATTCTGACATGAGGACATTTGTGACTTTTCCTCCATTCAGAAATATTACTCCACACCTGAGCAGTTCAGGAGAGGATGAGTTGCAGGAATGGGATAAGCTCATGACTGGAAAGGATCCAGGATAAGGTATGTAGAGATGGAGTGAAGTATCTACTGCACACATTGTATAGTGATTTCTTTTTAAGATGGAAATTTAACATTCGTTTTGAAGGTCACTCTTGGCCTATTCAAGAGATAACTGTTTGACTCTTCATGCTTAAATGGCTTTCTACATCTCTGCCTGCGCTGGCTGTAGATCTTGGCAGGCTGGAAATTGCTCTGGGGTGGGCGGGGACACTCAATGACTGGGGGAGAGGAGTAGATGGATAAATACTCTGCAATAAGAGGATTCGGAGATGTGTTCCACAATCCTTCAGAAGCTCCCCAGAAGCACTGAGATCCAATTCCACATAGTCCAGTTCACTCATGACCACACTTTTCACTGGTTTTCCTTCCTTCTTTGTCTCACAGCCCCACCATCTCACAGTGCTTTCTGGCACCTCATGCCGAAGAAACTACTGGTGTTCAATCCCTTATCACAGGTACAGTTTTTTGGCAGAAATCATCTATGTTAATCATCTCAGGTTGCCATAACAAAATAGCATGGACTGAGTGACTTAAACAACAGATATGTATTTTCTCACAGTACTGGGAGCTAGAAGTCCAAGATCATGGTGTTGCGAAGGTTGGTTCTAGTGATGCGTCTCCTCCTGGTTTGTAGATGGCCATCTTCTTGCCATGTCCTCACGTGGCCTCTCCTCTGTGTACTGGCAGAGAGAGAGAGATCTCATATCACCTCCTCTTCTTACAAGGATACCAGACCTATTAGATTAATCCCTACCCTTATGATTCATTTAATCCTTATGACCTTCTCAGAGGCTGTGTCTCCAAATACAGTCATGTTGGGAGTTGAAGCTTCAACATTTGAATTGGTAGAAGGAGAAGACACAATTCAGTACATTAAGACATCCTGAGATGGGACTTTCCAGGAGGGAGACATCAATTCCAAGATGCTTCCGCAGGGACTCTCCATCACAAGCGTGAGAGCTGCTTAACCTGAGTCAAGAGAAGGATGGGTAAGTTGTCCCCTTGTCCAACTATAGGCTTAACCAGGTTTCAACAGGTGTTACCATCAGAAGCTGCAGGTGAAGTTTCAGAATGGCAGGACATCATGACCTGGAGGTTTCCAGCTCTTCTTGCCATCTTAGTTGAGATGAGTAGCAACCGAGTAGTGGCAGTAGGGAGTGTAGGATGTCAATATACTCACAGAAGGGAGGAGCTGACAATTTCTCAAAAGAAATCTCACAGCCTTGCAAGTCAAGTTATAGAAACCTTACACTTGACTCCAAACCCCAGATACCCAATAAATGAAAGACATAGTTTAAAAAATTACTTATGGCCCTTATATATGTTTTCCTAAGTGACAGAACCACAGTTTCCTCCTTTGCAAAACAGCAATAATAATGCTGAATTGCAGGGTTGTGATGAATAAATGAGATCGAACATGTAAGGTGTTTAGCCTAGTGTGTGGCACTCCATAAGTATGACTTCCCTTTCCCTTTCCACAAATACGAGCATCCTTCCTTCATCCCAGGAAACTGGGACATATACTGGTCTCTGGCTTCACTCCAAGACATTAGTCACTTATTTTACTATTGTCATTAGGAGTTTTTAAAAGCCACCTCTCGGTTCTTGTGTTTCCAATCAAATGATGTTAAATGAAAACAAAATCTCTTTTTCTTGGATTCCTTAAGCCTTCTGGTTTCTACCAATGTAAAATTCTGGATGCAAATCTATCTTTAACTGATTTTTTTAAAAAATCAAGCTTACTTTAAGTATGTTATCACTATGGTTTATCCATCAGGTCCTAGATTGAAACAAGGAATATCACAAGTGCCTACTTCTAGAGCTTGGAGGTTGGCAGCAGACCAGATAATACATCTTTCAACAAAGGAGAGTTCTATTTCATAGGAAAGAAGAGATAAAGTTATTTCCATTGCTTCTTCTCTTATTTATTCAATATGCTTTGTCTCTATAAGTCAAGTTCCTTTTCAAGTTCTAGTTCTTTGATCTGTAAGCATCCAAAGAACATCTCTTTTTCTTCCTCTCCCATTTCTGTGTTTCAAATTCTCATCCTACATTGATTCCGCTCCTTTCCTCTCAGTACATCTATGTATTTCTCATACCACTTCTCTCACTCTCCCAAGCTTACACTTGCCGTTTCTTTTCTTCCTATTAGCTACAACAAAACCATCACAGGAAAGGATGTCTATGATGCCTTGTGACAGAACAATGAAAGCCTCCAAGACAGTCAGGTCCTCAGACAACACACAGGTCCCAACTGATGTTCACACCATGCTCAGGGCTTACTGAGAGGGTCTATAGCTTTTAGGGGCTTCCCTGGTGGCTCAGGGGTAAAGAATCTGCCTGCAGTGAGGGAGAGATGGGTTTGATCCCTGGGTCAGAAGATCCCCTGGAGAACGAAATGGCCACACACTCCAGTATTCTTGCCTGGAGAATTCCATGGACAGAAGAGCCTGGTGGGGTCCATGGGGTCGGAAAGAGTCAGACACAGCTGAACAACTAACACGAACTAACTATAGCTTTTATAAGTGTTCTTTGACAACCTCCACAAAGGATTCCCAGGTGGCGCTAGTGGTAAAGAACCTGCCTGCCAATGCAGGAAACATAAGAGATGTGGGTTCAATCCCTGGGTAGGGAAGATCCTGTGGAGAAAGAAATGGAAACCCACTCTGGTATTCTTGCCTGGAGAATCCTACAGAGGACCTGGTGGGCTAGTCCATAGGGTCACAAAGAGTCGGACATGACTAAAGCAACTTACCATGCACAAATGCTTTGACCTTCACCTTCTCAACTTCTCTAAAGTTAACAAGAGAAAACCTCTTGTGATCCCAGTGGAAAAACAGGGCAAGTCTGGTGTCAATAAACAAATTCCCTTATGAGTTGACCAAACCAAATATTCAGCCCCAACTTGCTGGGTGCTTCTCCCTGCTACCCGGTGTTCCAGTGCAGATTTGCAGACTTCCCTGTTGGCCACCAGGGACCTCAACCTCACAACTCACAGTACACAGGAGACAGGGGAACCCACAACAAGAAATGGGTTCACAGCCTTAAGCCATCGGAAACGCTCAGTGCAGACTACCATCAGCGATCTCAGTAACATCCTGCCTTTACGTCAACTAGCAACTTGGAACTCTCCCCATATCTCATGCACAGACCACAGACACCATCCCCCATGCTCTCACCCAGGAAAAGAACTCTGTTTGTCATTTTCCAGAAGTCTAGTTGCTCAACCTTTGCTGGACTATTTCTAGAAGGCAACAAACCCAACAAGCCTGAAGGAACAATGTGGACAGAGTTTGCTCCCTCTTTCACATCTCATTTTAATCTCTTCTTCTGCAAAATAAACAGTCCAAGGCCCTTCTCTCATTCCCTGTTTATGGATACTTCAGTCCCTTAGTTGCCCTGTTCTTATTACATTTGGGTATCAAAGCTAGTTTCACCAAGGGTGTTTACCATCATCACCAAGGGTGTTTACAATTCTAGTTAATATTATTGATAATGTTATTGACACAGTACTACAGATAATGTATTATTTATCACTTGTCTCTATAATGGGAGGCAAATGCCTGGGCCTTTAGGAGTGATTATTTACTTTCCTCATTACATACTGGAGCACATAGTAACCACCACTTAGCTGCTACTTTCTGATTTTTCTCAAATAGTTGGGGAAGGGGTTTTTAAAAAATCACATCCATTTTTCTTTCAAAATCAAAACATAGCTTCTAAAAGTCAAATTATTTCCCACGTATTTTTAAAAATTTAATATGATACCATTCCTGGAAAGAACCATCAACGAGAACTAAAGAGCAGTGAGATTTAATTCAATGAGGACTGGAGGGAAATGCATGTTAGAATATGTGGAAAATCTATGTGACACTGAAGAGTCGAGCTAAATATAGAAGCCAAATTTTTAAAAAATTCTGAGTTTGTGTCCATAAGCTAAAATGTTGCTAAATACGTCAATATTAAAGAAAGCAGCAAACCAAGGCCCACTGTCCTGCTTCCTATATGAAGTGGGCAAATATTAAGAAGACACTGGGAGGTCATTATACTTTAGAATCACTGCATAGCAGGCTGAGAATAGTGTAGCAGGGAAGGAGAAATGGAAGGCAAGAGGAGAAAGAAGGAAACGAAGGATTAAATCTGTAACAGAATAAGCCAAGCCTACTTGCCTCTACAAATACCATTTCTGCCAAGAGAACAGAGGATGAGAATAGTGTTTCATCTTCAATAATCCATCTAACAACGTCTCATGTAGCTACTATAATGATTTATGCAGTAATTTGTAGAAACCATCCTTGTCTGTATTATCTAACATGGATTTGAAAAAAGAACATCACGTATATACCCTGAAATAAGAAAACTTTAAGAGACAAGCACACATCCAAAGCTACTATTGAAGAGAGAGGAGTAAAAAGAAAGAATTGTTCTTTCCTGACATCAAAATGTGGCAGGTTTAAAACCAGGAGGAAGTTATCTATGGGTTTGTGCTGTTTTGTTTTGTTTAGATGATAGAATCTGCTGAGAGACTTTTAGAAATGGAAAGAAAAGCTACAGCAGATGCAGCTGAGACAACATGAAGAGCTGTCTTTCCTGAATCCCAAACAGCAGCAGATAAAAAGCAGAGAGTAAACGAAAAGGTCATCTCACACTCGTGGCCTTCTGAGTTTGGGGTTTTCCTTTTTCCTTTGGCCACTACCTTGCCAGTCATTTCCATGTTGTTTTTCTTGTTTAATCAAGAAAAACAGGCAAGACAAAAGGGATTATTTTCCAGAAGCTCTGCTTGTTTAGCATCATAGGAATTTGAGGTTGTTATCTAGTATATTTGGGATGATTCTTCAGGGGTAACAGCGAAGTCTACAGTGTTTATGAATTTATTTCCTAGTGTGATATTTCCACCACCTTTTACTCTTCCGGATGGGTTTCAACTGCATCTGTTTGCTTTTCCTGTTGCTTGTGAAAGTACACCTCGTGATCACTATCCACAGCTGCTTTGTATGAGCCTCAGAGAATTCTATGAGCAGGGAAATTTTAAAACATACGAGACCAGAGTTTTTCATAAAGTCTTATTAATCATATTTTGAAAGGGATAAACGTCTTGCCAAATTTGTCTGAATTTCTGGTCAAATAAAAGGCAGGTCTTCAAACCATCAGACAAAATGTATTCAGTTTATATCTAGTGTGTCCAGAACTACACCCAGCTACCACATGGGATGTGGCACTTTTAAAATACAAGACATGGTCCTTGCTCTCCTACATGGTTTAAAGTTTAACTGAAACAATTTAGAGAGCAATGAAAAGGTAAAGCAGGAGGAAGAGAGGTCTCAGGAGGAACAGAAATGCCAGCAAGACCTTGAACTATTTAGGATTCGTGGAGAGGTAGAGAGAGGGGACTCCAGTCCAGGAATAGCAACATTAAAGATATACAGGAGGGTTGCTTTGAGAATTTTCAGGAACACTGAGTAAGCCTGTGAGGAAGCAAGCAGAGAAAGCCAATTAACATGTTCAAAAAGTTTCAGTTATTTCATTTCAGTTATTTCCAGGAAGGGGACATTTTTATGCTCATTAGAGAATTAAATGCTTTGATTAAATGGGTTTTTATCCCCATTTAAGTTCTATTTCCTTTAATGCACCATATTTTTATTTTTTTGTAGTAAACTAAATACAGGACCTGAAATAGTGCTTCTTCACAACCAAAGTATGACCTCTTCCCTGAAGAAACCACGTGTTAGCAGCACATGTTCCTCCTACCACCAGCCCACCCTACTGCCAGCCTGGTGATAGTTGGGGGTGGAGGGAATAACAGCATGAATGTCTTAGGACTGGGCTTGAATCTTCTGTTTTGGGGGTTTGGTGGGACTTGTTTGTTAGTATTTATACAGTGTTATACAGATAACATTCTATTAATTACTTAAGTTCAATTCCCCTGGAAATGGAAATGATATCAGAAACCCATACCTGGAGAGAAAGAATAATTATTTTGTTTGGCTTTGGTAACATCCATGAAGGAATCTCCTTCTTTCTCAAAGCAGTATATCTCAGAGGAGGCAGCCTATGTTTCTGTGTTCAATTAATATCCAGTAGATTACTGTGAAACTCTTGGTTCTGCTGTTTAATTTTAAAATTCCCCTTCAATTTCCCTCCTTCAATTGAACTGATGTTCAGGTAAAGCTATGAAACAATCCAAAGACAAATAAAAGGAAAGACAAACAGCAGTAAGTACCATTTGGTGGTATCTTTCCCATGTCAGATCTCTGCCAAGTGCTTTACCTGCATTATCTTATTTCATCTTTCCCACCATCCTATGAGATTGGCATTATAATCCCCATTCTATAAACAGGGAAACTGACAGGGTGGGTTGTTTCCAAAAGTCCCATTCTAGTGAGTGATAGAGCTAGGATTCAAGGCCTAGCTCCAAGAGGAGCCTGGTGTGCTGCAGTCTATGGATTCATGGCCTTAACCACCATGCAAATTTTAATATGGAATGTGGAAAAAGTGAAAGGGAAGAAGGGCTACAGAAGAGAACTGAAAGATGATACTGGGTGTCAAAATGACTGATCATTCTGAAGCAAGAAGGTAATTGAGGAAGTACTAGGATTAAAAACTTTAAGACTAATGAGAGATACAGAACTGATGAGCAATACCCGGATAGTTAATGTTTAGCCTCATCTATAAACACTCTGAACTGCTAAAATGCAAATTGAAACCACAGTGAGATACCACCTCACACCTGTCAAAATGGCTATTATCAAAAATACCACAAAAAACAAGTGTTGCCAAGGATGTAGAGAAAAGGAAAGCCTGTTAGTGGGAATGTAAATTGGTACAGTTACTAAGGAAAATGGTTTCCTTAGTATGGAGTTTACTCAAAAAATTAAAAATAGAACTACCATACAACTTAGCAATTTCACTCCTGAGTATTCATCCAAAGAAAGAGAAAATAGTAACTTGAAAAGATATAAACACCCCTATGTTTATTGCAACATTATTTACAATAGCAAGACATGGAAATAATCCAGGTATCAACTGAGGGATAAATGAATAAGGAAAATGTGGCATATCCATATGGTGGAATATTATTTGGCCATAAAAAGGAGTGAAATCTTGCCATTTGCAACAACATGGATTGATACTAACAGTATTATGCTAAGTGAAATATGCCAAACAGAGAAAGACAAATACTGTATCAACTCACTAATATGTGGAATCTAACAAACCTGAACTCATAGAAACAGAGAGCACACTGGTGCCTGCCAGAAGCAATCTAGGGTGGGAGAAGTGGGTGAAGAAAGTCAGAAGGTACAAACTTAAAGTTACAAAACAATTAAGTCATGGGTATATATAATGTGCGTATGGTAATTGTAGTTAATAATTGTATATTTTAAAGTTGCTAAGAGAATAGATCTTAAAAGCTCTCATAAAAAGAAAAAAAATGTAATTATGTGAGATGAGGATGCGACAGAGAATGAGACGGTTAGATAGCATCACCAACTCAATGGACTTGAATCTAAGCAAACTCGGGGAATAGTAGAGGATGGAGGAGCCTGGTGTGCTGCAGTCTATAGAATTGCAAAGAGTTAGACACAACTTAGCAACTAAACAACAGCAACGTAAGGTGACATGCTAACCAGACTTATTGTGGAGATCATTATACATGTGGCAATGCATACAAATATTGAATCTTTGTAAAACTAATATATGAATTACATCTCAATAAAAAAGATAAACTGAGCTCCTAAATGCTCTATTTTAACCATAAATTATCTATGTGGGATCTGCTCCATATGAATATAGTCAAAATGAAAGAAGACCTTCTCAGAAAAGGCAAAAATGGCATCTATTTTTACACTTGGGTGGTAACTACCTCTTATGAGGAAGTAAGATCAACAGAAGAACCAAAGAATTTAGGAATAAGTTCTGTCAGCAATATCATGTTTATCTTCAAAGCACACTATCTGGAACATTTTGTCATTTTTTAGACCACCAGTGTTGAGAAGAGATTATTCAGAAGGATAATAATTTAAATGTAACAGGATGCTGTTTTGTAAGCTAGACCACCAGTTGGGTTGGACCAGCATGTGGATTTAGGCAACACTTCTGAGAGTACTTATGATCTTCCCTAAGACCCTAAAAAATGTATCTTTCACTGTCACAATCCTCAGAGACATGCAAAACATGGAAAGGGCTCAAACTATGACAACGATGATATTCAGGTACATTAAAAATATGACTTCTGGAAATGTCCAGAGGAAACTAGATGGCAGGAAAGGACAGCCAAAGGAAACATTGTAAACAAGGAGAGAATGTGGGAGCAAATGAGAAGCCAAACAATACTTAAGTATCCAAAGCTAAAGTGCTGACTGGCCCAGAGCAAGCTGATACACTGACACTCACACTTTTCAGGAGTTGGGGATAAACATGTACACACTGCTGTATTTAAAATGCGTAACAGATAAGGACCTACTGAATGGCACAGGGCCTTCTGCTCAATGTTATATGGTAGCCTGGATCCCCTGGGAGGGGATTTTGGTGGAGAATTGAACACAAAAATCACTGCAGATGGTGACTGCAGCCATGAAATTAAAAGACGCTTACTCCTTGGGAGGAAAGTTATGACCAACCTAGATAGCATGTTCAAAAGCAGAGGCATTACTTTGCCAACAAAGGTTTGTCTAGTCAAGGCTACGGTTTTTCCTGTGGTCATGTATGGATGTGAGAGCTGGACTGTGAAGAAGGCTGAGTGCTGACGAATTGATGCTTTTGAACTGTGGTGTTGGAGGAGACTCTTGAGAGTCCCTTGGACTGCAAGGAGATCCAACCAGTCCATTCTGAAGGAGATCAGCCCTGGGATTTCTTTGGAAGGAATGATGCTAAAGCTGAAACTCCAGTACTTTGGCCACCTCATGCGAAGTGTTGACTCATTGGAAAAGACTCTGATGCTGGGAGGCATTGGGGGCAGGAGGAGAAGGGGATGACAGAGGATGAGATGGCTGGATGGCATCAGTGACTGGATGGACGTGAGTCTGAGTGAACTCCGGGAGTTGGTGATGGACAGGGAGGCCTGGCGTGCTGCGATTCATGGGGTCGCAAAGAGTCGGACACGACTGAGTGACTGATCTGATCTGATATGTGTGGCTGGGCCTTCTCAGGTGGTGCTAGCGGTAAAGAACCTGCCTGCTAATGCAGGACAGGTAAGAGAACTGGGTTTGATCCCTGGGTCGGGAAGATCCCCTGAAGGAGAGCGTGGCAACCCACTCCAATAATCTTGCCTGGAGAATCCCATGAACAGAGGAGCCTGGCAGGCTACAGTCTGTAGGTTCACAGAGAGTCAGACACAAATGAAGAGACTTGGCACGCACACACGCATATGTATGGCTGAGTCTCTTTGCTGTCCACTTGAAACTACACAACATTGTTAAGCAGCTATCCTACAAAACAAAACTAAAAAAAGAAAACTCAGTCTCTTGATTGGGTTTCAAGCAAAAGGAATTCACTAAAGAACATCTGGGCATCTTTGTCTCTTTTAAACCAAGACTCAGAATTTAAACACAGTCCATAAAGCCTACATATCTGCTCTCATTATTCATGTTGTTCAAGCCTCAGGGAAATTTCACATCTCTCATCCTGTCTTTGAAAGGATGACAACTGTATCCAAATGCCATGAAGGTTTGAGGGCTATGACCCTGCCAACTTCAGAGACTGACAATGCTTCAGAGTACAGGGAGGGTGTTAGCAGCTAAAAGTGCTTAAGAAAAGAAAACCATAATAAAGAATGTGTCACACTCACCCCCCAATATTATGAATATAATAACTTCATGCATAATGAGGTATCATTTCCCATTACTACTGAGCATTCAGTCTTCCTTCTTTTTATGTTTCAAATTGGGGGTCCAGAGGCACTCACAAATCAGCACACTGGTTATAGAAGTTGCATGTGCAAAATGAGTAACATTCTTCAATATTAAATAGTTCACATGACTCTTAAGTTATACATATATAAGTTCACATTTTAAAACAATGCATAAAGATCTAAACAAAACATGCATGAAGCAAAATATCTTTACAGTGGCAACTAGATGGACTTTGAACACTAGAAGTAGTAATAGTTTTATTTTTATAGATATATTTAAATTATTTATATCCAGAAAATTAAATATCCAGCTTTATTTTCAAAATTGATTAAAATTTATGATATTTACTAATTCCCACTTGAATTTTACATCTTAATTTTCAATAGAGTTTTTTTAATATTTCAGGAAAAAAATAAAAGAATCTTTTGGAAAATACAAAAATATTTTATTTTTCCATCTTTACATCTATTTTAATTTATGTTTTTAAAAAGTGTCTTCAAATTTAGTACACTATACTTTAGATCATCAAGGTTGAAAACAAGACAAAATTATGATAGACAATGAGAAATGAGTTCAAAAAATGTAAAAAGGCTGAAATTTTTTAAATGGAAATTTCATTGAAATAAAGGGACATTTGTCATTAGGAGAATAAGATGTATTTTATACAACACATTCAGTTCAATTCAGTTGCTCAGTCGTGTCCGACTCTTTGTGACCCCATGATTGCAGCACGCCAGGCCTCCCTGTCCATCATCAACTCCCGGAGTTCACCCAAACTCATGTCCATTGAGTCGGTGATGCCATCCAGCCATCTCATCCTCTGTTTTCCCCTTCTCCTCCTGTCCCCAATCCCTCCTAGCATCAGAGTCTTTTCCAATGAGTCAACTCTTCGCATGAGGTGGCCAAAGTATTGGAGTTTCAGTTTTATCATCAGTCCTTCCAAAGAACACCCAGGACTGATCTCCTTTAGAATGGACTGGTTGGATCTCCTTGCAGTGGTTTGCTTGATTTATACTCAAGTATTTAGACTTTTACATGTGCATCTCCATTTTTTTACTCTTACTCTGGGCCTCAAAAATGTTGAGGGCAGGACTGCCTACACACCTTAGAAAAGAGAGAAATATGTTAAAAAAAACAACTTTCTTTAAATGTGCAAACCTGTCACAGTAAGACCCTAAGCCACTCTGCTGTATGAATTGCCATTTTGCCACTGGAGAGCTCGTAACATAACTGAAACTCATGTTAGCTCTTAAAGTCTGTTATGAGGCAGTCATTACTTCCAACCCACATGCTCAAGAAGGAGAGACCTGGACTCTAGAAGGAAGGCCATTTTCCCATTGACCAAAGGGTGAAATGAACAGCTTAGGTCAGGAGGCAGAATTCCAGACCACAGCAACTCAGGATAAACACTCCAGGCCACTAGAGGTCAAGAGCAAGCCATGCCAAGCAGAGAGGCAGCAGCCAACCCACAGGACTAGAAAGGCCAAGCCAGGCAGCCTCTGCCCTCTCCTCCTGTACTTCTGGAGGTTTCCCTGAATAACACAGTAGCCACAACGAATCAGGGCCTGCCTCTCAGAAGAAGTGGTCACTGATGGATGCAGTGAGAGGACTACTGCTGTGGGAGTCATCTCAGCCTGGGGACTTAAACAAGCTGGTGGAATCTAAGAACTATTCAACTTCTATTGATACAAGGGAAAATACTTGTATGAATATTATTAAGTAACAATATCCCAAGTTCAGTGCTTAAGTAATGTAAAACTTAGAAAAAGGACATTACTAAGTAAGACTAATCTGTTTAAAAAATTTCCCTAAATACAATAAAATACTATTTTGAGATATATATTTAAAAATCTAGAATTTTCAACTTTTTTTGTCTCAACCTTAAACTACATAATATAATACATGAGGTACTTTAAGAAACCAAAAATTCTCAAGAGATAACTTGGCAAACTTTAGATTGGCTAGTTTTTTGACAGCATAATTGATATGTTACACTCTTCTAGGCCATAAATGTCATAGGCACCACTTAACCAAAAGAAATAAACATACTTGAAAGAGAGGCTCTCTGTTCTAAATAAAAAATAGCAAATAAAATGCATTGGGAAAGGATTTTTCTCAAAGAGCTCTTAACACTATTATAATCAGCTTTTTCTGGGAAGATGATTCCATTCTTTTGCAATAAGCAACATTTCCTTGGAAAACAAACGGAAGTTACTCTCTATGCTTGGGATATTTGCATCCAAGGGACAATTTTACTGGGGAATTTATCAGTCCAGTCACTGGTGAAAATGTGAGAACACTCCAGAAGAACATGTTCTGTAAGCCTCCCATCAGGAGGAACCTCTAATGCCCTCAGCCACGTTCAAGCCTTTCTGGTGACTGAAATGCTATGCAGGAGTCAGTCTTCCCAGATAGGGCTACTCTAGGCAGATGAGAGGAACTGAGGCCTAATGTAATGGAACTGTCTATATAGTTAATATTTCTCTCTGCTACTAAGGGAGACTTTCTTCAGACCATTTAAACAGGCATGATATTCACCACATATGTTAACTGCCTAGAAATATTTGAAAAACTCTTCCAACTGACCTCTTTTAAACAAATTATGCTGCTTTGTCTGTAGTTGGAAAAGCAGCCCACACCCAAATATCAGCTTCCCACTTGGAATACATAGGCTGAGGAATTTTCCCATTCATCTCCTCATTTTGTTGGCTCTCTTATGTTAGCTGTGTTTCACTCTAAGCTATTATGGCAAGAACTTAATGATCCAGCAATCCCAGTCCTCGATGTAAATCAGGAAAAGATGAAAATTGCAATTCAAAAAGGTGTATGTCCCTCATTGTTTGTAGCAGCACTATGTACAGTAGCCAAGACATGAAAACAATCCAAGTGACCATCAACAGACAATTGGCTTAAGAAATGTTATATACACAGTGGAATAGTATTCAGCCATAAAAAGAATGAAATATTGCTACTTGCAGCAACATAGATAGACCTAGAAAAAATTATACTAAGTGAAGTAAGTCTAATAGAAAAAGACAAATACTATATGATATCACTTATATGTGGAATCAAAAAAATAATACAAATGAATCTATATATGAAACAGACCCACAGACAGAGAAAATAAGCTATGGTTACCAAAGGGGAAAGGGATCAAGGAACAGTTAAATCAGGACTATGAAATTAGCAGATACAAACTAGTACACATTAAATAGATAAGCAAGAAGGATTTACTATATAACACAGGGAAATACAGTCAATGTCTTACATTAACCTATAATAGAAAATAACATGAAAAATATAAATATATAACTGAATCAAATTACTATAAACCTAAAGCTAACACAATATTGTAAATCAACTATACTCAATTAAAAATTTAGATAAAATAAAATAAAGTCACCAAAAGCCAGTATTTAATGAGCATTCACTACATGTCTGACACTGGGTTGTAAGCTATCCATGAATTATCTCACTTAGTCTTTTTCATAACACTGTGAGTTTAGAACTATTGTTATTATGCTCATTTTTCAGATGAAGGTGCTGAGGTTTCAGTTCAGTTCAGTTGCTCAGTCTTGTCCGACTCTTTGCAATCCCATGAACTGCAGCATGCCAAGCCCCCCTGTCCATCACCAACTCCTGGAGTTCACCCAAACTCATGTCCATCGAGTCAGTAATGTCATCCAGCCATCTCATCCTCTTACGTCCCCTTCTCCTCCTACCCCCAATCCCCCTCGGGATTAGAGTCTTTTCCAATGAGTCAACTCTTCGCATGAAGTGGCCAAAGTATTGGAGTTTCAGCCTCAGCATCAGTCCTTCCAAAGAACAGCCAGGACTGATCTCCTTTAGAATGGACTGGTTGGATCTCCTGGCAGTCCAAGGGACTCTCAAGAGTCTTCTCCAACACCACAGTTCAAAAGCCAATTCTTCGGCACTCAGATTTCTTTATAGTCCAACTCTCACATCCATACATGACCACTGGAAAAACCATAGCTTTGACTAGATGGACCTTTGTTGGCAAAGTAATGTCTCTGCTTTTGAATATGCTATCTAGGTTGGTCATAACTTTCCTTCCAAGGAGTAAGCGTCTTTTAATTTCATGGCTACAGTCACCATCTGCAGTGATTTTGGAGCCCCAAAAAATAAAGTCTGACACTGTTTCCACTGTTTCCCCATCTATTTCCCATGAAGTGATGGGACCAGATACCATGATCTTCGTTTTCTGAATGTTGAGCTTTAAGCCAACTTTTTCACTCTCCTCTTTCACTTTCATCAAGAGGCTTTTGAGTTCCTCTTTACTTTCTGCCATAAGGGTGGTGTCATCTACATATCTGAGGTTATTGATATTTCTCCTGGCAATCTTGATTCCAACTTGTGCTTCTTCCAGCCCAGCGTTTCTTGTGATATATTCTGCATATAAGTTAAATAAGCAGGGTGACAATATGCAGCCTTGAGGAATTTGTTTTCCTATTTGGAATCAGTCTGTTGTTCCATGTCCAGTTCTAACTGTTGCTTCCTGACCTGCATATAGGTTTCTCAAGAGGCAGGTCAGGTGGTCTGATATTCCCATCTCTTTCAGAATTTTCCACAGTTTCTTGTGATCCACACAGTCAAAGGCTTTGGCATAGTCAATAAAGCAGAAATAGATGTTTTTCT